>NW_015971146.1:0-548948 GCF_000961545.1 Sporothrix schenckii 1099-18
ACTAAAATTAGTATAGTCTTATATTAAAATTAATTTTTGTATATTAAAAGAAAAGTATAAAAAGTAATTATTATTATTATTATTACTATTATTATTATTATTATTATTCGTTTATTAATTATAATTATTATTATAATAGTTTAAAGCAAGAAATAAATC
Source organism: Sporothrix schenckii 1099-18 (assembly GCF_000961545.1). NCBI lineage: Eukaryota > Fungi > Ascomycota > Sordariomycetes > Ophiostomatales > Ophiostomataceae > Sporothrix > Sporothrix schenckii. The sequence continues at coordinate 160 of NW_015971146.1, forward strand.
CGACCGATAATAACCCGTTAAACGAATCTTTCGACGAATTAACACAAGATAATAATTATTCACCATTATCTTTTAATTTAAACCAAAATAATAATGAAAACGAAGATAGTGACGACGATTTATACGTTACTTTACGTACTATTAAAAAGGATGAATATTTATTATATTTAACGGAAGGATTAAAAGTAAAAGAGGTATGTTTTTATTTTATTATTGAATTAATAATAAGTAATAATAATGAATAAGTTTATATTATTACTATTTATACTTATCATTTAACTTATATTTTATATTAATAGTTTAATTGGTTAATCCTTTAAAATACTAGAAGTTAAATATATAAAAATATTTTATTTTAGGTATTTTAACCGAACGTTATTTAATTATATTAGTAACGTTTGTTTTTATCGAAAGGGTATTTTTTATTACTTTGAATATAATTATAAAAAACTGTAATAAATTATTACTTAAAACGGTAGAATAATTAGTCTTATTAAAATATTAAAAGGTTATAAATATTAATAAATTAAATAGGTTAATTAACGAAGAATATAATAACGAAGAATAGTCAGTTTTTAATTATATAAGAATTTATATAAGATATTTTTTATTTTAATTTTATTATAAACTATTAATTATTTTAATTCTTATATAATCTACTTATTACGCGCAATACGTAGTACGTTACTGGCTTCGAGATGCCAGGTAGCGGAACAAGAAATAAGGTCTCACATGTATCACGATTCAGAATGCCGTACTGTTGCGTAGGTCCTGAATAATAGTATGATATAATATGTGATGAATGATTGTTGATTCTGTAAACTATCTACTTGAACTAAAGGTCGGAGAAAAGGTCTTAAGTGGCCGTCACACGGTCTTGTTAAACGACACGTGACTTGGCGTAATGCTAGACTCCCGTAAAGGGAGTCTGTGTGTGATAGTTAATAATATTAAAACTTAATTTATATTTTATTTATTGAAATTTTTAAGTTTTTTAATTTTTTATTATAAAAGTTATATTTTAATAGTTAATTAAGTAAAATAATAATACTTTTTAAAGTTATTAATATAATATTAATATATTATTTAATTAAAATATAATTAAAGTTTAAATAAAAGTGTAAGGAGAAAGAGATTCGGCAAGTAATCGCCTATTAAACTTACTTACCTAAGTAACCGAGGAAGGTCAAAAGCTCAATCAGAGTTCCGATCGTACATAAGGCGAAAAGGAAGATTCTGGCAAGTTCCATTGTCGCCAACGCGTCTTAGAGCGACGAGCGACAGAACTAAGAAAACTCTATAAAAACTCTGTAAAAACTCTGTAAACTTCTCCACTTAAAAGGAATATATAAGAATCCTTTCGTAGGCGGCCATATATTATAAAATCGTCGTTTAAGTGAAAGTCTTGAGAACTTAAACATACTTAAATTCTTATCTTTTATATTCTTTTCCTTTACTGAGTCATACCTACGGTTACCTTATTTTAACCCTAGGTACTTATTCCTTTACATTCTTTCGTTTTTAATCTATAACGGAATCTCGGTCCGGGAAAAAATGATAGAAGGAGGATTTAAAGAGACAACCCCGGTGACGACTAGTAACCGATCGATTACCGGTCGTACGTCTCCCCGACAAACCTTTTAAAACGAACTAGAAGAGATTACGGTTACGACGACTATCCTTTTACGAGAGTCCTTTCTTAGTTCGTAAGAGTAACGAGAAAAAGAAGTCGAAGTCCTTCTTCGAGTTATATAGGATCACCCCGACTATTCGAAGATTATTCTTCGATTAATATTCGACCGTAGGAAAAACTCTTTATAAGGACCTAGTTAACGGAATAATAAACCTCCGACGTATAATATAATTAAATTAAAAACCGAATCGTCGGTAATCGAAGTCGAAGACTAAATCTCGGTTATCGAATAAGTTTATACGAGTACGGTTAAAAAAGACACTTTAAAACTATACACATATATTAAACGATTAGTTACTTATACCCCGTTTACGTTACAGAGTAACGAAAACACGTTACTACTCTTTAACGGTAAAAGGACGATTTTATCCCGGAATAAAAGACCCTTCTTACCTTTTATAAACGTAAATATTATAACGTCAGGGTTGGGAATTAATATTATTACATGTAATATTTTATAATATTTATAATATTTTATTACATATAATATTATTACATGGATAAATTATTACATGTAATAATATTATATATAATATTTTATTATAAAAACTACATGTAATAATATTAACATATAGTAACTGTAATATTTTATTACATGTAATATTATTACAATCATTACAAAACTATAAAAATAATTTAATTTACTTGTAAATATTTTATTAACTTATTATTTTAGTTTTACTTTAATATATATTATTAGACTATATAAATATATTTTAATTTAAGTTTTATTTCTTAAAAGTTTCGACCAGTCATATTAATTTAACTTATCTTACTTTATTATAAAATTTACAAATAACCTATTATAATAAACAAACTTATCTATTTAAAAAAACCTTTAACTAATAGTAATAATATAACTTATCCTTATCTTCCTTATCTTTTTAAAAAAACCTTCAACTAATAATAATAATACGACTTATCTTTTTTTTATCTTCCTTATCTTTTTAAAAAACCTTTAACTAATAATAATAATATAACTTATTTTTATTTTATTTTATTTTCTTTTTTATCTTTTTAAAATATAATAATAAATAATAATAATACAATTTATCTTTATTTTATCTTCTTAATCTTTTTAAAAAAAAAACCCTAATAAATAATAATAAAATAAGTAATCTTTGTTTTATCTTCTTTATCTTTTCGAAAAAAACTAACGAATAATAATAAAATAAGTTATCTTTTTTTATTTTCTTTATCTTTTTAAATAAAAAACAACGAATAGTAATACAATAAGTTATCTTCTTTAATTTTAATCAAAAATTAATAATAATTTTAAAATAATAATTTAAAAACGTTTTATAAATACAGTAATCACCCCCTCGTATATAAATATTTAAAAAATTACTTTTAACTACTTTAACCACTTTAACTACCTTTTCTACTTTTACCTTTTATAAAATCCTTTTTATTAATATTTTTCTTTATTACTTTCAACGTCCGGGAAAGCGTAAAACTAATAAAAAACATGGATTCTGAAGTTAGTTTTTTACCTGACGACGATTCGTTAGTAATAACCGAATCTTTTAAAGAGTCCTTACTTATTCGACGTCTTTTTACCTCACAAACGTTTAAAAAACCGGTATAGGACCTAGATTACGTTTTAAACTATTCGAATTCGTTTATTTATTTGATTTCGAATGGTTTAATTCGACGGACTTTATTACCACCACTTACGGAAGGTCACGATCGTTACGTTTACGTTGAATGTACCTAGTAAGTTGTTTTATTAATTATGTAACGAATTTTAAAGATTTATTTTAAAACTTTATTAATTATTAACTTATTTTTTAACAGGTGTAATTATAATAAAGACTTATTATTAAATCGATTTCAAGCCTCGAATTTTACGGTTCATTATAAAAAGCATCACCCTTTAATAACTTATAATAAAACAATAGAGGCAACGCTTTTTACAAGTATGTTTTTTTAATCGTCTTTTAAGATTATTTAAAGTTTTTAACTTATTTTATTAACTTATTTTTATTCGACGAAATTCTTTATAATTCGAATACAAGTCTTTTTATATTACCGTTAAGAAAACGAAATCAAACGAATACGAATTTAAACGACGTATTTAACGAAAACGAAGCGTATAATAAAATTTTAAATTTTATTATTAATAATAATCTATCTTTTAATACCGTCGATTCTAATTCGTTTAAAGGTCTACTTTCGTATTTTAACCACTAAGTTTTAATCCTTTTTTATCAGTTATTATATTTTATTTACTATTATTAAATATTTTTATTAACTTTTTAATTAAGTCCACACCGGTTATTAATCGAAAAAAGTTAAAAGATATTTTATCTTCTACTTTTTTAATCCGAAAAAACGAAATTAATAACGAAATTCGTCGAAATATTATACACAATAACTCTATTTCTATTACCTTCGATTTATAGTCATCGAATACGAATAATTCGTACATTAGTGTTATTATCACGTATATTAACCTAGAATTCGAACTTATTTATAAGTTAATCGGTAAGTTATTATTTTTATTAATTATAAACGTTTTTTATTATCTATTAATTAATACTAAATTTTATTATTTATATTTAAGATTCGACTATTAAAACGTTAATCATACCGGTGAAAATATTTACGATTATATTATTTCGGTTTTCGAACAATACGATTATTTAAACCCGATAAATATTTTTAGGTTCGTTTTTTTTATTTTATTCTTTTTTTATTAATTTAATAAACCGTTTTTTAATATATTATTTATTTTATTAACGTATTAATAGTATTACACACGATAATACTAAAAATAACGACTCTATAGTAACTTTATTTAAAGAAAGTTACGAAAGTCAGTTTAATATTATTTTTAATAATAATATTAAATACGTTTACCACGTTTTTAATATTATTATTAATAATATTTTAACCGTACTTTTAAACGTTACCGATAACAACGAATCTCTTTATACGTGTTTTTTTAATTTTAATTTTATTATCTTATTATTATTTTATTATAATATTTATTAATTTATTAACTTATACAACGTTATTAACCCGAATTCGACGGTTTATTAATTTAACAAAATATATAAAACGAATTAAAGTCTTATTTCACTAAAGTATTAATTATTACAAATAAAATTCGACTCTCCCATACGACTTTAATCAAAAAGTTATCCCTATAAGTACGTTTTTATTAATTTTATCTTTTAAATTATTATATATTTAAAACTAATTATTATTATTTAATTAAAAAACCCTAGATTCGAAAACACACTAGAATTCAACGTTTTTAATACTACACTCTTTCTACGTATTAAAATATATATTAATATTCGTAAATATTAATACCAATAATACCGAATTTAAGGATTTGTTTTTACACAACGACGAATAGTTTTTCGTTATAAAGGTTATACGGATTTTACAGGTTTTTTATAAACCTTCGATTCGTCTCTAAGAAGAGGTGTATATCACACTTTCTAACGCTTTATTAAATATACATAATGTATCTAATAAATTAACCGTTTTAAAGAATAACTACGCTTTTAAAACGGTATGTTTTTATATTTGTTTTATTATTTTACTTTATTTAAATTATATTTTATATTAACTTTTTATGATTCTTTAATAGAATAATTATTCAGAATATTTTTACGAGGCTGTTTCTAAAGGTCTTAAAAAGTTTTTAAAATATTATCTATGACGTTTTACGGTTACACGATTATGTGATTATAAAGCTTTCGTTATAGGTTTTATTTTAAATCTTAGGATAAAACTTCGTCACTTTTCGTTTAACCGTTTATCTTTCGATTCGAATTCTATAACTACGACAAAAAGTATTCTTTTAAAAGAGTATAATTCGTAAGTTTTATTAACTTTATTATATTACGTTTTTTTAATTATTCGTTTTAATTACTTTTATTATTTTTTATTAATTTTTTAACTTTTATTAATTTCAATAGGTTAAAAAATGAATTACAAATTAATATTAATAATATTAATTCGAATTTATCTTTTAATGAATTAACTAATTTAAAAGAAAACGAAGACAACGAAAATAACAGTGACGATGATTTATTTATTAGATCATCGAATCGGTTAAATGAAGTCGATGTTTATTTTTTTAAATAATACGAAGTTACAGAGGTATGTTTTTATTTTATTTTTATTTTAATTATAATATAATAATTATTATTAACTTTAATTAACAGATTTTACCACTTAACTATTAGAAGGTTAATTTAATTAAATTTCTAATTTTAAGTGTTTTAACTAGACGGTATTTAACTATTCCGGCGTCTTCTAGTACTATTAAGCGTGTTTTTTCAGTAAGTAATAACGTGGTTACGAAGTTAAGAAATAGACTTTTACTTAATACGGTAAAATAAATCATGTTATTAAAATATTGGAAAATACCGGACTTAAACGGTTATAATAGTCTTTTAGAAGAAGAGGACGTATTAGAATAATAAATACCTTTTTAATAATTTTATAGTTTTTTAAACTAATTAATTACGTTTTATTTTAATTCTTTTAAACGATTAATAATTATATATAACTTTTTAAATTTAACTACGTAAAAGTTTAATAAAATTTTAAAAGTAAAGTCTTTAAATAAAAGTATTTAAAATACTTCTATTATTTAATTTTAAAAATATATAAAAACCTTAACTATACTTATTAAATTATTATTATTATAATATATTAATACTATTTATATAAAATATAATAGTAGTAACAGTTTATATAATATGTAATAATATTAATATTACATATAATATTATTACATATAGTTTTTGTAATATTTTATTACATGTAATATTATTACATGTAATAAAATATCACAAATATTACATGTAATATTAATATTTTCAAATACTATAATATTAATTCCCAACCCTGTATAACGTTATAACGTAAAAACATCGTTTATTCGAAGAACTTTATTCGTTATAACAGGGTATATATATACTATAATAATATTAGTCGTATTTTAATAGTTTATATTTATACGTAAATTATAATCCTAGTAATAAAACTATAAAGACTACTTCGTATAATAATACTAACGTCGATTAAACGACGATATTAAAGACTAATACTAATAGTAATAAATCGGGAATTCGTTCGGATTAATATACGATATTTTAATAACTTATTAATAACGTTACGATTAAAAGAAACTTAAAAGATTATACGAACCAAATAATAACCGACCGGATAACGATTAATATAAGAATAAAAAGACTCGATTTATAAAAAAAAATAAAAAGAATAAAAAAGACTATTAATTATAACGTCGTTAAAATAACGACCGACTATAAATTAAATTAAACTTAACTCTTCACTTCCCTTTTACCCTTTATATAAAAAAGGATTATATTTCGAAAAAGACTATTTTACGAAGAAAAACTAAAAAAATCGAAAAATACGGGTATAAACTATTATAACTACCCTTTTATAAAAACTCGATAATTAATCCGTTACCGATAATAAAACGGAAAACTAATCCGGTTAAAGAACGAGACTTTAATTCCTTCGACTAAATTTCTTCCACTTAAATAAAGTTAAAGTGTTACGTTTTTACGGTATATTATTAACACTACTTATACGACGATTAATTACCGATCTTTAATTATAAATATATAACTAAATACGGTAATTAACACTAACGTTATTTATAAAGATTTTATAAAACGTTATCGTTTTAAAAAATTACTATTTAAAACTAACTTTATAACGGTCGATCGACGACCGGTTAAAAATTACGACTCTTACTTTATTAAAGTAAAACTTAGGGACTTATTCGGATTTATTAAAAAAAACTAAAAAGTCTTCGTTATAATAAATAAAGACGTAAACGAGTTATTTATACTTTTTAAATTAAAAGAAATAAAACACTTTAATATCGTTCTTAATACTTAAAATCTCTTTTAATATATATTACTAGTTATTCGTAAAACACTATCGACGTTTTATTACCGATTACTTAACGACGAACTTATAAAAATTATATATATTAGTAACATTTAATTAAAAAAGTAAGAATATAATTATTATCGACTAGGTCGATTAATTAAAGTTTAAACTTATACCGGTAACCGATAAGTTACTAAAAACCTTATACGACTTCGTTAACGTTTTTAATAAAAAAGTAACTAAAAAGGTTTTTATTTTATTAAAAGTTTAATATTTTATCAAATTAAAGAATAAAGTTTAACCTTCTTTAAGACCGATCTATTACCTTTTATCGGTTTAAACTAAAGTTTTTTAAAAATATATTAAAGAAAAACTAGTAAATAAACGTATTAAGTTAAACTTTAACTTTACTAAGTTTACTTATTTTATTCGTTTTAAAAACTAACGAAAGTCTTCGTTTATACGTCGACTACCGATCGTTAAATAAAATTACGATTAAGAATTAGTATCCACTCCTTTTAATTAATAAAGTTTTAAGTACTCTTTAAAGAGTTTATTATTTATTTAAGATCGACTTAAGTAAAATATACTACTATATTTATATAACCTTCGGTGACGAATAAAAAATAACCTTTCGAATTAAATATAACCTTTTCGAGTACGTAGTAATACTTTTCGGGTTAATTAACACTTTTATAACGTTAAATTATATATATAATATATACTTATAAGTTTAATTAATACTTATTACGTCGTTTATATAAATAATATTTTAATCTACTCTCGTACTATTAAAAAGTATACGACTTATCTTCGATAAGTTTTTAAACGACTTAAAGAAAATAAATTATATATTAAACGGTTAAAATACGTTTCTTTTAAAAAAAAAGGTTACTTTCTTTAAGTTCGTAATAAAAAGATATAAAATTAATATAAACCTTACCCGTATTTAATTTATAATCGATTAACTCATATTAAAAAATATTAAAGATGTATAATCCTTTTTAAACTTTATTAACTTTTATAAAAGATTTATCACCGACTATTTACGTATTATTTACCTATTAATAGACTTAATAAAAATTATTACGGACGTCTTTTTTAAATAAACCTTTATAAAAATAACCGTATTCGTATCTTAATTAAATAAACATTTTAAAAAACCCTTATTTTATAACACTTCGACGTATAATTACCGACGAGAGTAAAAACGAATACTTTAAAAAAGGTAGTCGCCGGAATCCTTAACTAATTACACTTTAACGGTTACTAGTATTTAATAGTATACTATTCCCGAAAGTTTTTAAATTATAAGACACGTTAAAGTACCGGTTAATAAAAACTTTTAATAATTATCGAAAGTCTTAAATATTAGTAACACTTTTTAAATAACGTACCGAATAAAATTTTAATCTTTACGGACTATTAAACTTTTAAAAACGTCGTTAATACCCCGGTAAAAGACCTTTTAAGACCGATTTACCCGTTATATTTTACGGTTTACCCTATATAATATTAATATTTAATATCGTTTTAATATAACTAATACTACCGTTACGATTTTACGGTAATCGGACTATATAATAAAAGATATACCTTTTTAAGACGTCCTTCCGTCGTTATACGAAATTTTATCGTTTACCGACACTGACCCGATTAAAAGAGATCGTAACTCCGGAAAAAGGGAAGGTCTTCGTAAGATTTCTTAACTATAACTAATTATTATAATTTAAGTAATTAAGTCGTTTATCGTTCGTAAACGACTCGACCGTACTTTTACGACTATATACGATTTTAGTTATCTTTATTTAAATTAAATGTTATATACCCGTATAATTATTATTAAAACCCGGTCTTCGATTAAGTTTAAAAAGTAACCTGTTCGACGAAATAATATTAAGTAGTCGACGACGTCACCGTCTTTTATAACGTTTATTATTAAAAACGACCGAATTAAAGACTATTTTATATCCTTTAATTTAATAGTAAAAAAAGTACTATTTAATAAAGCGGTGATACGTAAAGAGACTTTAGTCCCGTTTAAAGAGTATTTAACTTACTTATAACGTTACGACGTAAAAATTACGTTATAAACGAATAGTATTCGTTAATCCGAAGTAAAAGGGGGGTATAATATTAATAGTAACGAAATACTCTTTTTTCGGGGACGGATCGTTGTTTTTAAAGATAACGAATTATAATACGTTTTAATAGTCTTATATTACGATAATAAACGTGTTAATTACTTTAATTATAATAATATAATAAAGTTATTTATACGTATGTTTTATTAGGTTAATTTAGTTAAAGACGTTCGTTAATACGTCGTAAGTTATCCGACGTATTAAAGTATATAAGTTTTACGTTATAAGTCGTATAATAAGTTAGTTTTATTACCGTATTTAAAACACCCTTTTTAAAAATTAAGTATAGATTTTATCTTAAATTTACCGTCGAACGTTCGTTTAAACGACGTTATATACGACTTAATCTTAATTATTATTAACCGTTATATTAAGTTCGTAATTTACATTATAACGTAAAAGGTTATTAATACGTTAAAGTTTACACGATTAATTTACGAGTATATAAAAACGAAATTTAATATACTTTAAAGGATAGTTTTAAATAAAGACTATTTAATTATAAACTAATTTTAACGAGAATTAAATAAACTTAAAAGTACGGTTTTACGTTTATTTATCGTTTATTACCCGTAAACGGATAGTTAAACGGAACGTATTAATTAATTATTAAAGAAGTTCTTACGTAATTACTATTTAAAAAACCCTTAAAATTAATCGTATATTTTATTAAACGTTACTTTTTCGTATAATAATCACCGACACGTCACTATTAAAACCTCTCCTTTCGTTACACTATATAAGTTTCACTCACGTATACTTAAATAAGTTAAAGTTAAAAATAATAACGTAAAAGTCACCGGAGTTACGGAGAGGTTACGGTAATTAAACGTTACTCGTTAAAAAATAAAAAAGTATTAGGATTAATAAATCGTTACTTAATAAAAACACTATAATAAACGTTGTAAGTATTAAGAGTATATTATAAGTAACGTCGTAAACTTATCGACGAAGAATTTTTTATTCGTCACCGGTCGTAAGATCGGTCCTACGTTTATTAAAGTTAAGGTTATAAAAAGAATCGGAACTTAAACGTATAAGTTTTAATTATTTATAAAGTACGTACGTTTTTACAACGTATTTTTAATTTTACTTATAAAACTATAATCGAATTATAATAAAGTTACTTACTAGTCTTTAATACTACTACTTAAACTTATTAAAAAGTAAAAAGAATAAAAAGTAAAAGATATTATTACTTATAAAAACGATCGATTTATAATCGAATACTTTATAAAATAAAAAGGTTAACCGGTTAAGTATAATACGTAAAAGTTAACGTAATATTTTAAAAATATAAAGGTTATTCTTTTTTATTACTTTAAAAAAGTTATATATAAATATAAAAAGTAAAAAGACTACGTAACGACGAATAATTAATAACGAGACGACTTTAATTTAAACTATAAGTAAAATCTTTAAAATAAATAATAAAATTATCGTAAATATATTATAATTAAACTTTACGGTTTACTTTAATCGATTACTTATCGTTAATTTATTACCGTTACTAAGTAATACTTTAATCCTTTTTAAAAACTTAAACTTTAAACATTAAAAACTTTTTCGTTAATTACTTATTTAATACCGATTAATCTTTTATAAACTTAAGACTTACGACGGGATAATATAATTTAATTAAACCGAACGACCCGGGTTTTTTTACCGTTAAAAATAAAAGAAACGAAAAACTATAAAGTAAACGTAAAACTAGTTTTAATATAATTATATATTACGACTAATCGTTTAATTACCTTTATAACGTTATAAATATTAAAAGTACCGTTTATAAACTTTTATATAAACCACGGTAATATATTATCGTATAAAACACCGTTATTCTTTTATATATAATTAAAAACGAGTCGTAAACCGATCGGAGATAAAGAGACGGAACTTATAAAACGAATAATAGTTTTTTTTACGTCGGTTTACTTTTAAGTAAAAGTAAACTTATTAACGAGACGAGTTTATTTAAAGAGGTCTTTAATCTCCGACTTATACTTATCGAAGAATAAGTTAAGACTAGTTAACGATAACGTAAAAAAGTACTATAAACGTAATAACTTATTATTCGTTACGACGTCGGAAACGGTAAACTCGACCGTTTTATAAATAACTTTATTCTTTATTTTAAAGACGGAAACCGACGAAACGTCGGTAATATATTTAAACGTATTTAACGTTAATAAAATCTTAAAGTAAAATAAACTCTTTCGTTTTAACTTCGTTAATAATAATCCCCTTTTAATTCTTATATATATCGTACTTTATTCGTAAATTTTACTAAGAGTTTTATACGAGTTAATATAATTTACGTAAGTCGTTTAAAATTTAATAAAAAAAGGTTAGTATAATAGTAAATAATTAAAGACGGGTTTAAAACTTACCGGGTAATAACTCTTACTTTTTACCGAACACTTAACGTAAATCTCTTTTTTTAATAACCCGTACGTACGAGTACTTAACTACGATATTCTAACCGGACCGAGCCACGTAACGAAAATACGACGTTTACTTTTCGTTAACTTATTACTAACTTAAAGACTATTTTTAATACTTATACTTTTATTATTACGGTCGAACTTTAACTATTAACCCGTAACTTTATTAAAAACGACGGTAACGGTAACTTTTTTTTTATTAAACTTCCCGTTAATAAAAAAAACACCCGGGGTTATAACTACGACGGATATAAGTACTATTAATAAGTAAAAAACGACGAAAATAGTATTATTATAATTTAATAAGGTTAAAAAAGACGTTATACCGACACCGAATTATCGATACGTAGTATATAAAAGAGAGAGTTAATAAAAGTAAAGTAAAAAGACGTAAAAAGTATTTATACTTATCGTTTAACCGGTCGTAAAACCTTCGTTTAACCTTCGTCGTTCTTTAACTTTACTCTCGTTTAACCTTATAATTACTTTTAAATACTACCGTATTTAGTATATTTAAAATAAATCCTTTATATTAACTACGATTTATTTACGACTTTAAGTCGTCGGGTCGTCGACTATAAAGGGAAGGGTATACGTACTTTTAAAAATCTTTTAAAAAAACTACCTTTTTACTTTTATAGTTTAATTAAAATTAACTTAATTCGTAAACGACGATTATATTTAATAGTATAATAGTTTATAAGTCGTTAACGAATAACTTATAAATTTAATAATTAATTAATTAAATAAAAACGTTTTAATTAAAAAATTAAATCTTAATTAATATCGTATAAACCACCGTTACTTTATAAAAAAAACTACTATATATCGATTAATTATAAAATAATTAACGATTATTATATATAAATTTAAAATTATTAACTATAAAAACGGACCGTAATATTAAGTCTTTAAATTAAAAAGAGACCTTAAATAACTAAACTCCGTTAATGAACGTGTTACGACCGTACGTTACCGTTATATTAAATAAAGTTTTTTCTTACTAAGGTTTTCTCTACGTAAAACCTTATAACTACTACACGATAACTCTAATATATAAGTTACACCACTACTTTAATATAAATGTATAGACTCTTAGTCTTAGTCCCGTCACAGACTCAAAGACAAATAAAACCTTAACCTTTTTTAAATATTAAGACGATATTATTAAAAGGGGGGATAATGTAAAAAGAAAGAGATTCGGTAAGTAATCGCCTATCAAACTTACCCAAGTAACCGAGGAAGGTTAAAAGCTTAATCAGAGTTCCGATCGTACATAAAACGAGAAGAAAGATTCTAACAAGTTTTATTGTCGTCAGCGCGCCTTAAAACGACGAGCGACGGAACTAAGAAAACTCTACAAAAACTCTATAAAAACTCTACAAACTTCTCCACTTAAAAGGAATATATAAGAATCCTTTCGTAAACGGCCATATATCGTAGAATGGTCGTCTAAACGAAAGTCTTAAGAACTTAAGCATACCTAAATTCTTATCTTTTATATTCTTTTCCTTCGCTGAGCTATACCTACGGTCACCTTATTTTGGCCCTAGGTACTTATTCCTTTACAAAAAGTCGTTATTATTACTATAAAAACACTTTTTTAAATAAATAACTTTATTAATTAATTAAATTAAGAAAGTTAATACTTTAAATATAATAATAATAAAGTATAACGATTAAATAATAAACTAATATATAATAATAATAATAACTATATATAATACTAATATAAAAATATAAGTTTATATAAATATATATTTATTAAATATAAACGTAATACGTTACTAACTTTAAAATACTAAGTAACGGAATAAAAAATAAAGTCTTACAAATATCACGATTTAAAATACCGGACTATTACGTAAGTCTTAAATAATAATATAAAATAATATATAATAAATGATTATTAATTCTGTAAGTTATTTACTTAAATTAAAGGTCGGAGAAAAGGTTTTGAGTAGTCGTTACACGGTTTTACTAAGTAACGTGTGACTTGGTGTAATATTAGACTCCCGTAAAGGGAGTTTGTGTGTGATAATATTTATATAATTAATAAGGATTAAGTCTTCCTTTTTTTTATAAAAAAAAATCTTAATTCTTTATATATTTAACTTGTTTTATATATATTTTATCCGTTTATCTTACTCCTCGTATAAAATAACCCTTATTTTATACGTATCTTATCTAGTTACTTTATTCTTAATATAAAATATCCTTACTTAGTGTCCTTAAAAGCCCGTCGTTCCTAGCTCCCCTTTATGTCTCCTACCTATGGTTTCTTAGTGTGGCTTAACCTGTACTTATTTATTTTACCGGTCCCGACCGTCTTAGGTTCTCCTTTTAACCCCCACGGGGGTCGTAGTCGTAACACAAAGACTAATTCTTACCCCTTCTTCTTGAAGGAAGAAGGGAGACCTAGTATTTAAGGAGAAAGGCTTTTAGTTAACGTGGTGTTGGCATGTGGTTAAGGACTAGTCACACCTCGTTTTATTATATAAGTCTAGTCACTTAATTCGTGGCGTTCGGCCACGAATCGATTATAATAACACGTTAGTAAAAAATCTTTCTCCTTAAATAATAAGACTCCCTTCTTCCTTAAGGAAGAAGGGATAACAACTAGTCTCTGTTATAATACACACCTACCTTCGCCCTCGAAACTAGTACTTTTTGTTAACTAATTTATCGGGAAGACCTATCCTACAACTACTTATAACAGTAGATGACCATCGACCGTTACTAGGACCATACTTTTTATCTCGTAAAAGGCCGGTACGTTTTTAATCGGGTCCCGATGTTACGTGATTACTAATAGTAAGGTCATCAGACGATTACTCGTCGAATCTTTCTTTTTATGTTTACATTCGAATAACGCAACGTAATCTAGAATTGACGATACTAATATTTTTGACACGTGTGAGACTGGTCAACAGTTGTATCAGACTGAAAAAGTGAAGTTAAACGTCTTTAATATCATTAGATACGTCATATAAGTAACGCAGCTTGCTACGCTGTATATCGTCGCCACACCAAGATACCCGTATGTTACAATCGCCATAACAAAAACACATAACCATCGAATCCGATATATTACCGCATAAACCGAAACGCAACAAAAAAGTCATAACCCTAACCACCAAACCCGTACAGGGTACGACCTTGCCGCTTCAGAGCGTAGACCACATCAAGAGAAGTAACAGTCTTTCGCTTCGCGTGCTCGGTGTACGTGACAGCGTCGCGGATAACACCCTCAAGGAATGACTTCAGAACGCCGCGTGTCTCCTCGTAAATCACTGTATAAAGTCAGTAAATGGACACATCACGTTTTTGCCTCGAGAGAACTTACTAGCAGAAATCCGCTTCACACCACCACGGCGGGCGAGACGTCTAATGGCGGGTTTCGTGATACCCTGAATGTTGTCACGGAGAATTTTCCGGTGACGTTTCGCACCACCCTTGCCGAGGCCCTTACCGCCCTTACCGCCTATCTTATGTTAGTATCGCCCAAGTAAGACACGAAATCCCGAATACTAAGATATTGTACTTACGACCAGTCATATTGATGTTTTGGACGTGCTAAAAAAAGAAAAGAAAGGCAACTAACGAGAGTTGAAGGATGCTGAGGATAAATAAGATGTAACTTGTGGCTATGTGAATAGTCGGTGCAGGCGGACGGATTGTCTTTAAATGTGTGATATGCTGAGGACACGGTTGATCTGAGCGGGGCCGAATCAGTGGCTGATTCGACGTTGTTGCCTGTAATACACGGACCCACAATGACACGAATAAACAAACCAAAACCAAAGAGACACAAACACGCGTCTGGGGCGACAGTGGGGTCGACAAACAATACACAAAAGAAGGCCGCAAGTCTTGGGAATCAGACCAATCAGAAATCAGAGCACATAAATATTGGAATTTGTTCATACGTTATTATTTTAGGCGTTTCGCTGTGCCGCAATATTGAAGCAGGGATTGCGGTAGCCAAGATCGCAGATGTGAGGGATGCGAGTACTGAGTAAAAGTTTAATAGTGGACGTTTTGCATTACTATGTAGAATTACTTTCATTATATTACTAAGTACTGCTCATCACGGCCTATTCAACAGTATGTTGCACACGTCGGTTTGGATCGCATCAGTGGCAAGGCGTCAACAGAACGGAGAAATAAGTGTCACTGTCTAATAGTCCCAATGGGGAATCTATAGTTATACCTCGTCTGTAACTAGGAAATACAACTACACAGAAAAAGAAATCAAAATGAACAATCAAGAAACAGTGCTTCACGGTATACATTTACTGCCAAACCGCGCCTGGCGTCACGTTCGGTAAATCGCGTTCTCGTCTACATAGCCCCTGGAGTGAATCCTTAGCTACGTCCAAATCTGTGACGTTGGGAGAGCCAAGCTTGGCCACCTGTGCGCCAAGGTTCCCTGCCATTTGTGAAAATAGGCCAAAAGAAGACAAGGCACTAATATTTAACGCTAGTGCAAATCGGGCAATCAAAACACGAAAAATATAAATGTACGCCAAGTCACAAGTCTCCCAATAAAAATGAAAGACCAAGGACCCACTTTGCCAAATCAGCCTGCGCTACAATCTTCACAAACGCGGCCTACTTAAGTCTTTGGTCGCCCACCCCCCACTACACCCAATCTTTCCTCTTACAACATTATCAATCCGCCACCAATCATCAGCAACAGCAAAACTTTCATCGGTTTTGTCAATTTCTTTTCTTGTACCACACAAATCATCAACGTCTACAATGGCTCGCACCAAGCAGACCGCTCGGAAGTCCACTGGTGGCAAGGCTCCTCGTAAGCAGCTTGCTTCCAAGGCTGCCCGCAAGAGTGCCCCCTCTACCGGCGGTGTCAAGAAGCCCCATCGTTACAAGCCCGGTACCGTCGCTCTCCGTGAGATCCGCCGCTACCAGAAGTCGACCGAGCTTCTCATTCGCAAGCTTCCGTTCCAGCGCCTGGTAAGCAAGCACACGTGTATTTTGCTCAACACTGTACATCATCACTGACGAGCACCAGGTCCGTGAGATTGCACAGGACTTCAAGTCCGATCTGCGCTTCCAGTCGTCTGCCATTGGCGCCCTTCAGGAGTCGGTCGAGTCTTACCTTGTTTCTCTTTTCGAGGACACCAACCTGTGCGCCATCCACGCCAAGCGCGTCACGATCCAGTCGGTAAGTTGGCGCGGTGTTAAATTATCTATAATGTGTGGAGCTATTTGCTGATAATCCGTATAGAAGGACATTCAGCTGGCCCGCCGCCTGCGCGGCGAGCGCAACTAGGCCATCAAGCGACGTGGTTTCAGATTGTGCTTTCGTGATGATTGGTTCACATTCGGACGGGGTTAATATCACAAGGCGTTAATGTTTGCGTTGGTTTATTTCTGGTTTTATTCTCGAGGGCTGTATAATAGCCGGATTGCAGCTGGGTCGGCGGCCCAGACAATTATTGATTTATGACAAGACTATCGATCCGGATTCAATTGCCACTGTGTTACGAATGGTAGGAGTGAGACGTGAAAGGAGGGGAAATACCTGTCAGTATGTGCTCAAGCGATTTCAGAGATGTAAATGGCTTGGGCGGAGATTTCGTAATCAAAACGTGTCAGATGTGTATGGACGCGAGAACTCCCTGTAAGCGTATATGCGTTGTTTCTCCGCCTAGAGCATTATGACATTTGACAATGGGCAGATAGATTTCTGCGAAGGCTACTAGGCCTCGGCGTAGCCACTGGGATTTTTATTGGCCCTTCCATCTTACACTGTTTACAGCACCGCTCGTCAGCCACCTTCGCCAGGTCGTTTTAGTCCTAGAAACTGTGTTACTTGGCCAAGATGGTCGACACCCCAGAAGCCCTCTTTCTCACCCTTTGGATTTGTGCAGACCATCCACGGCAGACTAAATGCACCGTCGACAAAGGCTTTATTAGTGTTGTTTAATAAGATGGCTTTACCCTCAGTGTTGACATTGTCGAGAACTGTTTTTATCGTTAGTCTTATTCGAGCTACGCAAAAAGTCGCTATTGTTCCGAATGTCCAGCTTACCGCGCTTTGAACCGATTTCTCCAAGCAAACTCCGTAAAATGCCTTGAAGTACCTCAGCATCATGAACTAGCTGGTGTTCGACCCAGAGCCTGTGAAACAGCGCATCAAGCACCCTTATGAGCCGACCCTGTCCGCTATCTCTATCCATTATTGCGATGGCACTGGCTGTTCGCATGGCCATTAGTGTCGGGGGGGGGAGGACCCAGGAGGTGAATCGTCCTTCATCGGTATACCGAATATGCGAGCCCAGCGAAGCCTTTCAGTGCCAATCCAACTATCTTTGTCTACATGTACCCTCTCGGTAAATGCATAATGCTATTAGTGAGTGGCTTCCTAGACTACTACTCACTTTTTATATATATCGGCGCGGTATTACCACACTATTATAGACGGTCAGCCTGGCGTCTGTTGTAGGAGAGTTGCACATGTGACTGCTTCAATGATTAAAGCGGCGGATTGTGTACCGTTTTCATAAGCCCGCCCAGTAGGATCGGGACATACTGGATAGAGCATTCTTTGAACGTGCTGTCGTTCTATGGGATAGCAGAAGCGGATGGTTGCTTGTTGTTAGTTTATTGCATAAACACAAAATCCTCTACACCCCAAGGCCAGCTTGACGACTTACTCGGAGAATGTAGTATGCCTCGTAGGCGAATAGGCTCACTTTGTCGACGTAAAGCGTTATCCGGGGACGTGATGCCAGTTTTGTTTCTACGAAGACATCGTTCAAAGGTCGATTTAAAGTGTGATTCATTGATGATTATATGTTTTATAAGTTTTGCCGCGGTGCACGGAATGGGTAAGGTATATGAATACATGTATGTACATATATTAATTGTATGTGCCCTTTGACTGACAGTGTCCTAGATGTAGCGTGGGGTTAAAGTACTGTTGCCGGTAAACTGGAGGACAAAAGAAGATAGATACAGAGGTAAGCAGCCAATGGCCGCACAGTTCGCACCCATTTTCATTACACTTGTGTTTTAAGTCTCTATCTTCACACGAAACTCCGACCGTCCACAATGGTGCTGTAAACGGCCATGCATATACAATTAGACGGTTCGAAACTGGCGTAGTTGAAACAAAATTTTGTACCATACATCGCACCATCTCTCACAATTGAAAACCGAAGAACAGGATGTCAATCTTCAGTCTTGTACAACGTCCTTTGGTTACTAAACCAACCTTCCCCATCCCAATATCTCCGTTCTTTCGCCATTTCTTTTAACCTAGCTCGTCCGAAGCCCTTGCATCGGGTCAAAGTGCTGTATTGGAACACTGGTCAAGACATCAAATGAGCCTGTTCCTGTCTTGCCCAGTCTGCCCATCACAATGCGGCTACTCGGGGTAACGAGGCCGTCCCAGTCACCGTCAACCAATGCATCCTTCAAAAACGCAAGTGTAGTCTCAAAGCTCATCTTCGTAAAAGGGCTCACATTTCCTTTCAAACCGTAGCGGTTAAACGGCATAAAGCCACCACCACGGGTCATGAAATCGCCAATTAGATTGAGATGGCGGTTGTCCACACCGATACCGTGAGAGACGAAAACTGTGCTCAATTCTCGAATGATGGTGTTCCGGCAGGCTTCAACACCGTAAACTTCTAACATGGCCACAATGTCGTTCGTGGCCAACTTGTTAGGGTCGAAGAAATCGCTAAATTGTTGTATGGTTCGGATATTGGCGCCCTCCGTGTGCACGACCGGGACCTTAACTTCTATCCCAGTACGCGAGTCCTTCACAACCTCGTCGGCAACATATGTGCAAGACTTCACCCCAGGGATTTGGCGTACTACCGATCGTCGTACCGCATCTTCCACGACACTGAGCATCAGTATTTTGGGAGAGTCGGCAGGTAGTTCAAGCGTAAACTCACACCATTCACCAGCATTTTCGTCCGCACGGAAACGTGTGATATTGGTGTTGCCACTTTTGACCCTGGCTTGGCGAGCCTCCGAACCACCCTGTTCCGTGTCGCCTTGCACATCTCCGCCTGGTTGCGCACTATCTTCTTCGTCGCTTGCCTCGCTATCATTTGCACGTTCATTTTCGCCTGCCTGAGCATTGTGAGTCATCACAGACCGCGGGCTCCCCACGTAGCCTTCGTCGTCGGGGAGATCTTCTTCCGTCGTGGCATCCCGCTCCATGCGAATACGAATGTCATCATCCTCCTCGTCGTTTGGTCCGTATGAAACAGCCTCGTTTCGGTTCCCGCGCTGCTTAGCACTCGTTGCATCGTTGTCACCATCGTCATTGTCATCATCGCTGCCGTCGTCCCTTTGTGCATCGTTGCCATGGCTATCTTCGTTACCGGTGCGAGAGACTTCGATCACGCCTGCCTTGACACCGACGTCAGGTATGCTGGCGCTAGATTGACCTTTCTCATTCTGCTTCGTCGCCTTGGTGATGAGCTTTCGCAGCACCGGTAGAAGCCTCTTTTCAACCGTATCCAAAACATCGGACGCTTGAACAGCATATATTGCCTCATATTCGTCCGAGGCGAAAAAATCGAGCCGAACGTCGAATATCTTTGAATATGGATGGCCAATGCCTCTGGCGACACGCTCTTTGACTGCTATCTTGTCGAGAATATGCGAGAGTGGAAGCATACCAATAGTTTTCGCAAAATGTTCACCTTCCTGATGTGTCAAGTCCGGTCGAAGAACTAGGGTCATCGCCGGTGTTGAAATGTTGGCACTGGCAGTCATCAAAATTTCTCTGAGACGAGGAATACCCAGTGTGACATTCTTTGCGGAATGCCCTGCCAAATGAAATGTGTTCAAGGTCATTTGCGTCGAGGGTTCACCGACAGATTGCCCGGCGACAATGCCAACAGCCTCGCCAGGCTCGACCTGCGACCGGAGGTACTTCGCAGCAAACACCCTCTCTACCGATCGTTTCCCCATCGAGGCTTGATCGAACGGCAGACGTGAAGTAGACTGGTCATCGCCTCTTGATTCCTTGTCCTTAATGAGGCGGTCCTTGTTCTCGCGGACATAGGTTGACATCAAGCCGAAAAATTTCTCCGACATCGCAAAAGCGTGCTTGGCAGGGTTGACCAAAGCATTGACCGGTTCGTCAGCGAAACCTGCGTTCACGTTCGATCTCTTCAGCATGCGTTTACTCTGCTTGAAAAATTCGTCCTTGTGCTCAAATAACCCCGCTGTCCGAGGGTCGGAAAACTTAAAATCAGACATTTCGGATTCGAGGTTATGCAGCACAAAGCTGAAGTCGGTGAGATATTTCTGCTTGGTAACGTCAAGCCCATCTTCGCCATAGAGGAATTGAACCAGGCTACCGTCGGAGTCACGAACGGATGAGTCGTAAGCCACTTCGAGACCCTCCATTCCTTTGATCAGGCATCGTTGAAGATAGCCCGACCGCGATGTCTTTACTGCTGTATCAATGAGACCCTCACGACCAGCCATATGATGAAAATAGTATTCTTGCGGACGAATACCGGTAAGAAAGCGATTGACAATATAGCCACCGGCTCTCAAACTTGTGTCAAATTCGGGAAAGCATGGTAGAGACTTCCCGCTAACCATGAGTGGGACCCGTCGGCCTTCCAGAACCTGCTGGCCAAGATTGCAAGAAATCAAGTTTGCGTTCACATTGCCTCCCTTGGCACCAGAGATGGTCATGGCTTGCATGTGGTTGTGGGGAAACGGCTTTTCAAGGCCAACCGGGAGACATGCCTTGGTCACGTTGCTTGAAACGCTAGCACTCATCTTGTTCATTAACAAGTCGAGGCCTTCCTGCTTGCTGTCGTCTCGCATGACATCCTCAAGACGGCGAAGAAGTTCGGGATCTTTATCTGTCGGCGCTTGGTCTTTGAGGCTGACATAGGCTGCAGCAACTCCTAGCCCAGCATCTTGAGCTCCATTCAGCTCCCGACTACGGTTGGCCTCGCCTTCCGGTGTCAACCGCAGGTCGTCAATTCCGCAAGTGAAGGCCCGCATGTTGAGTAGTCGTGTTAACAAACGACCCATGCAGCTCAAAACCTTCCCAGCAACCGAGGCGCCGTAAACTTCATGGACGGCATGAATGAAACCACCAGAGCTCGGTCCAAGGTGAGCTTTATCGAGAATACCGGAGATTAAGACGCTGTCTCGGAACTCAATATAACCCTCTTCCGTATGTGAACCCCACCTGTTTTCGGGAACTTGACTCTTGCCGCTCATCCAAAGATGAGCACAGTTTGGCGGCTTGACGTTCTTTAGGATCGTTGTGATCACCTGTTTACCAGTCCATCTAGGCACAGGCTTTAAGACGGCAGGACTGACAAGTTCAATGCGGTCCCCCAAAATGTGACCGCTCTCAGGGCGCAGTGCGCTATAGACAAGATCCTGGTATGTCCCTCTGTGGAAAAAGGTGTCCTTGCCGCAGAGTGAGACTGAGATGGAAATGTGATCCTGGATGAGACCTCGCAGTGGTTTGCCTTGTGTGCCAGACAAATATTGGTGATCTGTGTCCGCAAGCTGTAATGCCTCAACACGTGCGATTTCGTTTTGTGGGAAATGCATGTTCATCTCATCACCGTCAAAATCCGCGTTGTATGTGTTGCAATTTGCATAATGCATACGGATGGTTTTCTCACCGGGTAAAACTCTGACTCGGTGACCCATAATGGACGGCTTATGAAGGGTGGGCTGGCGGTTCATAAGAACCACATCACCGTTGCTAAGGTGCCGATAAACTTTCTTTCCCCTCATGGTGGAACTTCCGCTGTTGGAAGGCGCTAGGAGCTGGTTTGCGAGAGCCATTCTGTCTTCCAAAGATTTCCCTCTCAGATTGACCACCTGCCCATTGTCATTTTCGATCGCAGACGCCCCAGGCCAAGTGTCTGTGCCATTGATAACGGCCTGTTGAAGTTCCTTGAAGTTGTGACTTGTTACGGGTTCGGGGTATGTAAGCTTGCGTGCAAAAACGGGCGGGACACCAATCTCGTTTGTTTCGATGTTTGGGTCAGGTGAGATGACGCTGCGGGCTGCGAAATTGACGCGTTTACCCATCATGTTCTTTCGGAAGAGCCCCTCTTTCTTTTCCAATTTTTGTTTGATGCCGTCCTCGATCCGCTTGGCGTTTTGACCTTGGGCTGGGTTTTTGGTACTGTCTATAAGGGAGTTGACAGAATTCTGGAGTTCTGACCAGGCCTCGTGGAGAGACAAAATATCCCTTGAGAAACGACCTGGGGTCTTTGTTGCTGCGTCAGATATCTCGCGGTGGATCTCAGCCACGCGAAAAGATGCTCCAAGGATCGCTTTGTAAAGGGAATTTTGCTGGGCTTCGGTGACTTGTGCATCGCCGGTGCGCGCCTCTGGCCGATACTTGTTCGGGGGGACAAGCAGGGCTTGAATGAAAAACATATCCGGTGTGGACTGCGCGTGACGACCACGCGGCCTGGAGTTGTAGATGAGTTGCAGAACGTCCTGTTCATTGGCGAAGAGAAGGCGTAGCCGCTCAAGAACCTCCTGGGTGCTAATGTAGCGTTGCTGGAGCTGTGGAGATGTCGGCTTGTTTGTAACCGGTTTGTGAACAACGTTGCCATATTCATCCAATGCGTCCGCGTGCACGTCGCTGCCATCCTCGCTACCAGAATCGAGACTGATGTCGGCAATACCTTCGTCAGAAACGGTGGTATCGTTAGACCGTTGGCTCTTTGGTCGAAGCGTCAGGGCATCGCGAGCCTTAAATTGTCCTGCCGCCATCTTTGCCTGCTCCTTGGAGTTCAGTGGTTTTTCAAATATTTTAACAGAGCGGTCTTTTCGGTAGCTAGGCGAGATGCCTTTGCAGCGAGCACACTGTCTTCCAACAACAATATCCTTTAAAAATTGCTGAACTAGTTCTCGGCGAAGCTCGGAAGCACCCTCGTGTTTACCCTTGCGGATATCGCCGGTCAGAACTCTTTGGTTTTGCAGTGCCTGCTGTACGTAGATGCTTCTCGCTCGAGACACATTGTCGATCGCAGACTTGCCGTCGTCGTCGCACTCCATGTCGACCCGTGGGAGACCGGGTAATGCTAGGCTATGGAAGTCCTCTCCAATAGCATCGATTTTCATCGCTTCCGGTATAAGACTGTATTGAAGCAGCCGGAGTTTACAGGCATATCGGTTGATTTCCTTTGGTGGCAATCGGAAGTGGTGACAGTAGATACACTCAGCGCGGAGTAGTCGTAAGACCTGGTCCATGAAGACTGGGTGGTAGACAGGGACCGGAAGATCGATATGGCCCGCATGGCCGGGACACATGGACTGACCAAGGTTGCATGTCGTACACCTGCGGATATATCATGGTTAGCAGAAGCAACATGGAGCTATGGATAAATTCCGAGGAGCACAAACAGGGAGTCACCCCAAGAGCCTAGAGCAGGGTCATAAAGGCCCCCGGGTACGGGGTTTAGAAGTGTATCAAAAGTGCTGTCGTTTTCTATTCTTCGGACAGAGGCTGCTCGAATCTCGTCGGTTGGGAGGAAAGTGAACTCGACACTTTCTACCGATGAGGCGACAGGTTGCGAGACGTTCATCGTGTCGCGCCTTCCAGTGCTGGCGGACAGACGGGAATTGTGGTGAGTTCAAAGAATTATCGACTTTAGAAGAGGGTCAAGTGAGAAGAAATTGAGGGATCTGTGGTTGGTGAATCAGGTAACTCGGGGGCGAGGTGATTTTAGTTGTGCTGTTTGTCGGTTGCTTTTCTTCGTTTTCTACAACTCCTTTGATATTTTCCTAGCAGTCTCCATAAATAAAAATTTTAGCGGTGGCCGTCGGCAGAATTTTGTAACTTTAGTAGTTTTCTACCCAGTGGAAATCTAATGAATTATGGGGCACGGCCAGACCAACTTAAACCGTGTTTGGCCCGGATAACTCCGCATCGATCAATTACTATCTTGTTATGGTTGGAGAAACAGACGGTGTCCGTTCATCTTCCGTCTCAACGGATGGCGCGACCATACAGGATGACGAGCCGCGAGGATCATGCTGTAGGATTCTGTAGTCGATATATTCCAACACGTACTATATTACAAGACGCACTGTGGCGTGTATAGGACTTGCATTACATAATTGCCTGGTCATTGGTCGCTGGGCACAGCTTTAATGTGATTTACGGATCCACGCACACATGTTATGTCGTACACTACGACATACAGTTCTTACTGTTATCTAGGACGTGAAACGCCGGCGAAAGACGTATCCCTACAGCGAACACCCTTGCATCTCCTATTGTTAACCTGACTCTCGGTGTAACTGGCTCGGTAATATGTCTGGGCGTTCGGGTCCGGCTTGAGGTCATAACTCGCCGAGTCCCACCCTCCCCGCAGGCCCACATGACTGCCATGCGACGTTGGCACAACGTACTCTGTCGGACGGTTAACTTTGACAGAGCAACGCAAAGTGAGCGCAGCGTTCGGTACAGGTA
This sequence comes from Sporothrix schenckii 1099-18, assembly GCF_000961545.1. Classification (NCBI taxonomy): domain Eukaryota; kingdom Fungi; phylum Ascomycota; class Sordariomycetes; order Ophiostomatales; family Ophiostomataceae; genus Sporothrix; species Sporothrix schenckii. The sequence goes on from NW_015971146.1 coordinate 25,807, forward strand.
CAGTTTGTAATCCAGGCTCCTGTGTTCTGAAGCAGGCGGACCGGTTTAATCGCAGTTTTATTTTCAATTAGGTTCTGATTTAACTGAAGAACCTTATCTATTTATTTGTCTTTGTCGCTTCCTTCTCGCCTTCTTTTCGGGTTTCACCCGGACTGTGTCATTTGCTCCGGGATGGCCCCCTGCTGGCAATACTGGTTCTTCCGTGCCAATCTGACGCGGAAGATGTCGACTCTGCCTGGGTGATTCAGGAGGGATACAGAGAGGGACGGAGACGGAGATTGGGCCACCCGGTATTGCGACGGCTCGCAATCGTGCTTCACGGCGGTCATTACTGCCGCTGTCGATATTCTGACTGGCTGTGGCTTTTGTCCTCACACCGTGAAAAGAACACTGCATTATTCTTTACCCCCTCCCCCAAAACAAGAGTAAACGAAAAAAGAAGAAAAAAAAAAAAAAACGAATATGAACGAGTGACAGGGGACAACAACTTGAATATCAACTACATAGAATACATGCCTGGATACGGCAAACCAACGTCCAGTCGATGGATGCGCCCCGATACTCGAGCGGCAGCTACCGAGCAGGCCACACCTCGCCACGACTTGCATTACTGAGTATTTCCGTGTGCAAGTCGAGTGTACCAATGTCGAATCGTTTAGAACAACCATCATCCATATGCCTACAGTTCAAGTGTTAGCTCGCCAATGTCATATATGTGGCATTACCGGACAGCCTTCTAGTATCATATGCCTCACTATTCCCCAATGGCGGCGTGGTGTAGGATGTGTGATAGTTTCCCGGGTAGCGAGGTCAAGAGACGTTTATCTTGCTCACCTTCGAAGGGTGTCCTTCCGGGAGAAGAGACGACCGCAGTAGTCACACCTGTGATTTCGTTCTTTCATGTGGACACTCTGGTGGTGCCGCTGAAGGTCCGTCTTCCGTACGAACCTCTTGCCGCAGTCGGGCACTTGACAGGGAAAGGGATACTCTCGTTTTTCATTGTGCGTCTCCATGTGTGCTTTGTAGTTGTAACTTCGACTGAACAACTTCCCACAGCCCTTCACTCCACATTGAAAATTTGCCTCCTCCCTTGTCGTGAGCCGCCTGGGCTGCCGGTGGGTCCGAACAACGTCTCTTTGTTGCACCGCCACAGCACTTTGTGGCCGATGTGGGTAACTGTCCGAAGTGTCATGTAGCCGGCCCGTTGTCGGTGTGTTCTGGTTCCAAACGGCGATGGGGTCGCCGGAAACAAATCCGCATGGGTCGTCGGTGTTACTACTGGTACCGTGGACTTCGGCCGACTCGATTTGGTACGGTAGATGACCGCTGTGCCGTTGTGAAAAAGATGATGCGCTCGTCACACTAGCACGAGCTGGAAAAGCAACTTCAATTTCGTCGCGGAGACTCGTCTGTGTCACAGGACGTGGCGTAGTTGTCAATGTAGACGGGAATGAGACATGCAACGCGGATGCGGGCCTTAAAGGAGACTGTACAGTGGCAACCGCACGCGATAGCGAGAGAGTTATTGGCATAGTCCTGCGTGTCTGTTGTACTCCGTGGTATATGCCAGGGCAACCAAAGGAATCGTACTCTATGGGCAAGGCAGTAGAGGGACCAGATGATGTACCTGGTACGTGTGCTGTTGACCTAGGATTCCAGTCTGGCTGGCTTGTTGTGTCAAGGGTGAACAGGGGAATATCTGAGTCCTGGGTTGGCGCCATGGAACAAAACAGGTCAACTCCATATAGTGACGAGACACTGTGGTGTCGAGTAAAAGTGTCAGGAGAAGGATGCCCTAGAGACGAGGTCCCAGAGGGGCAGTTTGACTTTGGCGAGGAGTTGGGAGAATGACTTAACGAGGGTGTGCGGTCCATGGCGAGGGGTGCTGGGGTGGTGGTATTGATGCGGACAGAAAAGGAGAGTATTGCATAGAGCTGGAAAATGCGGCCATCGACCTTTTTATATAAGACCCAGTCTCGTGTGTGCTAAGCATATGTATTACAACCAGGCAGGGTAGGCCCGGACAGGGAGAAGCCACGGGAGATGAACATAAAAATATGGATGTAGAAGTTTAAGGAATGAGAACGCAGATACGAGGGCCTCCCGTAAATCGAGAAAGGAGGCAACCGGCGCAGTTGAGAAGGGGGGAATGAAACCGCGTATACAAACCAAACAACATGAAAGCAACGAAAAAGAATTGAGATGGTGAAGGGACTACGAAATGAGGAGAAGAGAGAATATGTATATGAGAAATAAAGTGACATCTAGTGGGACGAACAAGGAAGGATTAAAAAAAAAGGGGGGGGGAGGATTAAACATCGTGTTGCTACCAATGCTCTATGGCTGTTCGTGATTGCTAGCACTCGATGGTGGCAGTGATCGAATCGATCAGGAGGAATATGCAGATACGCATAGCCAACGGGAGTAGCGAGGCTGCAACCAACGGGTTGGAAGGGAGCCTGAGCTGCGACCACTACCTAATACATGATCTTATACATGCACGCAGGCGATATTTCGATCTTTCACGAAAGTGGTGAAGGACCCAGAATAAAGTCCAAAGGAAAATTAGGCCATACGCACCCAGTGACTGAAAACCAGTAAACAAGGCAGGATGTGCACATACACTGGCGTAGACATGGCTGATAAATGCGGGTGCACTGTGTGTATTCATTGAAGAGACCGCTGGTGCTGAAAGCAGCAGGAGTTGAGAGGAAAGTCATGTACCGGGTAATACTAAGGGCTGCATCGCCACAGACATACCGATATACCACTGCGCCAATACTTGGAGGATGCGTATATTTAGAACCCCAATGACATGGGAGCCTGGATGACAGACTTGACAGAGAGGATGTGTGTGTATGTGTGGAAGTCGGAACAGGGGGTTGAGGGGGGGGGGGGGGTAAATCCACATTATTTGGTACGAATAAGGCAATGGCTGTTGGAGCGTCGCCAACGGTAATATGTAAAGATATATACATCAAGATATATACAGAGAGCCACCACCAAATATAGACTGACGCCCATGAGCTAATAGCACATAATCTCACACCATATGAAGCGCTGACTGCCTGTGTAGGATTTTGAGGGCTAGCAGTGATGGCCGACTTGGTTCTGACGGACAGGTTGGTGACGGGGATCCAGTCAGAAAGGGAGATCGAGGGGAGAGGGAGAGAGAGAGGAACTGGACGCGGGACGGCACAGAGAGAGAGAGCGGTTGCGAGGTCACGCATTATAACAGACCTTGCACTTGCATAATGACCCCCTGCCAAAAGGGACGAGCTTCCAGACGCTCGTGCACAAGGTATGTGTGATGAAGTCGGGCTTATACTGTTTTCAGTGCAGTATTGCATGCCGGTTTGCAGCGCGGGATTGGCCTTTGGGCGGTTGTCTCACGGAATCCTCAGTGCTTTTGAGAGTTCAGAAAACGAGTGTCTAGCAGACGTACTTCAGCCAGATGCCCTGGCACATTTCCGTTGTGGCTCCCATTTCATGTTGTATCCCGGTGTGCAGGAACGATGGAGATTCAAGTCAATGCACCATTGCTGTTTTTTGTCTTTGCTAGACTGATCGAGAGAAGAGGTCCCTTGACGCGGACTGTCTAGCCCGCAACTTCGTGCACCCCCCTGTATGTCCTTTTCGCCCACCATTTTCGTGGATATGACACATGACGTGCAGGTGGGCTCGGCGTCGCCCATTTTCGTTTGTGTATTGGAAGGTATTCGATGATTTGTATGTGGTGATCAAGCGGCAGCATCGTACAAGTCCAACGGCGAGCCTCGTCGAGCCGCAGCATTTTCCTGTTGTTGGTTGACGCGGGGCTCCAATGAAGTAACCGGACCGGCCACCCTTGAAAGCAATTGGACGTCTGGTTTCTACGAATGGCCTGTCCGGCGTATCTGACAGTGATAACGACATATGTTACCCACGACTTACACTGAGAGGGGAGGCAGCTGCCTAGCGATTGGCGACAAATTGGCTAAAACTGTGCCAGATAAAACAAGATGCGCACTCCGAATTCTACCGCAGTTTGTGTTGGATGGTCCAACGGCGGCCTTGCACCATGACTTGCCTTGTGTTGCTTACGACAGGCCTTGGCGAACGATCCCACACACAATCGCAGTGTTGCCTGAGTCGGGTTGGCTAAAGGACCTCCTGTAGGCCGCCGAGAAGACACTGTTTTTAAATTAAAACCTAGGGCGCAGGAGCCTGGGTGCAGAGGAGGATTTGGCAGCGTAGAAGCGAATCCCTGTCCGCAATATAGAACATGTCATGAGTGGCGGCCGATTTTGGAAGGTGGTGAATTTCTCAGGCCGTCCTTTATCAAAGTTAAAAAACACCCGCCAAAAGAGCACAGCAATCGAGGAAATGAGGTTGGGAATGGGGTATTGAAAATGGGCACTGCTGCACCCGTGCGCAAAAAACGGGGAAGGCCGATACATAGGAGTGAATCGGTAAATGAGCTACCGAAGCAACACGGCTGAGCCACGCTCGCCACGATACTTTGCTCTGTCACAGCCCTGCCTTGGTAACAAATGGCCCACAACAACCAACAACCGACGGGGTACGAGTGGCTAGCATTGTATATTATTGGATGACCCGTTTCCTGAAGGGCTCATGGGCACTAATACCAGCACCTTTACCTCCTATGCTTTATTTTCGAGGCAGCAAGGCGCAACGGCCGCAATGGCGTATTGGGCTCTCGGGGGTTGGACCCGGGTTGGGCCCGAAGATGTCTAAGACTAGGGACGCGATGGGCATTGAAAAAGAAGCATGGAGGCATGCTACAGGCCGATTCTTTATACCCTAAAAAGGTGCCGTGCCAACGACTGCCTGGCGGATCTGCGTATCTAGCCCTTGATAGCTTTGCCTGGCAAGGACCACCCTTAAAGCGAAGATCATTGTAGGTTTTGGAGAACCCTCTGGTGTTCATCGCTAGCCAGCTCGGCCGGTGGGAGCCTAGGGCTGCAAGATGCAAGGAACTGCTCGTTCTTAAGACCTTCCGCAAAGCGTACGGTCGTACGGCGCGCGCGGTTTTTACAGATCCATGAACAGCAGGGAGGATCCACCTCGTTAGCACCACAGGGTACAACCGTGCGGCGTGGTTTGTTTGTCCTGTGATAAAGCTACCCATAATGACGATGAAAACCCATCTATTTTTTTGTTGTCGCCACAACGTCATGCGGCAACAAACTCCGTTGTGTACGATGTAGGTATTCATAAGATGAACTCGTATTTGGGTGTGGGAGACGATTGTCGGCTCATCCATTATGAACACAGTTTTCTAGCGGGCTATTTTCTTAGCCGCCTGGTTATGTTTCGTCGTAAAAGTGAACATAATGCGGAGTTATCCGGAGTGAATCTCTATCTAAACTGGGCAGCCGTTGCTACCAGCCAATTTCGAGCCTGGACATGGGTGGGAATTGGGCACAGTTACACGAAATCCGGAGGTCTTGCTATGAAACGGCCTTGACCGTCAAGCAGACGAAGAAAGTATCACTGTAGCAGGAATTCCCCCGTATTCAGTATTGATTTTGGTGGGTGACTGGGGCAAATGTAGCTTAACTTCAAAGGCTGGATTGCGTTATAATAAAAACCCGCGATACTCTGTATATTTAACAGCGTGTGAAATGCGAACTTGTAAGTCCCTTAATGATTTCTTATTGACATAAGGCACGGTGCTCGTTTGAGATTGAATGAGGCAACAGATGTGCTTTGGGGGCAATCACACGAGAAGTTTGCATTCGAGACGTGTAGTAGCACGGCTCTATCTTATAGCGATTAGTCTGGGGACCCCTTTAATAATTAGTTGCTTCCAAAATGCAACAAACGAACTCAACCATTGTGATCGATTATTTTAGCTGCGTGATGCTTTTTTTTGACAGCGCACGTAATAGACCAACCGGCCCAACAGGTCACGTGCTGGCCCCTAGATACTGCCTTGAGAGGCCCCGCCTGCCATTTTCTGTATTATGACATGCATATTATCCCACAGCATGACGCGAAAATAACGGCACGTGATACCGCGACTAGGATGGAGTGAAGAACGTAACGCAATTCGTGTCCATCATTTGCTGCCTTTTCTCTTCTTGCAACTACCAAGGCTGTACGACCTCGACTTGACTGTTCTCAATCTGCGCTCAACTACCCTAGTTACAAGTTCACCGTGCACTGAGTCTCGAAGAAGTCTTTGTGGACTTTCTTGACGGACTTTGGTGCAGACCTGTCCCTTGCTAGCAACTGGATATCAAATCCTTGCCTCCCTGGCTGTTTCACAAACTTAATCAAGCTCGCGGCCTAATTTGACGACACCTGCCAGAGACATATGCGGACTCGTCAGTGTCGCCTCGCGTACGATGAAGTTCAATATCGAGTGTGTGCTCGGCCGCCCTCTATTATCTTGCCTAGAGACCTTCACCGACATATGCTACCTCTACCACATCTGCGCTTGCTGCATTATGAACTAAATAAACTAACGCACGGCATGATTCTTAGTGACTTGCCGGTATTGTTTCCGTATCCACGGATATACCCAGGTAAATTTATTTCTTTTGTCTTCGCCGCGTGCACATTTGCTGCACCGATATACTGACCATGACGTGGCAGAGCAATATGCGTGAGCAATCGTGAACCTTAATTTCCTACTCTGGCCATTCGCCGTCTACTTTGCACCCGGTTGTGACTTGGGCTAACGCAGGGTGTACACTGATATGAAGCTACATGTGTGACCTCAAGAGTATAATGACACTTTCTCTATGTGACATCTCCTTAAAAGACATGCACTTTTCTAACTACATTACACAGAGACTCTTGATGCGGGTGGTAACTGCGTGTTGGAAATGCCATCTGGCACCGGAAAGACCGTGTCTCTGCTGTCGCTCATTGTTGCATACCAGCAGTATTATCCAACACAACGAAAGCTTATTTATTGCTCCCGTCAGTTTCCATGTGCCCATTGACGAACATCCTTTGGGGAGTTATGGTGGTTACGGTTTGTTGGCTGACGCGCCCCGCCATATACAGGCACTATGTCCGAGATCGAGAAAGCCCTCGTTGAGCTCAAAGCATTGATGAAATACCGAGCGCAGGTGCTTGGTAGTGAAGAAGAATTTCGAGGACTCGGGCTGACCAGTCGCAAGAACCTTTGCCTTCACCCATCCGTGAAGCGCGAAAAAAGCGGCGCAGTTGTTGATGCGCGATGCCGCAGCCTCACTGCTGGTTTTGTCAGGGAAAAAAAGGAACGCGGTGACGACGTCGATGTCTGCATTTACCACGACGTACGTTTTGTTTACCACGGCTTTCCTTGTAGCCTTCGATATTTATAAGCACTTCAATACTAACTGAACCGTTTAGAATCTCGACAAACTTGAACCTCACAACTTGATTCCCAACGGCGTTTGGACGCTTGATGGTCTTCTGCGTTATGGTAAAGAACACAAGCAGTGCCCGTATTTTACGTCTCGTCGTATGGTGAGTTATCCAATTATCCTGTAGCCATGTTATACAGCCAATCCTCTAACGCATGCAGATGCAATTTTGCAACGTTATCATTTACTCGTACCACTACCTACTCGATCCTAAAATCGCAGAGAGGGTCTCGAAAGAGCTCTCGAAAGACTGCATTGTGGTTTTTGACGAAGCCCACAACATTGACAATGTTTGCATTGAATCCCTAAGCACCGACATTACGGAGGATTCCCTTCGCAAGGCTACAAGAGGGGCACAGAACCTGGAACGGAGAATAAATGAGATGCGTGAAACGGACCAAAAGCAGTTGGAAAATGAGTATCAAAAACTAGTTCAGGGGTTGAGAGAAGCAGACGAGGCACGCCAAGAAGACGCTTTTATGACAAATCCAAGTAAGTACACGCAACTTCAAACAAGAAGGTGATATCAGGCGACGACGAGCGTCTTTTCTAACTTTGTTGACCTTAAAGCACTACCCGAAGATCTCCTTACCGAAGCTGTTCCTGGCAACATCCGACGGGCCGAACATTTTGTCGCTTTCCTCAAAAGGTTTATTGAATACCTGAAGGCAAGTACACGACCTGTATTTCAGCGCTCAGGTTTGCTGAAGATGTGAAGGTTTTTGATGTATCCGCAGTAGGAAATCTAAATGTTTCATGAGGCTGACGTGGGTTGCTAAAATAGACGCGAATGAAGGTGCGGCAAGTCATTTCGGAGACACCACCGTCATTCCTTGCCCATTTGAAGGAATACACTTTCATCGAAAAGAAACCGTTGCGCTTTTGTGCGGAGCGACTGGCGTCTCTTGTCCGCACGCTGGAACTCACGAACATCGAGGATTACCAGCCTTTGCGAGAGGTGGCAACCTTTGCAACCCTAGTTGCGACATATGAAAAGGGCTTCTTGCTTATCCTCGAGCCTTTTGAATCGGATACGGCGGAAGTCCCCAACCCTGTACTCCACTTCACATGTTTAGACGCCGCGATTGCTATCAAACCTGTCTTCGAACGTTTCAGCAGCGTCATCATAACGTCCGGGACAATCTCTCCGCTGGAGATGTACCCGAAGATGCTTGACTTTACAACGGTTGTACAAGAGTCGTATAGTATGACTCTCGCCCGGCGTTCTTTCTTGCCTATGATTGTCACCAGAGGAAGTGACCAGGCATCGATGTCCACTAGTTTCCAAGTCAGAAACGAGCCAAGCGTCGTGCGAAATTATGGCAACCTTCTAACCGAGTTTGCCAAGATAACTCCGGACGGTATGGTAGTTTTTTTCCCCTCATACCTATACATGGAGTCAATCATCAGCATGTGGCAAGGCATGGGTATCTTGGACGAGGTTTGGAAGTACAAACTTATCCTGGTCGAGACTCCTGATGCACAGGAGACTTCACTGGCTCTGGAGACGTATCGAACAGCATGCTGCAACGGGAGGGGCGCTGTGTTACTTTGCGTCGCCCGTGGCAAGGTGTCCGAAGGGATCGATTTTGACCACCAATATGGCCGAACTGTGCTATCTATCGGTGTTCCGTTCCAGTATACCGAGTCGCGAATCCTCAAGGCGCGGCTTGAGTTTTTGCGCGAAACATACCGCATTCGTGAAAACGACTTTCTTTCCTTTGACGCTATGCGGCATGCAGCGCAATGTCTGGGCCGTGTCCTGCGTGGGAAGGACGATTATGGGATCATGGTTCTCGCTGACAGGCGGTACCAAAAGAAACGGAACCAGCTTCCGAAGTGGATCAACCAGGCTCTGTTGGAAGCTGATGCCAACCTCAGTACTGACATGGCTGTCAGCAACGCTAAGAAATTTTTGCGGGATATGGCGCAGCCTTTCCACGCGAAAGACCAAGAGGGTATTAGTACATGGAGTCCCGCAGATCTAAAGAAACACCAAGAGAAGGCCGATTTTGATCGTATAACGGAGCTCCAGGAGCAGGTTAGCGGAGCGGGAATGGCACGTTATCTTGGTTCAGGCAGCACACAAGCAGACAGAGACGTCTATGAAGACGAGGATATGACCGCGGTCATGATGGAATTGGATGGCGCATGAGGTATCGAGGTATTGTAAAAATGGTTCAATGAGCTCATCGGGTGGCCTCGTATACAGGACTATAGCTATTTATGAATATGACACTCGAGAGATTGTATACACATAAGTTGTTTACTATTGATTCATATTTTCTTAGACTTGGACTATTTACGCCTGGCCGACGGTTGGAACGGCCTCTGAAAGGACTTGACAGCACGCATTGTTGGCATCGTATGATCTGTACCTGGGCGGCGGCCAATTTCGACACAGAGCATCCGGATGAGATCTTGGTTAGTCCAGTAACTCGTGTGGGCGCTAAGCATATTCAGGTATTGGATTTCGAGGGGGCCGCCGCCGGATTGAAGGAAGTAGTCGACTTGCCCATTGTCGTTGAGAAGATAAGCTTTGTGCTCGGCAATCTCTTCCCGAGTAAAATCATGAACTTCAAGTTCAACCTGGGACGGGAGCCGTACGATGGCTGGAAGAGCAGTGGTAGAGAGAGAGTTATCTACCTGATGAGGAGTTGTAGGCATTCCCGGGAAAACACCCCTAAGAGACTGGCTGATAGAGGCGAAAAGACTTACGGACGCCGAAGGTACATACGCTGTTTTGAGACCGGATGCATAGGCTGAGTCGATGGTCCCGTTAAGTAGATATGCAATAGGATCTTCCTTTGCGAGTACGTTATATATGTTGTCAACGGCGAGGCAGCCAAATGTGCCAGCCTCCCCAAAAACACGGCGGTCAATGTTGTTACGGGTAACCATGCCTGGCTTTTGTCGACCGCGGCGTGGAACGAGTGCGCCGCGCTCCAACAGTAGGAAAAAGGCGGCGGGACTTCCAAGGAGGAAGAGATTCGTAGTGTCGAATTCAAAAAAGTTTGATACGGCTGGTGTAGGAATAGGTTCAACGCGAGGTATTTTCGTCGGTTGCTTGGATAGCACCTCGACGGCCATTGCACTCCCGAGAGAGTGGCCTATGAGATGTACTCGGCCTGTTTGAGAAAAGCCCGGATTGTTTTGGCACCAAAGGCGATAGACGCGGTTGGCTTCGCGCACCAGTGAAGTGATCATCTTCGGCTTGTGATTCGACATGTAGAAGGGTATGTCAAACATAACGTCTGATATCATACTCCGGACGGCTGGAATGCTAGTTTGCTCAATATCCTTGAGTTCGAAGCCACTTGTAGTAGCGTGCCCTTCCTCGCCTCGGGGTTCTGAGAACCCACCGTCTTCGAACGACAGCGTGTGCCGCCAGTTGACTGGCAAAACCATGATGCCACTGTGACCGTCGCGGAGAACCGACTGTACAACGGGGGTTTTAAGCTCCGCACTCACCGCCCGCCGTAATCCGTTAACGGCATGCGTAAAGTGAAAGCTTTCCACCCTCTCTGCTAGCTTTTGCCCAACGCCGTGTATGACCAGTACGAGGTCAGAAACTTGACAGCCTAACTTCTCGGCTCTGCAGCCCGGACAGTCTTCAACACCTTCTTGATGACCGTGAACATTCCCTGCAATAGCGGCCGAGTCGAAACTGGGCGCAGCCGGAAAACTTTTGGCCACAAGGCCACGTGGTGACTGATTGTGGATACGATTCCAAGCATCTCTATCAAAGCCTCTGACAATAGGAATCCCGACCGTCGCTCCCTTGCAAATTTTTGCAACAGGCTGCCGGCGGTAGTAGGCCGAGGGTCTCAGGCTTGGCTTTAGGAGGAAAGCCTGTGTGCCATCCTTGAATATCGCATCGTAATTTGCAAAGCACTTTTCGCCGGAGGCGGATGGTGAAGCACAATTGCCTGAGTCACCTGCAGTTGTCCGATCGGAATATGAAGCAGGAGGAGATCCCACGGTGCCCACAGCTGCTGCGGTGCCTTGAAAGCAGTGAGAGGCGCAAAACGGATCACTCGATATCTTGGGCACTGGGTGGGCTCGACCTGTCCTTGTTCTGGTTTTATCCTGCGTAGAAGATGGCCACAATGGCTGGGACACTTTCTCCTCGCCGATAGGGCCAATGTCGACCGCACAGCGTAACTCTATTTTCCATGTTTCCGTCCATGGTCGCAGTTCCCTGAACAGCGATTCCAGCTGGTTGGATACATCGGCTTCAAGCGGCATCATTGTATCTCTATAAAACCAAGTGGCCCTTTGGACGGCACTTATATCATGCACCGGGGACCAATAAATTGGTTTCATTTGAAGGGCAGGCAAGTCGACTGTGTATAAGCGCGAGATACCAACAGCAACTTCAAAGGATTTCCTCATGCGATCTAGCGACAACGAAGAAGACTGTATCTCGCGTCTCAAGGTCTCCGTTTCCTCCCAGTTAACACCGGGCCCATGTACAGATTGACACTGTTGATGAAGGGGCGACGAAGAGTACGGGTGATGCATTTCAGTATCGCCGCCGGCAGTTTCTAGTGCACTTTCTGGGTCCATGCGTTCAACTTCGTTTACACGAAACGGTGGAGAAGGAGATGCTGAGCTTCGTACGAATTCGCTTGGTATACCCGGTCGCAAAAATGGTTTCCCAGAAATGCCATCATCCGGGATAGGTAGTCTGGACAGAGGAGCAATGGGGCTAGGTAGTGCAGGTAGGTGCGAAACGGCCTCGTCAGGACCGTCAGTTGTGCCCCTTCTTGTAGGCAAAGTGACCTGGTCGCGAAGGAGAAAAGGGTCAAGAGCCGGACTTGTTGTCTCTTGTGATGAAGGTCGCCGTGTTCGTGGTACGGAAGAGTTTGACTCTATAGGTGGAGCCGCTGCAAGATGCATAGAAGACGACGCTGTCGAAGTATTGGTGTTGCTGAGGTCATTCTTGGTACGGTTGAGGGCCACCATGACGCTCCTCGTCACGGCGTCAACACCCAGCTCAGCACGGCGCTGAACAGCGAGTGGGCAAAACAGGGTTCGTAACTCTCCTCTGGCGTCGACAAGCAGGTCTTCGCAACAAACTGGAATGGAAGTTGCCGCTCCCTGCACGGTGATTCTAACCGTTGTGGCGGCATCGTGCCCGGTACCTCTATCCTGCAAGTGCTTTAAGCGGTGCCTTGCCGTTAGATTGCGCACGACAATATCTAATGTGTCTTCGTTTGACTGTATGACTGGTGGGCTAGGGTTGTGACGAAGCCGTGCTGAAAGATGATTTTCCCTGGCGTCTTCGGAGAAAAGTTGCAACCACGCTCTTTCAAGCCGGTTGCTATCTGCTTGGGAGAAAGGTCGTAGAGGCCGTTTCGGGGATGTGGAATCATTGGAAGGGATCAATATTGGGTCATCGATGGGTACTGTGGACGAATAAAAAAATTGTGCATTGCTCGGCGGGATACCATTAAGCCATGAATCGGTTTGTGGTTGAGGTATTGGCGCAAGGTGGCATCCGGGCCCGAGATTGTGCATGCAGGGAGAAGAGCTCACAGGCTGGACGGGCCGTACGGTGTTCGGTAGCGCGGACATTTGATTGAAGAGTACTCAACAGCAAAAGAACTCTTCTGAAGAGGAAGATGCCGTGACGATGACGGAGTTGCAGGCGCAGTTGCTAGGTACACCGTTGATGAGAGCTCCTTGGGATTGTGGCTACTGGGTAAATGTTAACAAGACGCCCTGAACCAGCGACACAAATCGGAGGATACTAGAAGGAATGGGCATCTGAAAATTAAACGAGGCGATGACACTAGCGTAAAGATGAAGGTAACGGGGATGTAGTGGACTGGCAAGTGTGACGAGATCGAGCAAGGATGAAGACTTAGAAAGCCTACTGTCGCTCATGGCTTGCTGACGATGACGTTTTTTGTTTCTTAGCTAACGACAAGCCTGTCCAAAATCTGGAGCCGCTTGGCGTAGTGTGATTGGCTGACCACGAATACAGCTGCGACAGAATATCCAATAATACCACAAGAGACAAAAGATTACATGGAACTTTAGTGCACAGAGTCAACACGCCGCTGTGGGTTTTGATAAAGGGTACAGAAATCACTAATTATGTATTATAGTACGAAGAATTCGTACACCAATTATACCGGGGATGCGGATATAATTTGAGAATTGCATCGGGTCCCGGGATGGAATCTTGCCATGCGTTTGCCAATCAATGCTGGTTGTAGCTGACGTTATCCGCGTGTACTAGAATCCGAAACTGTCAAGGAGCGAGTTTGGGTCTGGCTCTTCAAATACACTCGGCGCCATCTTCGGTGCCCCGTCGCTATTGAGGTCTGCCGGCAGTTGCTCTGCTATATGCGACAAAGGCAGGTCGGCAACGACCAACGAGCTCCGACGGCGAAGCATTTGAAGGGGGCGTACGTCGTTCTGTACCATCGAGGAAGACGGTCCGGCGAGGAGGAACTCCCAGTTGCGCACCAAGTCAACTCCCAGCAAGTCGCAGCCCATGCGACCGTATAGGCGTGCGCTGTGTAAAACGAGCTCCCATTCCGCCCTCGGCGTCACCTTGGAAACACCCCGTAGCGTTTGTAAAGTTTTTTGCCGCAATTGGCCATAAAGGACAACAAGCGCAGGATCGTCCGTGAGAAACAACTTGGACTTGATATCGGGAGAGCATGGTGTTTCGATGAGCGTATAAACGGGAGTCTGTAAGGCGCATCACATAAGTCAGCAATTTTGATATGAGTATAAGTGCGTGCAAAAGGCGCAGCCACTTCGATAACAATACCGGCTGTGAGACTCACAATCAGGGCACGAACGGACATGTCTTTCCGGCGGAGCATCCAAAATGCCCACGATGCGAGCCACCGATTTCCTTCTTGTGCAGCCACATTAAGGACCACTTCTTCCAGGAATCGCATCAGAACGGGACCCTGATCGCCCTCATAGACGCGGGCAATGCTGACAGCTAGCTGTAGATCCTGGAGTTGGTTAAAGCAGACATTCATTGCGTCTTGGAGCCGATCTGCGAGAAGGAAGAAGGCCGCGGCGTATTCTAGAAGGTACAGGTATTAGCATAAAGTAAGAGGAAAATATAGCAAAAAACCAAAACGTGGAGAAGCGCACCGAATCGTCTCTTGCTCATCAAGGCATAGGCGTTTTTCAAAGCTGTGGTCTTCCACTTTCGCTCCTCAAAATTATTCGAGAGAAGCCGTTGTGTAGCCCCCTGTTCCCGGTTCCACGAAGCCATTCGCCAGAGGCCCTGCAACACCGCCTTCTTCTTGAGCGCTAGATAAAACAAACTGCAGTCGACTGGGTTCTTCAGCTCGCTTTTCGCGTATTCGTTGCGAGCAATGACCTCGAACTGTGTTTTCTATGGCACAATTGGTTAGCAGCGAGAAGCTTCAGGAAATGGATGATAGACAAGAGATGTAAACAGGACTCTCTCACCACCGCAGAATTATCTGTTAGCCACATAAACATGCCGCTCTCCCGCGCATGCTCCCATACTAAAGACCCGTGATGTTGCCGAGATACGAAGTCGACAAGAATATCCTGGCTCGTTGAGTGGAACGCCCAGCAGAATTCTCTCCAACCGATGTGGATTTCATTTGTGCGTCCTTTACGGAGAGCGTGCTGCCGGAAAAACAGCATATATCGAGCTCCGTTTCCGTCCATAGACCGGCGTTGCTTTTCCAATAAGCCGGCGCACTCTACTATATCCATGAGTTGAATCTGCTCATGACCAGATAATTGGGGAAGGGGAAAAGTCGTGAGTTTTTCACTGATTGCTTGCGCGACACTTTCTGTGAAGACATCACTATCATCGTCAATAGACAGGTCACGCGTGATGAGAGATGCCTTGGAGTTCTTCTCCTTTTCACGGGACATTGTTTTCTGCAGTCGCTTTTGTTAGTCATCTATCGATAAAGAGAGGAGAAGGTATTTGATGCGATAAAACAACCCGGGGGTATACACACCTGTCCGCCTTTGTAAAACTGTTCGAGTTCTATCCCAAGGTAGTCATCGACCGCATCGCCTTGCACAGAAAGCTTGAGGACGTTGTGCAGAGACATTAGGATTTGCTGCACAAGTTCGTTTTTACCAGCCAGCATGCACTGGCTCAAGAACTGGGGATGAAAAACAGGAAGCGGCCCATTAAGCCTTTGGACAACATCGAAGAGGTCGTTGCGTGTTCGAGATTGTGGAAGACGGAGGCCAGCGACAAGGGCATTGGGGATACTGTACATTCTATCATGTACAAGAAGTTGATTTCCAGCTCCAATGACAAAATCACCGTCGCCAAGCCAGGTAGAATCGCCTATAGGGTGTGGCGTTTGTCCGCGTATATCAATCACTCGGACAACTGCCCATGCAGGGCCCTTGTTTAGATAGTCGTACCGTAGTTGTGATAAGAGGAGAACACGGTGTGGAAACCCAACAGCCAGAATAGATTGCGAGTCCGGTGTTGATGTCCAGTCCAGATCTTGTACGGTATCGTGACTTTCGAAGCTGCTCTCATATTCAAGCTGGGCTCCCTGAATATCCCAGATCGTGACAACAGAGCGGCGATCATTGACCAACGCTGCCTTCTTTCGCGTGCTACCACTCACAAGAGATGGGCTACGGATGCCCGTCTCCATCGACGACGTCGACAACCACTCAACTCTTTTACTGCTGTGGTTGAGACGGGCAGTCCAGAACTCGATCCGACCTGTTTCTGTGTATGAGATGGCAACATCGCGAGCAAACACGTCCAGGAAACCAGATATGATAGGATTTGCGCCAGCAGGGTCGACTGGCAGCATGTATGCCAATTTCCCAGCATCCCCCAGGTCAAACCTGCAATACTCGCTGACGGAAGAGAGGTTTTGCCCTTTTACCTCAACATTTTGCTGGTGTGGTGGGATCTCAGTGGTAGGTTTCGGAAGAACAACTTCCCAAACGACACCGTGGTTCTCGGAGGTCACTGTAGCAATATGGGCAACTGAGCCATCTTGTGCCCTCTCACGTGGCAGAACCAGTAGGCAAAGGGGCTTTCCCGAGATAGTGTAATCACAATGGCCCAAGAGCGTTGGGACACCGCTGCGGCAGTCCCAGACGGCTAAACTGGAATCGAAGAGAAACACAACAAACCGGCCTTTCCGCAGGACACAGATTCTGCGTATTGGCTTTTCTTCCATAAGCACAGCATTCGGTGACAGTGGAGTGCCTTTGTTGCCGTGAGTATGGCTCCACACCGTGCCTTCACCGTTGTGTGTTCTTGAAACAACAGCGCCCCCACTAAAGTTGCGAACCATTTTGCGAATAGGCCCCGAGTGTCCGGACCAAGTGCTCTTGTGCCACAATCGTGGACCTGAAGATGTCTCGTTAAAGACAAGGGCCACATTTGCCTCATAGATGTCGATCGTTCCTGTGAAGTAATGTAGAAGAAGATGGAGATGGCCCTTTGAGTTGTCACAAAAGGTGTAAATCTCGACATGATTGGTGTGCAATGTTGGTGGTGATCCGAGACTATGAGAGAAGTCAAGATCAGGCGAAGTTAGGTGGGTGATAGTATAAGTGTCGTTTGTTTTCGGAGACTTTGAGTCAGGGTTTTCTAGGGATATCGCAGCTAATGCGCCCCGAGCATCGAGAACAATACAGACTTCGGAACTTCGGTTGGCTATGTCGACAAGGTGCTGGAGGGCACCCGTGTTTTTCTCACTGGTCTCATCGCGCTCTTGGACTGCTCTTTCTGTAGCAGCAGACAGATCTCGTCCCGGAATGATGAAGGCCCACTGAACCTCGCCAGCGAAAGCACTGTTGTCAAGCGCAGCGAAATGTAGCGATGCGGCCAAATCTACTTCACCCCTAAGAAATAGCTGCTGTTGCGTCGTACTGTGTACATCGGCTTTGGTCCAGATGCGCAGAATATTGTCAACGCAAAATGTGTACAGGACATGGTCAATGGTATGACCAACATGGTAGGGCGCACGCCATTGCAAGTTGGTAACTGGCTCTGGGTGCCGAAGGTAAAAAAAGTCGAACCCTACATTGTCCGAGCCAAAGTTTAGGCGCCTCCAGACTTTAATAAGACGATCTGTATAGCCAACACAGGCAATGTATGATGAGTCGTACGAAAAGCAGACTCGCTGAACGACGTTTCCAAGTGGCTTGCGCCATAAGCAAACAGGGGACGGCCCGGTATGATAAAGTGCCAGCGTACGATGTCCAACAATCAGTTCCCTTGAAGCCCCCCACGATAGAACCATTGGAAAGCGGTCGATTTTTGCACTGTCTCTGTGGCTGCTGTCCAATGGTCGGATACTGGGAACGAAGGTACACTGCAGAACCCACTGGCGGTAGAAGATCCATGTTAGCTCAAGTCATTTCCAACACCCAAGACCGGGAACTGGAAGAAGTGGACGCAGGAAGGTGTTCATACCCGAAGAGGTTCCTCTGGCACGCCTGCAGGCTGATATACACGAACAGTTGTGTCGGTGCATGTGGCAATCCGGCCTGAGGTTTCGTCAAAGGCCACGGCTTCGAGGGGGGTGACATCATCGTCGTAAATAGTCTGCTGTAGAGTGTTATGGTCGCTAAGAATTGCCACTGCGTTTCCTGTGATATATACCTATGCCACACGTGAGTTAAACCGAGAGGCTCTTGAATGTGACAGGAAGTAATCCCTCTGGACCGGAAGGGGCTGTGGGAAAACTAACTATGACCCGCTGGGAACGCCATAAGCCGCTTGCGAGAGCTTGGAGTCGGGGCTCTGGCTTACCCGGAAGAACAGCCTTCATTGTTCCCGGGAAAAGTGCGGTACGGGCATTCTGTCTGTCGGAGGGTAGATGGTGCAGAACGTTCGAACTCTTGCGAGAGGAGACCTCTGGAACAACGGCAGAGGTTGGTAGCACATGAAGCTTCCAGACGGCACACAGCACTGTGCTGGTTTTAATAGAGGTTGGATGTTGTAAGGAAGCTAGACGACAGCTATCGATCAATCGCCGGAGTGTTGGGCGGTACAGTGGCAGATACGGTCGGTTTGGTAGGTTGGAAGTCAACGGAGCTGAAGACAGGTAATCGTGGCACGAGGGAATAATACCGAAATATTACTACATAATACGCAGCTCGACACGAGGGCGGAAACCCAAACGCTCTAAAAGCATGTCATTGGTGGACAGTGTTCTCCATATGAGGTAGTGTGGGGCACCCCCGACTCGTTCATATTCAGTCTGTAACTACGGCATAGAATACCCTATTTTATAAGGACACTTTTTTAACGTATTTCCAGTTCTGGTATGTCACCAGCCCGTCGAAATATGAGCCACGACACACAGCGTATGGGGTTACACAACTTACGGAGAAATTGGAGTGGAGAGCAACCAGCTAATTAGCGACTTGCCTGAACCGCGATAAGCCGGCGCCGCTTGCCTGGCAAAACATGTACGACAAATGGAGCGGCATAGTACCATAGGATAACAGAGCACTGGACAGAGCACTGGACAAAGCGAGTTGCTTCGCATTGCGATACAGAAAATTGTGTTTTCACTCGACATGATGAAACTAAACAAATCTTACATGGTGCAGCGACTCTTGCCGGCCGATGGGAAACAAATAGGCCGCAATGTCAAGCCTCCTTCTGAGTAATGCCGGCGGCCGCCCCGTTGTCATCATACTTTGCTTCTGCAGAGAGTCAGCTCACTGCCTCTCGGGAAGGGTGCGGCAGTGCGAATCGACATTCCGGGGTCATATGCGACAGTAGGAACTCACTAAAAAATGTGTACGATAGCGTTACCGTTTCTATGCCCTTCATGTTCAGGTCGTTTAGCATGTCAGGGTCAAGGTAGAAAAACACGGGCATATCCACCGTCTCGCCCGCGCTTAAACGCTGTTCTTCGAAACAAAAGCATTGTATCTTGCTAAAGTACGGTGCCACCTGGGCCGGTGTGACGCTGTATGTGGCAACACCAATGATGTCTTTGTCACTTTTGTTGGTTGCCGTGTAAAACGCCAGAGCCGTCTCACCCGGCAGCACGCGTACTTCGCGCTGCTGTGGGACGAATTTCCAAGGGAGGATGTCTGAGACGGAGGCATTGAATGTCACCCGCATGCGCTTGGCATTTGTAACTGGTTGGAGACGGTTTGCAAGATCACCATTTCCATCACCTCCGATAGCCCCGTGTCCAGGTGCACGAACTGGCTGACCGCCCCAGCCCGTGGTTTGGCATATCTTTCGACGCAAAAGTGTTAGCATGTGAGAGACTGCGCACGTGGTTGATATGGGGGATAGATTCACCATCTTGTACATGGGTACAGAGCCGTATGACAATGCCACGGTTCCAAGAATAACGCTCACGGCGTAGTACCTAGATATGTCGGCCGTCAGAACGCTTGTTGACACGCAATTTGCACCGGGGGCCCGGATGGTAGAAGGCCTTGACGGAAGTAGGAGGAGTGCCCAGGATATCCTACATGGTCGTCCTGTTCCGTATCTTGTAGACCGCCCGCACGCGGTCCATGTTCGGGGGGGCACTATTGCTTCTGGGAGTTTGGCGCTGGGCATGATCTTGAATGTTTGCGGTGGCGAACGGCCGACGGTTGGATGGCAAAAAACAACTGTATCTCCAGCACCGTAAGCAATGCTGGGGTGCAGTCCACCGCGATGGCCGCACGGCCCGAAATACAATCTCCATTGTGTTTTGTGCAGATGAGCAAAGTCTTGCAGCTCCGGTTGTCCTTGCTACGAGTGGTGTCAGATGGGGATTGCGCTTTGGTGCGTGCGTTCGGAGCAATACAGCGTCAAAATTTATGCACATCGAGCGATATTTCTTTTTTGTAACAATAGTCCGTATGCATGTTCGACTACAGGGCAGTACGGGGTTTTCGGACAGCTGCAGCCAACGGAGTATTACTCCGGATTAGTTGCCCTGGCGGATTTGTGGCAGGTACGCTGTAAGCCTGATTGGAATGAGTTCAGGCCCTAAAAGGCTTTCAAGGCTGAGTTAGCGGGGCCTTGTCGTGCTCCACAGACCTCTCCGTAATTACTTCATAATTAGAGTAAAAACTCCTCGCTCTTTCGGGCCCAAAGACTCTGCAAATTTCCAATAGTTGTACCGGTAATCCATAAATGGCCAGCAACAGATTCAACTTGGACTATGCGGATACCATGTTAGCCAGCTTTCTGGGCCTTTTTTTGAATGAGAATAGTTAACTAATAATAATAATAATAATAATAATAATAATAATAATAATAAATAAATAAATTGTACTATTTATAATCCTACTTATTCCTACATACTTTCTTTAAATTTGTCAAGGGTAAAAGACGATAGGCACCGCCCATTCTTTCACGTTTCCAATTTCACTGCAATCATGGATGTATAGAAGAACGGGCACGGCGACGGCAACAGAAAGCAGCACAAAATACAACCATCAAATGATTTAATCGGAGTCGAACTGAGTGCTGTAATTTTAGCTGGTTGTTGGGGTGCAACTCTACGCAAGCCTATCGTTCTGAACATCCCTCCCATCGCATACCTCACGCAAACTTCTTGGCTCTCGCATTACGTGCAATGCTGCGATCCCCCTGGTCGGGTTTGTAATTGCGTTGGTATGCCCGCGAGACGCCAAACAGCCTTTCGAACGTTACGACCAAACACATCTGCACAGTCCACAGCACGATGCGCAGTAACCTGTCAACAAGCCCGGGTGCTGGACTGCGCCCACGGCTGTATGTAGAGTCAACAAAATCAAAAGGAACCGTCGCGCCCAAATGCTGAGCTGCTACAGCCAAACCACTACTGAAACCATCTTCGTGAAAGCCGTACTTGGTCCATGCTCCAGCGTAGCTGATGCCGCGCGTGTTTTGAATACGCGGCAGAAGCCTCTGGGCGCGCACGGCTGCCACAGTGAATAGTGGGTGCTTGTATCTGTAACGACCCTGTACGGTGCTGCTGTCTGGCTCCGATGGCGGATTGAGCGTCACAAGGACGTGGCCAAAAATTTCTCTTGGGATGTGTTGTAAGACATTCATATTGTATGTTAAGGACACGCGGTCAACGACAGTGTTTTCCTGCCTTGTTGGTGAGGTGTGGGAAAGATAGTTCCAACTTGCCCAGGCTTTACGGGACACCGGGAGCAGGGATGTGTCCGAGTGCAACACAACGTTGTTTTGGGAGGTGTGAAAACAAGACATGATGTCTTTCTCTTCGTCGGTGGCCGAACCTTTGATAATAGCGAAAGCCTCGTCTCCGTGCGTGGCCAAAATGACGTGGTCATAGACCTCAGACTGTCCGTTACTTAGACGCATGCGGACACGGCCATCTGGCTCATTTTCAACGGACCGCACAGGTGTGTTGAGGAAGAGATGGCTTGTAGGGAAGTCTTTCAAGACAGCATCGATATACGCCTTGGAGCCAATGCCGATCGTGAGCCAATCAGGGCGGCGGGCCACGGTCGACAGAAGATGGTGATTCCACCTGTGCAGACTAGGTTAATGCCTGATGCCTACCAGACCAAAGCAATGGGCCAAACCGGCGTTGGAGCTAGCGCCAAGTACGTACAAGAAACGAACCAGAGTCGTGGCTGGAAACTCAAGTGAACACTTATCCGGGCTGGTGCTCCACACAGCGGCGGTCATGGGAATGAGGTAGTCATCTCGGAAGGCTTCTGAGTAGCCCTCGCGTATAAGATACTCTCCAATGGATTCGTCGGATGCGGCCCCATGTGGCGAGTCGTAGTCGTCTCTGATGAGATCCAGTGCGAACTGGTTGAAACGGAAGACATCAAATACGAGACGCCACATACGTGGAGAGAATAGATTGCGGCGCTGGCAGAAGAGCGCATCCAAGTTGCTACCAGACCACTCAAAAGACCCCCGATCGCGGCAGACGCTGAAAGTCATCTGCGTAGGTACAGTGGCCACACCAACGTCACTGAGAAAATTCAGAAAGTTGGCTGGTAAGGGAATAGAGCTATGTCAGCGTTGAGTTTAGCATTGCAGTAGGTGTATACACCCACGAGCCTTATTCGAGGGCATGCTGGGGAGGCGGGGTTGTGTCTCACGATATGTCGCGGTATTCATGACAATAAAACCAGTGTCAACCTTGGTAGTATATTTACCACGTCGCCAGTCCACTGTGTTGGTGTGTCCTCCGAAACGGTCGGTGGCTTCGTAGAGGTATACGTCGTGAGCTGTTGAGTTCAGGGCCCACAGTGCAGCAATGCCTGAGCAGCCAGAACCGACGATGGCCACCCGCTTCCTGGACATGGGGTTAGTTGGCGTGACTAAGAGACGACAGTATCAACATATTAGAAAGGTAGTGCATGTCTGCCTAGTATTGTAGACTGAGTTTTGTCTGCAAATAAAGAGGCAATGCGATCAATATGATGACCAGAGTAACATCCTTGGCCAAGGGGTTGTATAAAACCAACGGGCTCTGCAGGGCCGTATTCGTCCCGTAATTGGATTGGGTGTACATTTGTAATACCGAGTACGTCCTTTGGTACTGGATGACCTGCCGGGCCGTTGGCCGGCGAAGGGCTATGGATTTTTTTTAATGATGACTAGTAGGCCACGGCCAGCAGAACGAAAGCGGGTGGTCGTCACCTGGTGTCCGTTCAATGACAATAAAACCGTCCTGGCCGAGAATGAAGAATGTGACACGTGCGACGACTCCGACTTACGGTGTTTGGTTTGCCATGGCAGCTTGTCCAGGTCGAACGATTCAAGGCAAACGATATCGAGACTCAACTTGGAAAATGGTGGGAGGATAGTAGGTCGATGCAATTGACGATTGGCAGTAAGAGAGATGAAGCGAACGGTGCAGCAGGTGACAACCTCGCCCCGTACTTATGTTAGCAACTGGATTCCGACGCATACGCGGCAAGTTGCGATCGGAGACCAATCTTGAAACGTCTTGGGGGGTGCTTTCGTCGGCACGGACCAGCCAGAACTCACCCAAAAGGTAGGTCACGGGATGACGGGTTACTAGATGGCTTCAAAACATCGAAAACCAAAGAGGCCGGTAGGAAAGTAGAACAGTCATTTGTTCAGTGCACAGAGCACCAAGCCGTGTATTAGCTGCCATGTCGTGGTTTATTTATGCTACATTATTGGCACGGCCATCAACGCGAGTCAAAGACCTCAAAATGAGGCCAGAGCCATCAACAAATTGAACACCGTATTCGTGGTCGCATTGCATTTAGTATGAATTGCGATTAGGCTGTCGAAGCTCAACGGGACTGGATAGGCACCGATGTGAAAGCGAAATGGCTCTCAATTGCCATATCCAATTCTTTAAAAGCACCGCCACAAAAAATTCATTTCGTAGATCAATCTCCCCTTGTCATACAACTCGCTGTGCTTGCAAAATGTCAGAAGAAGTCATAGGTGCGCAGCGAGCCTGTTATCTGCATTCCAGGGTGTATCAACTTTGAGGGGGAAAAGGAGAAAGAAACAAAAAAAAGAAGGCCGGTTCCAGAGAGAAAAACAAGGTACTAGTGCCACTTTAGGCCCCCATAGGTGCACAAATGTGTGCAAATAAGAAAAAGCTTATATAATATGAAATACGTTTTCTGATTGGTCCACGCACATGGGCTCAAATAAAACGTCCGACAAAATATCAAAAGGGCACACAATTTATACAGCGATTTCACAGTGTGTTTTTGTCTCTTTTGATGCTTTTCGCGATGCTTTTGGCGATTTCGCTTATGAAAACGATTATATAAGCCTTTTCTTATTTACACACATGTGTGCACCTATTGGGAGCCGCCAGTTTACCACTGATTATATAATACTGCATATATACATAGTATAGCAGATTACGGTTCTTTAGACCTGTTATCTAGCCTTGGTGTTAAAGAGCTCTCTATTTTGCCATTTGGCTGAGTGGGAGCGGTCTAGTTCCCATACAATACATAGTGGCCCCGTATGGTGACTCGATTTATTTGCCGCAAAAGAATGAGGAAGATCGCCGTTGCTGTTTGTAAGATTTTCGTTTGACGTCTCTTTTTTGTTAAGATACGATGTGCTTTCCACGACCGAGTGCCAACGCCGAGGAGACGAACCTGCCAGATCCTCTCCTCACTGAATAGGTACCGTGGTAATGTTTACATAAACGGCCCGCTCGTACTTTGCCTACCAAGTCAAGGTCGCTACCAGACGTCCCCGGCAACTTCAAATTAAGCACCTAGGTACTGACCACTCGTCCTGGGTGGGTAGGAGGGTGATAATATAGCCACTAGGTACAGGGACCTGATGGGATAATAGTGCTGGCAATGTATAAATCATAGAGATGACCCTACCGTAGTACATAGCCCCTAACCGGCGTATTTGGGTGCTGGCACATACACCAGTGAAAGACGGCCGCGGTGATGTTGAATTTAAGACGTGTTTTTATATTTTATCCTCAGAAGACTAGTTCTATCACGAGTTTTGGCACGTCGGATATATCTTGGTGAACAGACAGCTATCAATTCATCAAGACAGCTCTCCTTGTATGTGCGGCTAGTTATCTCGCATTAAGTATAGGCCGCTATGGAGCATTGCGAACGGCGATTCGAGCCAATGGGCCCATTCCGGGCCCAAGAAACGCCCAAAGCTGTCTAGTATGAACATACCAGCGTCGCCGATCTGCCAGTTATCGCGTGACCGGTGCAGCAGCACTGCATACCAACGCCATAACAACAATGGCCTCTGGTTTAAGTCGTATGCGTTTTAAGTAAAGCGCAGAACTTGTCAGGCAAGAATATGTCCCATATGAACGCGATCTGATGGGCGCTTTTGCCAGGTGTAGGGTTCGCAACGCTGTCAAAAATTTTCGCCAGTAATACAGAGTAAAGAGGGTTAGCAAATTAGCAATCGCCTTCAACCTACCAGTGCATCATATTTGTAACACAGCGACCGTACGCCACGGAAAGCCTCTTTGTCAGCAAATGAAGCTATCGGAGTATGTCAATCAGTTCGTTATCATCACGTGACTCACGTGCCACATGATCCTCCAAACCTCGCATGAATGTCGTCAGCAGGAGGATGTGGCGCTTGGTTCTCTCCCCATAGACGCCTCCGAAACTCAACCTCCTTCTCACCAGATGAGCCTCGCGCCGTGCTGTTTGAAGGGCATTTTCGAAGCGACATACAAGTTTCATAACTTCAACTAATTTCGCGTTAATCTTGAACTTGCAACTAACAACCGTCCATCCGTTATCAATCACTCCCTATCCCCGATTCTCTATCCTCTGTCTAACCTTCGCAAATATACTCGACGTCCAAAATGGCCAGCCCGCTCGACACGGATGCTGGAACCGAGCTCTTCAGCAGCTACGAGGCTGAATTCCGACTTGTGCAGGCGGATATTTTGCAGAAGCTCGACCAGATACCCGACCTGTCCAGCGAACCTAGGAAGGCAGCCATTGCGCAGGCTGAGCGTGCCGTGGAAGAAGCCGATGAGCTGGTAATGGCTTGCGCACTTGTTTTTGATACCGGGCTCTGGAGTCCTAATGCCTGATGGTGCAGTCCGTTAAAGAAAGACGGTTATTAACATTTGCGTTTTGTTAGATCGGCCAAATGAAGCTCGAAAAGCAGAACATTCCGTCGTCCAGCCGCATCCGCGTTAACCAACGTTTCCGCAACTACGAATCAGATGTGGACGGATACAAACGCAAGCTGCGTGGGCTAGCCGACGACCGTGCTGCCCTCTTTGGCAGCCGTTACTCCGACAATCCGAGCGGCTCGGATATGCAGCTGGAGCAACGCCAGCAACTTTTGTCTGGTACCGACCGTCTAGACCGAAGCACACAACGCCTTAAGAACAGCCAAGCCCTTGCCAACGATACAGAGGCGATTGGCGCGAGCACTCTCGCCGATTTAGAACGCCAGCGCAACGTTATCCAACACACAACGGACATGCTGCTTGAGAGTGAAGGATACGTTGACCGGAGTGTCAAGACGCTCCGTGGCATGGCGCGTAGGTACTGTGACCCTGACCTTCCCAGCCTTATGGGCAATCTGGCCCTATACGACATTATATCTAATACATATGTCTGTGCTATTTTAGGATGGCTACGAATCGGGTGATCACCATCGCCATAATCACGGTTCTTGTTCTTCTCATTCTCGCGGTCATCGTTAGCAAGTTCAGATGATTGTCGGTTTTTACCATTATTCCAACGAGCAGCACAGCCAGTACGTGAGCTGCATGGAGTGCATGAGTTTAGTACTGTCCGTATCGTTTAGTTTTCATTCTGTACCCTTTTCTGGCTGTCATTTCCGACGTCTTTTCTCATTTTGTAGCCCCATTCCCTTACTTCTTGGTGATAGACGATGTATTTAGTTCTGGTTTTGCAATCAGCTGTCCCAGTTTACCTTGCAGGCACTTTGTATATTTGGCTACAGCGAACAACAGGAGACTATTTACTTGTACAAGTCACATGTTTGAGATCTTCCTTCAACGAGTGCCTGTGATCAGTCTAGCAATTTACCGCAATATGCTAGACTAGAATGGACTAAAACTATGGTATCGGGTTGCACATTTTTATCGCTTCTGAGGCCATGATTTCGCTACTCGTCCACCTCCCGACGATCCGCCCATTCGCTTATCTTCGCCAAGCCCCCTTCTTCCAAACATAACACGACCGCTTCCGGAACGACTGTGGCCGCGTCCATTATTTCCACCACGGCTACCTCTTCCATTGCGACCGCTACCACGAGGAGAAATGCGGCCGCCACTTGGACCCTTGTCAAGCTTTGCTTTGATGGCTGCGGCCTCATCCTCATCCATCACATCGTCATCATCACCGCCATGGCCTCTTTTGTTGGTCCACTTGAGTTTGCCGCGATAGCCTCTCTTGGCGACGTCTTTTCCCGAAACGGCGGACAGGTAAGCATTGACGCCACTCTCCGCTCCGCCATCTTCCTGGTCAATATCCATGTCGAAATCCCCGTTGCCATTCCCAGAGTCATTTTCACCCAAAACAAGCTTCCCATCCGCGTTGAATTTTGCCTTGCCGAGCCCTGGCTTCCGCATCTTCATTGGCCGCGTAGATGAGATGCTGGCAATTGCCTTACGATCAAGTAGATCTAAGGGTTCGCCCTCTTCCTCTAAGATGAACGCCTGCCCGCCATTATTTCCACGCTTCTTTCTCTCTTTAGCCGGGTGTTCCGCACTGGCGTCGCCGCCCTCGTCGCCTGAATTGTCAGAGTCGCTGCTATAGAGTGCCGCATCGAACCCACTGTCAAAACGGTTGCCTTGAGGCTTTCTCTCGTCCTCATCGTCCCCCTCTTCATCCTCACTCTCATCACCTGCCTCATCTGCGACCCGCTTCTTCCTCTTGTTGCGCTCTTTTGTCTTTCGGATGTTGTTGATCAGCTTACGATCTTCCTCAGGGCAGTATTTGTTGACAATATCGAATCCGAAACGTCGGACCATTCGGTCGAGAATGTGCTTCACCTTCGCACGAAAGTGTCCTTTGTGTTCATGGCTCCAGCGCATGAGGTTGGGAATAAGGGTCGGAAGCCGAACGCCGACCATCTCGACTGGGAGGCTGATGGTGCACACCTTCGCAAATCCGAGGACACTACTAACAATTTCTCGGTTGTTCGATGTCAAAAATAAGTCGACGGTTTGAACCAGATCGCCAAGCGCCTGTTTGTCGAGCAAGCTGTGAAATTCGTACAAAATGCGAGTGATGGCCGTGATAGATGCAGAAATCATGTGTGGTGTCGAACCAGCAAGACCAGCGCTCACCATGGTGAAAAATTCTTCAATGCTAGCAACGACTGATGGTGCATCGTTGGCCATGCTTGGTATTTTGCTGTTGTCAATCATTACTCCGCTTGCCGCCTTCATTTTCTCTCCCATAATAACAAGTAGATCGAACGCTGCAGTTCTGGCGCGCTCATTATGTTCCTTGCAACTGATAACAACTTCAGAGAGTGTAGAAGGGATAAAGTGTAGGGTGTCGTTGGGGCTGAGAGAGAGAAGAGCGGCAAGTGCTGCGAGGCGCTCCCGTCGAGCAGGGGCAGACACATTCTCAGCGCTGGCCAGCATTAAATTCTGAAGCTCCTCGTGGCGTTCTGCAAGGGCTACTCTGCCAACCTCAGATTCGGCAAGTCGTGGAATGAGCTTGTAGGCTTTCTTCTGGAGTTGCGGATCGTCTTCCTTGACAATGGCCAGCGCGGCAATTTCGAATAACGTTGAATAGCTTTCTCTTGGAAGATGTAAAGCCATTGTTATCACGAGGTCAATCAAGGTATGGCTTGTAGATGGGACCTGTGCTGTTGCATTTTGGCCATCCGCATTCATCGGTGTAGAAAGCATTCCGTCAGCTTTCCGAAGTGTCGAGGCAAGGAGTTTACAAACCTCATCAAAAGATTTGACCAAGTCTGCCCTGGGAGTAATGCTGAGGAATGCGTTGATTGTTTGCAAAATCGGACCACGGGACTGTGCCAGGGTTTGTCCGTAGACATTGAAAAGAACAGCAAGGTATTGACTGGCAAATGAGCCCAAGTAGTCGAGGTTAGCGACAGCCTCTGCTTTGGTAACCCTGCACTGAGAAAATAGGTCTTCTTCGTCTTCGATAGACGCAATAGCCTGGTTGGATTCAATCAGCAGTTTCAGAGCCCGGCAGATGTCAAATCGTAGTCCAACTTGTTGATACAGAATATTCGCCAGAAGCTCGCCAAAACTGCCATCAAAAGAAGCCACTAAATCCAGAGGCAGGTCACAAAAGCCGGGAAATATGGACCAAATTTGCTGTACAATCGTTTCGAAAATTTTGATTTCTGTTGTTTTTTCGGCGTCGCCATTGTCAAGAACATGCTGGAACATGGCATTGCTGAGGGGAACAAATTCCGACTTGAAGTCTGCCAAATTTGTGTTTGTCGTATATTCTCTAAAAAGAGGGAGAAGCCATGCGCGGCCAGGGTGTCGTGCTGAGGGCTGAAGGAGGTTGTGCGGTAGGATCTTGAGGACAGAGGCTGGACCCATGGCTCGAATGGCATGCCCAATAATCTTATCGACCTCCTTTTTTGCCGTAAATGACTCTCTTCCTCTTATATCACCAAGGATTTTGGTCATATCTGAAAGAAACGGATCTGCCTGCCACCGGAAGGTATCAAACATGGCCGAAAGGACATTATAGACCTCTTGCGTTGCCAGTTGATATTGGACACCGAGAAATTCCTCTCCAGACTTGGCGAGCTTCGCCAAAACCTTTTCATCGTAGACCGACGGCTGTAAGATGACTTGTTTTGGTACGCAGTTGGCCAAAAATGAGATTAAACACTCAGAGGCTGAGATGCGAATGTTGCTGGACGGGGATTCGAGATAAGGGGCGACCAAATCGAACAGCTCTGGGAGTTTATAAAATGTATCCTCAGGTTCTACTTGAGCCGACACGTCATATCCGCGGGAAACAATGGCTATCCACGGGGGTAGCAGCCGTGTATCGTTGGGAGCTGGGCGGAGTTCTGAAATGATATCCAGGAGACGACCAAGCTTTGATTTAGTAATTTCATTGCTCATGCCCTTGAAAATGATTTCGAAGACCTCGAGGACCGCAACAGACATGTGATCATTGCCATACCGGGCAATTCCGAGGAGAAGTTCGCAAAGGGTATCGATCTTCTTTCCGGGCCAACCAGAGCTTGACGAGGCAATCGTACGAACAAGTTGCAGGGAGCGAAACAAATTCGGGTTGTTGGTGGCTTGGCTGTCGTCGCGTATGTCTTTCTTTTCCTGGCTGGTGTGTTGGTCAAGGTCTTTCAGGCCTGCCAATGCGGCCTCGGCGCACATGCCACTGGCTGGATGGTCCAAAGTCGGACCGGGCGGAGGAGTATCCAAGACTTTGCGAAGAGCCTCTAGCGCCCTCTTCCTCACCTTCGGACGTTGATCGACAGACAGGATTAGGAGGCCGACCATAGCCCGACGAGGGCTAATCTCGGTGGCTGGAAGTTCCCAGGCAGTGGAGTTTTGTGCTAGCAAAATCGATTCTAAACATCCAATACACGGGCGAAGTAGCGGTGCATCTGTACCTCGCTGTATAAGTATCGGGGCCAATGCCGAAAGAATTTGCGTGAACTTGGCTCGTAGAATACCATGCGGCGTGTAGGGAGTCACTAGGTCAAGCAGGTAGATGATGGGAGTGTTGAGGCTCTTCGTGGATGCATCCTGGTCGATGGATTGGTTAAGAAGTCCGAGAAGGGCAGCGAAGTACGCTGTTGGTGTAGTCTCCTCATGTTGCTCTTTAAGAGTCGATTCGACAGCCTGAAGTATGATAGCGGTCTATGCGTAGAACATTAGTTATTTGCTGTGGCGGTCAGAGGGGCAACGAGGGAAGATAAATGTAAGGGCACCTGTTTTTGGCTTTCAAGATTTGGAGAGCGTATTTTGTTCAATCTCTCTTCTAATGTGATGTCTGCCATGTTGTAAAATCGTGATGGTCAAGGTATTGTGCTTGAGACAAAAAAAGAAGAGAAAAAAAAAAACGATGTCCGCCCGCCGGCGTGAAATGCAAACGAACTTTTTTCTGGCTCTTATCTTATCTACAATTAGCAAATCCGTAAAATTTATACAAAAATGACTAATCATGACTATCCCGCTAATTCAATACAGACCATTTGGCCATGATTCGAGAGCCTAACCTAGCCAAACAATGTTCTGAACTGATCAGCCATGAACCCCTGCCAACTACCTCTCGTTAGCACTCCGAAAGACTGTTTTCAAGTCCCAGGACGACCACTAGAATCAACACTGGAAAACACAAAATTATCTGAACGGAAGGACAATATCATAGGATTCAAGGATTGCTAATTTCACACATAAATTATGGTCAGGAAGATACAGAAAGAAATTACCTGGTACAATTTTGACTTGAATGTTGCTCACCTATGCAAGATAAGGAAAACCGGAACACTGTGGTGGTTCGAAAGTCTCCGGATAATGAGGTATGAGATGGTTGTTTGCAATGGTGATACTAAGAAGCATCGGATGCGTGTCAAATTACGAATGACTTCTTATGCAATGAGACATTCCACCTTTTCACATCAGTCAATTTAAGACAGACAACAAACACATAACAATGTACAAGAATAAGGGAAGCAAACAGTAAGTCGTACAAAATCCGTATATCAATATAAAAGTCTTGCAGTGCTTGCCTATAGCAACTTATGAAAACTCGTTATCCGCCTCCTCAATCTTCGATTTTATCTGCAAAAGTACTGCTGTTTTCCATTTATCCAATTTGCTCATCTGATCGTATTGAAACAGTTTCTCGGAGAACCTGTCCGCATCGCCGCCTTCGACAGCCTCTGATAAATCGACAAGAAGTTGGTGTTCCCGGGTCGTAGCGAAGCTCGGGTCAATATCACGGTACTTTTCGAGCCCACGTTGGGTAGCGATGATGTCGCCAGTGGCTAGGTGGCAGAGGCCGGCCTTCAGAAAATACTCCTTCACGGAGTAGCGCATGAGGTTGCTTGAAATGGATTTTTGGGCGACCCGTTCAAAGATCTCGATGGATTTGTAGTAGTCGTGCTTCTCTGTGACAGCGGAAAGTTCGGCCACCTTGAGCCAGTTTTTGTTTGCCAGCCTATCAGTTCCGTAAGGGTTAGCATATAAGTCATCCTTGAGCCAAATGCGATAAAAACTTACGCTTGAGCGCCATCAGTTTCGTACCAAGCAGCTGCCTTTTCGTAGCTGTGAAGTGCGCGTTCTGACATCTGGAGTTCCTCGTAGAGTTCACCTAGATCTTCTTTCTGCTTTGCGGCCCGCCGGAAATTGCCGTGGGAGGTGTAGTATTGGATGGCGTCTTCAAGGCATCTGGCAGCATCCTCCGGATTCTTCTCCCGATACACCTTGAAAGCACTGAGCAGCGAGTTTGCCGCTTCATCTGGCTCGTCTAACTTTTGTCTTTGGATGGGAACGGCAGCTTCAAAAGCTTTCCCAGCTTCGCGATCTAGCACAACCGCTCAGTTAGCAGGGCACGATGTTGATTGGCAGAGTTGACCATTCTGTTGCAGCTTATCAATGATTTCGGAATGCAGTGAGCGGCAAAAGTACGTACTCAAATTTTGCATGCGAAAGGCGTTGGCGGCTTGGACATACAGGTCTGCGGCGTCCCTGTATTTCTGTTCGCGACTGCCGAAGAACCCGAATCCGGTACCTGCGCTGGCCAACATCTTGTCGGCCTACCGTATTACATTTCTGTTAGGCCACTTTTTCTCATCTCGAAACGACAATGCTGCTGCTGGCTGTCAAGGTATCGAATGACTTGTCAGTGGTGTATACGGACCTTTTGGAGAATGGCATTGGCATCTTGTGACATGGTGATGGCTGAGTTGCTACTATGTTGAAGGATCCGATTGCGGTGAGTCGTTATGGAAAGGAAGCTTCGCGTCGAGCGTCTAGACACAACATTTATGTTGTGAAGGAAGAGTCGAATGTTGGCCTCTAAAATATGACGAGTAACACCAGCAGCCATGGCCCTCCCTCAATAAGGCGGGGCTCCTCGTTTAGAGGGGAGACAGTGCAAGTACAGTGCGTTGCATCGGATTATATAATAAGTCCCTAGTGCGCCAAAACACGACATTGTGCACATTGAAGACTTTTATGATCCGACGAAGTTTGGGGCGCGTTTAGATTATGTCGTGCAGACCATGAATCTTGTATTTAAATTTGAACTCGATTGGACTGCGATATTTTTTATTCCTTTCTACACGCCGCCCACCCACAATGTTTTCCATTCACACTATATCGACGCCAATCGCTTCGAAAATGCGAAGTAAGACACGAGAAACTTGCGACTTTTTGTCCGTTTCGATACGAGCCGTGTCAAGTGAATCCAGCAATGACCGAACGTCCGCGAACAACAACTTGAACGTGACAAGACTCTTGCAACTGCCGACATGGTCTCTCTTCGATTTTTCAGCTGAGGGTAAAGGTGCGCCAGACGGGCTAGTTTCTGAAGTCACTCTCTCAAATCTTCGCCGTCTCCTCCGGCTCTCCGCTCTTCCAGTTACTTCTTCCCCTCAAGAGCAAGCAGCCAAGCTGAAAGCACTGCGAACGCAATTAAATTTTGTACACGACATTCAAAATTTCGATGCGACCGGAAGCCTTCCATTGCAAGCTATTTGTGACGAGACACAATGTTCTTTGAAGGAGCGGACAATAGGCGTGAATGGGGTTGCGAAATTTTTGGTGCAGGAGCAATACTTTGGCCGCCATAGACGGCCTCGGAGGCGTAGAGACATTGCAGATGCGATGAAGTCCGGAGCCTGGACCATTTCGGACACGGCATCCCGGAAGGAGGGGAAGTATATCGTTGTAGGTAACACGTAACAATATTCTAACATCATGAAAGCTATCAATTATGGCTAAGTCAACCTACCGAGGGATATAATCTAGCCTCCTCGTGCCAACAGTGATAGGAACGTTATTAGACAAAGCGTGTAACGATGCTAACTAACGAGTAGTATCTAGCTTCCTGCTCTCAACGCGATGCAAGTGGCTGCAACAGGTTCGGTTGTTTGTCACATTTCACTCAACGAACATTGCTCATGGCGTGAAGCGGAGCATCCGTTTTTCTCCTTCCTGCCCTTTTCTTTCCTTCTTTCGCCACCAGGTGCTGCGTTGATGCTCCTTTTGTTTGGACTGTTTTAGTCTCCATGTAAGACTCTGGCTCGCAGCTGCCATGGTTTAGGCTCTCGATTGTCCTGTCATCGTTCGCGTTCAAATCCTCCCAGCCGACGTCTTTGAGTATCCTCCCAACTAGGCTGGGGTATCTGAGGTGGTTCGTGATTGGTTTCGATGCATCGACATTCTCGATACCGTATACGCCCTGGATACGTTGCAGACCTGCGACACCAAATTGAATGCAGCCGGTGCGATGCAGGAATCCGAGAATGAAGTCGTTTTCCGAAAAAACGTTGACGAGTCGGCCAGAGACAACACTTCGAAGAGCCGTCCAAACACAACCGGAAGAAGGCGCCGGCGTACCCATAACTAGCACATTCTCAACCTGGCCAAAAATACGCCGCTCAGATAGGCTCATCAGACATGTATAGATGACCCGCGCGCCAAGGCCATACCCGATCATAGACACGCCCCGCTCTCCATGAACTTTGTTAGTGATGGCGTCGGCGAGGGCGATTCCGACCTTATCTGCGCGCACCATTCCCACGCTCCAAGGATTGTCGACAATCTTGCTGATCTTCAAAAGACTGCTGGGCCATCTTAATGTTTCCAGGCTGGCGAGGACTGCTCACAGTGTCTGGTTAGCTTTGTGATTTGTTCTGAGGAGGCGATTCAAGAGAAGTCGCAGCTAGCAGGGCAACGCACAATTTCGGGTTTCAAGGTTTCTTTTGGCGTTTTGCCATGCCACACTGCTAGCGACTGAGTTTATCGAAGCACCGATTTTGAAGAGGGTTTCTTGCTCCCAGTTGAGAGTATATGCCTCACTCTTATTGCCCAACATGCTCCATGGACCACTGGTGTCTTCCCTACTGGATAGCCACCCGTTGATACCAATCGTGAGACGGAGGCGCCTTTCGGTAGGCATGACCATAATGCTCTCGTGAATCTGCAACTTTTGCGCGCCATAGAGTGGCAGCAAAGCCACATCTTGCACATCTTTCGTGAATGCATCCAGTGTTTTTGCAGAAGAACCACGCGGTCCACACATTCCGAAGAACACGCAGACTGCAAGTCCGCCATCCAATAGGGTTCCCATGGTTCCAAGCACTGATGCTGTGGCAGTAGATCCGAGCCCATGACCTCCTGCAAGTGATCCAACTTTAGCGACATCGAGGGAATGTGCCAGCTTCAATGTTGTGGATGATCTGTTTGGGCCGGCAGCCCGTCCCTTCCTCTCTCTCCGCCCCTCGTCACTTTTCTTAAAAACAGCTTCTTCGTTGAAAGCATTGCTTGCAGCATGCGAAAGACCCAGGGCGATGCGGTATTCCTCCTCTGCCATAACGTCTTGGGGAATTCGGAGATGAGCGGCAATGCGGGACATAAAAGTACGCGAGTAAGCTTGGTATGTTTCCAAAGATACAATCAGCAGAATAAGAACGTGGAGGAGATGCTGCCGTCTCTCCATATTCAACTGTGTAATTGAGCCATTTGAAACTCCGGGTGCTTTTAACACATTACCACGTTGAACCACTTCAACAGCGAGAGTTGGTCTTGCGTCTGCTTCGTTTATTAGCCGTTCATTCAGTGTTTTTCTGTACTGTTGTCAACTCACCGTTTGGTGTTGCCCTTCCAGTGTTGATTCCGCCATTTCTATCAAATCCCGTACCGGCCGCCCTACCGGATTGTTTGTTGTTGAATGTTTTCCCCTGGGTTTGAGGCGCTTGTTGCATTTGGTCGCCTGAAGCACGGATCTCAGACACTCGCTTTGTGACGGCTGCCTGCCATTTCTGGAATGATGACAGGGCCTCTCTCTTCAATTCTCCCTGTGCACCGTCGAACCCCATAGCATGCGGATATTGACCATGGATTTGATTTACAACGACATTGCGACCACTGGACATGAGCGGTGGTGATTTCGCGTGTGAGTTGCTGGAATAATGCACGGGCCGGAAGAATGTGGATGAAGGCTGGTGATCGAAGACTTTACAAACGTGTTCCTGCATTTCGCTCGTAATAGAGGCAACCAAAAGTACTAGCTCAGTCTTTTGTGCGGTGGAGATGATCCCACTGAGATCTGCCTCACGACGTTGGATGTTTGTTGATCTGCCACCGCCGCGTTGGGAGCTTCGCGGTGCCATATTTTCCCCAGGTTGATCCACCCTTTGCGAGGTGTCGGCAGTAAAGGAGGAAATGTGCTGTGCTTCTTCTTCTGATAGTGTTGACTTCTCCTCTCTGACGCTCTCTTTGTTATGTATTGAGGATAAAAGAGCGGATGTGGGAGAGTTTGAGGGTGACGCCATGGTCATTTGACGGGCGACTGGTCGCCAGGGCAAAATAAACAATACCAACGAGGAAGGAGCCACCGGCCACTTGGCCACCACCATAACAATTGATATGTGAAGTGTTGCTATGAGGGACCGCGTTGCGACTGCCAAAAGCAGAGGAACAAAGTGAATATGATGCCTTTCAATTGGCTAAAGAAACGAGGAACACTTACGAGGAAGGAAGGAACGAACGAGTTTGTTAGAGAATGAGCATCGCGTGGGGTCTGCACCGACCTGCACCTTCTACTTCTGGTTTGTTATATGTTTGTCCTGGGGTTGGCCCGGCCATGTATTACTCTGTGTATTCAGGAACCCCATTCTTACCATAGTGATTGTTCCTTCACTTCTTCAGATTCTACAGTCTCTCCTTCTCGTATCACTGTGCCACTACAGTCAACCGCTGGCAATGGATGCGTATGGCGGACCATACTGATTCTGCCAACGTAAATTTAAACTTGTATCTGGTGACAGAAAATATTGCTTGCCATACTCGGGGTTTGGCATTGCATGATATGCTGGGTCGGTCGCGGTAGGACAGGAAAATCTGAACACTTAATTGGTGTTACCATACACAGCATTGAAATTGAAATTACGCAAGGAGGCAGCAAGGTGTACGATGACCGAACAGTCTACTATAATGAAGCGAATGAGTTGGGCCGAGACATCCTGTGAGGTGGTAATAGTGGTTCATATTTGGGATGCACCAAGTGTACCTGTAAAGAGATAGTAGGTATGGATTTTCATGGGTTGGCACGTATAAACTGCCAGCGGCACCGTAGCACATGGAAGAGTGGCCTAATCAGGGCCTTATTTTTATCTATAAACATATTTTAGAAACAGGGGCATTGCTTGACGGGAGAGTTAGAGAGGCCTGCTTGGGTCTGCACTTATTTGGCGGTGCCGCACGCATACGGCAACATTAGGTTACCCTTGCGCTTGGAGTCTAGCAGAGGAAGGACATATGTGGCTATTGATCAGAGCAATTGCTGTAGTATTGGATTTAGAAGACGTGGCCGTTGGACCATCTTGCTCTTGTTGAGAGATAGGTAGCGAATGCCACACTTTCTCGGCAAAGCGGAGTTGGTCGCGTTGATATAAATATCAAGCTGGTGCAGATGCTAGTCACGGAGTTTTGAAGGCTGGGGCTAATCATGGTTGCAGTCTCCAGCCTCCGTTCTCTATGTTCTGCACCCTGGTCACGATACCGTCGAACATGCCCCGTGAATACAAAATAAGATACAACTGTACTGAGGACCAATCGGTAAAAGTGGGACTGGTGTCGTTTCGTTATCCTTGCATTTGGACGCTAAGCTCCCACGGCTAAGCCGGTCGAGCCACGCTCGGCGGATGCGTAATACTGTATTCCGTACTTCGCCGTCGTTCTCGAAAAAAGACATGCCACCAATTAAATGTATATGTCCCCACGGCACTGTGGACAGTGACGCAGCTGTCTTTTTGGGTTTCGACCTGCCAGAGTCTAATAACAGCCACTGCTCCCTGGTTGGCCAGTCGACGGACGAGAGATAAGCCCTGCTTGAATGTTGCCACTTTGGTGAATCAAGCAAATAGCTGGTTTGCGATTCAACAGGGCGTTCTTAACTTTCGAAAGCTGACCATTTTTGCATCGTTTCCTTAACACTGAATGGCCTATTTCACGGCTCGACGTTCCACAGGTCTATTATCTGACTGTGCATTCAACCCACCGACATGACAAGGGAACCGATCCGCCCGCCAAATGTAGCATCATATGGCGGTGTTCATGACGAGGCTGGCTCTCGCGAATGTGCACCTGCGTCGGTTTCGACTTCGACATCGACATCACACATCTCGGCGGTTGTTTCATTATCTCAATCAAGCGGCGCACAACCGAAATCCGGAAAAACTCGCCGTACACAGCATACGCAGGATGCGTCTGTCGCCGTACCTGACCTTGCACTTCCGAACCTGACCATTTCTCAATTGCATTTTGAAACGGACTCGTCTGACCCCGGCTATCAAGCCACGCGACGAACTACTGCAGGATCCAGTCACTCACGCTCGTTGAGCAACCCATTTCCCTCCCTGTTCTCACCGAAGAAGAAAAAGGCTGCTCATACCGAGTCGTCGTTCGGATCTGGCGGTTCTACATCCGGCACAGATGGCGAAATGCTTTCAACAAGGACTCGACGTGAACAGCAGGATGCGGCCCATTCTCCAACGCTCTTTGGCGTTGGCCGAAGCGAAAGACCCAGCTTTGCAAGCGGTCCCTGTATTACATGCGGATCACTCATGCGATGGGCTCGTGGAGCGGAAGCATTCCGGTGTGGTATATGTCTGACCGTGAACGACCTCATACCTGTTAACGCAAATCTCGCCACCACTTGGAAGCCACAGGCCACATCTTCGTACCCTATCTCCGTCAAGCAAACCCAACACATAGTCTCGGAGTGTATTCGTGATTATCTTGAGACCGTTTTGACCGTCGTGGATATGCACCCTTCGCGCCCCAGACGAAATTCTCGGCAGACAATTCCCAATGACGCGCCGGTTGGACCACGCACTCCTCCAAAATCCCGTATCTCCGGCCAGCATCGGCATTCGAAGCTTGATGGAGCCATGTTTTTTTCATCTAGAGTCTCTCAGCAGGCATCGCCGATTTCGAACGCCTCGCACGTGTTGTCTGTAAGAGGAGACAAGCGAGAGGAAATTGAGGCGAAGAGAATATTTCAGGCTTTGGAAGATTATGTCATTCGACATATCGTTTCCATAAACAGCTTGGATGGTTCTTTTGTGCCCACGACAAATATTTCTGACTTCAAAGACAAATGCGAAGGTCTTTACGCAAACCAAAAAAAAGCGGGCCAGGAAATAAAATCGCCCGTCACGACAGTACCGTTCGAGTCTGACAAGCGCCATGACTCTTCTTCTTCTACAATAATCTCCGAAAACAGCTCCTGGCGA
This sequence comes from Sporothrix schenckii 1099-18, assembly GCF_000961545.1. Lineage (NCBI taxonomy): Eukaryota > Fungi > Ascomycota > Sordariomycetes > Ophiostomatales > Ophiostomataceae > Sporothrix > Sporothrix schenckii. Next base: position 65,050 of record NW_015971146.1, read on the forward strand.
CCTGATATTCAACACTGTATGCAACCGATCCGAGGCTTTTCTCGCCGCCGGGGTAGCGAAGTCAGAACTAATAGAGGCACTGATGCCCCGATGACGAGTGATGTTGATTGGGGTTCGGTCGACGAATGGTACAACGCTGTGATCAATTCCGGCGCATCATGGGAGTCAGTTTACAACGAGCTTGTTGGCAATGGGAGATACCATCCCCAATCGCCTGTTTTGCTCAGCGAAGTCGAGTCATGCATCTTGAAGGGGCAGCAGCATACCCAGCGCGTCTTGCTCAAAGCCACAGAGACTGTGCTGAAACGGCCGGGTCGTCGCATTGGTGAAGTGGGCGATTACCGCTTTCTTATTATCGCCCTTGCAAATCCTCTCCTGCATGCGCAGAGCAGTTTCTTCACTGGGGTACTACAACATACTGTGGATGACCGAAAACAACGGCCCGAGGCAAGGCTTGGATCAACTTGGGGGACAGGACCTGCATCAGGCCAACACTCGGTCATCATCAAACGTATTCTTGGCCTTCTTTCAAACTCTCCTGAAAAGTGGCATGGCCAAATAATTGCCTTTTTTGCGCACCTTCCAGTAGACAGGTTTTTGCAACTTAAGGACCTCGTCAGTGGGTTCCTGGCGTATCGCCTCGCGCGATATAACGAGAAAAGGGACAAGAACAAGACAACAGAAACTTCTGATCCGCTGGTACCGAAGGTTCCAGAAGGCGCAACAGCGGCATCCTTCCACGCTGCTTTGAACCAAAACATCAGTTCGGCAAAAGCTAACAAGAATTCCACAAAAAAGAAGTTGGTACACGGCGATGACTGGCAAGTAAAGGCGGCTGTCCGCGTGTTGAGGCTTCTCTTCGCTGCCAACAATATTTCGGAAGCATACCAGAACTTAGTCCGGGTTCCTGGCAAGGTAACGAATGTCAACAGTTCAGAACTTACTGGCCACCAGAAACGACAGATTGTGCCGACATCTGACTTCTATATAACATTGCTGGATGACTGTGACCTTGTAGCTGATTTTGAGGGATGGGAACAAAAGACCAGCCAGTTTGCCTTCTGTCAATACCCTTTTTTGCTGAGCATTTGGGCTAAAATACAAATTCTCGAGCATGAGGCTCGTCGCCAAATGAAAAACAAAGCTCGCGATGCCTTTTTCGACAGCATCATGACGCGAAGAAATTTCGACCAGCACCTCGTTCTGACTGTTCGCCGGGATTGTCTCGTCGAAGACAGCCTCAAGGGTGTCAGCGCAGCCATTGGAAGTGGCACGGATGACATCAAGAAAGGCCTGCGCATCATCTTTAGCGGTGAAGAAGGAATCGATGCTGGGGGGCTACGGAAAGAATGGTTTCTTTTATTGGTGAGAGAGTTGTTCAACCCTGATCATGGTAACTCTTACAACAGCGTTTCTTTACCCTCAAAATTCTTGACCCTAGCCTGACAAATCTAGGCATGTTTGTATACGATGAAGATTCGCATTACTGCTACTTCAATCCTGCTTCATTTGAAACATCAGACCAATTTTTCCTTGTCGGCGTTGTCTTGGGGCTGGCCATCTATAATTCGACTATTCTGGATGTGGCACTACCTCCATTTGCCTTCAGGAAACTGCTGTTTGCCGCGCCGACATCAACAGCCGGGGGACAGACGACTTCGCCACGCCCTCATATGGCGTACACATTGGCCGATCTTGCAGAATTTCGGCCACTACTGGCCAAAGGTTTGCAGCAATTACTCGACTATAACGGCGACGTTGAGTCTACCTTCGGCCTTGAATTCACTGTGTCTATCGAGAGGTTTGGCCAGGTAGATGCGATACCTCTTTGTCCCGGAGGAGAATCTCGGGCAGTGAATAAATCAAATCGGGAGGAATACGTCCGTCTATACACCCGATATTTGCTTGACACCGCCGTTTCCCGCCAATTTGAACCTTTCAAGCGTGGGTTCTTCACGGTGTGTGGCTGCAATGCACTGGGTTTGTTTCAACCAGATGAGATTGACCTTCTCGTTCGTGGCTCAGCTGAGCCCCTTGACGTCGCTGAACTACGGCTTGCTGCAAGTTATGAAAACTGGCCTTCTACAAACCCCGCCGATACAGAACCGACAGTTAAGTGGTTTTGGGATATGTTTGAAGAAGCATCTTCAGAAGACCAACGGAAACTTTTAATCTTCATCACGGGGAGCGACCGCATTCCCGTTACTGGGCCAGCATCGCTATCGATTCGAATACTCTGTCTTGGTGACAATACCGGTCGCTTCCCAACGGCCAGGACATGTTTCAACGTCCTCACGCTCTACCGATACACGTCAAGAGAGACCATGCAGGCGATGCTTTGGGGGGCTGTGTATGGCAGTGAAGGTTTTGGCTTGAAATAAGTCGTAGCTTTATGCATGTTTGAGTGAATGGTTGGTGTGTGGCTCGTGCGGCAGGGGGATTCTGGCGGCCAGGCCCAGAGACCAAGTATAGATGAACAGAACATCCGCCCCATGCCAGGCTGTCGTACCAATTAGGCAGTGCTGACGTTGCAAACCGTATCAGTGTAATGAATGTAGTTCGTATTCTCCATAATAAGGCATTGTCGTGACCTTCTATCGAACAATGTGAATGTAAGTTGCCCCTTACAGGGCTTGTTTCATAGCGGCTGCCTCACTCTTCGCCTGTGCAATAATCGAGGCCTCCCTCCGCTTTGTAAATATGTACCTAGCCATGACCTCACGATCCACCTTGGCGCGCTCAGCACGTTCTTCCACGTCGCGCATTTCTGCCACCTCTTGGGGAGTTGGAGACACGGTGATAGCACCTGACTTAGCCAGGAAATCTTGTAGAATTGCATCGGAGTGAAGTCCTTTCATGTCAATCTTGACTGTGCTTTCTACGGCAGTGGGTTCGGGTGCCTTTGACGACCCGGTGAAAGATGAGCCCGGTTGCATGTCCGGAGTTACAGGAAATGCGGAAGCCGACGAGTTGCCATGTTTCTCCCGAAAGTAGATTGTCAATGTCGCTGGTCCAGTAGTATCGGTAGTCCGGTTAACAATCATGGGGGTGGCCGGGTTCCAGTATTTTAAGCGAGGAAGACAGGTCTGCCAAAACTTCCTGCAAGGCCACCGTATCAGCTACATGCCGACATTAATTCAGAATACCACGCTTGTCTCATGGTTTCCACAACTCCCACTGGTAGGGTACTCACCGTGGGCCGTACTGCCCATCGTTCCACCGATTTGCAAATTCCAAGTGTAATCTTGTGACCTCATTTGGGAGTATGGCGGCACCGGGACCGTGACGGAGGCGGAGGAGCTGTCGACTGCGTCAGTAGCCTCTCAACATATTTTGAAAATTCAAGTCTTATGTACCTCCTGTATATGGAGAAGCGTTGCCATAAGTCAGTAGGGCGTTGCAACGGAAAGCTATGCACGGGTGCGGCATCCGCGAAATGTAACTTACAGTCTTCAATTTATTCATGCGACGGACGACGCCAACCATATTGATAGGTCACAGAAAAGCCGCCGCAAGTAGACCCGTCAGATGCTGTGGGCCGAAATCCCGTGTGGTATCCCTAGTTATCGCGCTGTGTTGTGTAAACAGATTGGATTGCTGATCACGTCGTAAGTCGTCGTTTCGTTTTTATTTTGCCCTGCTTCATGAATCCCCACATCGCGAGAAAATGTTACAAACAGGTTGGTTTTTACGACGTATTATCTGATAACTTTTTACGCACAGACCAATGTAGCAATTAAGATCACGTGCTGATAACGGTCTTCAAAAGGCTAAACTCCATAACATGGAGCCTAGGCAAATTTCTTATCGCGTGTTCTAGATACAAATCGAGATTCTTGGATTGATTCTGAAAACTGTTCCAGACGACTTTTACCCGCTGTTTGCAACGGATCTGTACGATTGCACACAATGCCTCCCGTTGGAGGAGCCTCACGGGCTTGGCTTAGAACAGTCTTCGCTATTGACAATAAGGTCCTCTCCACTCTACCTGGTCCGCCGCCTGTTTTTCTTTGCCCATTGGTGTTGCGAACCTCGACTATAGCAGCATTAACGCAGCCGCCACGACAATCTGGGAATTGGCCACGGGCTTTACGCGGACGTCGATACATATCCGGGTTATCCGCTGCGGCTGTCGACACTATACCAAAAACTCTTGGAGACATCTCATCGGGCGCAACACCGGAGGAAGGTTCATCGGGAACCAGAGTGCCAAAACGGTTGCCCAGTCAGTGCCCGGGGTGTGGTGCATTTTCACAAACGACACACGCCGACCAGCCAGGGTTTTATGACCTTGGACGGCAATCGACAATGGTATACCTAGGACTTCATCCCAGGAATACTCCACGCGTACGCAAAGAAGATGTGGTAGTCCAGGAAGCACTGCGCTGGTTGGAAGTCGAAAACGGATACGAGGATGCCCGCTTCAACAACCTCTTGCGCCAACAAGAAGGGGGATCGAAACATACCGGTATTAGTATGACGCGACTGTTATAAGTGCCTGCTGTCAATCATATTCCCGTTGAAAGACATTACTAACCGCTTAATTACACATCCCCAGCAGCTGCCCGTCAAGATGAGAATACAACGATTCTGTGTGTCCGCTGCCATGATCTACTCCACCACGGCTCTGGTACTCCAATTCACCACCCAGATATCAATGCCATTCGCGAAACTATTGCCGAATCCCATTACAAGTATAATCATGTATACCACGTTCTTGACGCCGCCGACTTCCCCATGTCACTCTTGCCACGGATAAATAACCTTCTTGACACTATGCCATTACGTTCACGCAACCGCCGGTCGCAATCTGGCAAGTTCTTTGGCAGCCGTCTAACGGAACTCAGTTTTGTCATTACACGGTCAGACCTTTTTGCACCACGGCGAGACCAGGTAGACAGGTTAATGCCTTGGATCCGGGACACTTTGCGAGATGCACTTGGTCGTCTTGGCCGCAGGGTGCGCCTTGGCAACGTGCATTGCGTTAGCGCCCGACGCAACTGGTGGACAAGCGAGCTCAGAGAAGAAATATGGAAACGAGGCGGCGCGAACTGGCTTGTTGGGAAAGCGAACGTTGGTAAGAGCTATTTGGTACATCACGTTTTCCCAAAGGGCCGCATGGACGCTGTGGAAGACAAGAAGCCGCTTCTCCTCATGCGGAAGTCAAACACTGGTCGGTATGATTTATATTCTGGTCATACAGGCGAGGCTGGACTTTACGATGCAAGTCGCGATACGGACCTTGATAGCAGCACTAACGAGGAAACATTACTACCCCCAAGACCGCCCGAGACCAACTATCCGCAAATGCCAGTGGTTTCTACGCTACCTGGCACGACAGCGTCGCCCATTCGCATCCCATTTGGAAGCGGGAAAGGCGAACTGATCGATCTTCCTGGCCTGGAACGAACAGCTCTATTTGACTATGTGGAAGAAAGTCACAAGAACTCTCTTGTCATGAAGACTTATGCAAAGCCAAAACAGATCGTTCTTAAGGGCCCCTGGCAGTCACTCTTACTCGGAGGATTCATCCGCATTACCCCGCGAACTCCGAATCTCGTTTTTTTGGCGTACAACTTTTCCCCCTTGCGAGAGCACAAGACGATGACTGAAAAGGCCATAGCCATCCAGACACAGACAAGCGAGCTGAATGTGGAAAACATTGCTGTTGCTAACGCAGCGGAAAATATCTCACTCGCCGGGTCCTTCCAGCTAAAATACGACGTTACCAAGCTTCGTGCTGGCCCAATCACACGAAAAGATGCGGCTAATATCCGTGTCGAACGCCTTCCATACCGGGTCGTATCCCTTGACCTCTTAATCGAAGGCTGTGGCTGGGTCGAAATTGTAGCGCAGGTGCGCACCCAGGATTTGTTCTCTGAAAGAACGAGTAGACGGCCGGAGGCGATGGCCGAGACACAGGCAACCAATACGACTGAGATACTTCAGACGCTTGATCTCTCCGAACCCGAAGTGGCCGAGCACACCGACACCATAATGGACACAGGCGAGACAGTCGGCGAAAAGGAAAGAAAGGCTGGGGGTCACCATGGTCAAATTCAATGGCCCATCATCGATGTCTACAGTCCCGGTGGGAAGTTCGTCGGATCACGAAGGCCACTTAATGCATGGCTCCTAGCTCAGCCGAAAGCATCAACCAAAAGAAAGAGAACGCGCGCTCGACCGAAAATGAGCCTCAAGGGTGCAAAAAAGCGAGATAAGGCTTCGATGCGTGCATTAGGTCAGTGAGGATGGCGCCAAGGACATGGACGACAAAATGGACAATACTGATATCATCTCAACTACTATTTATACACGTAGATTAGGAAATAATCAAGTTTGCTGCTGTAAAAGACAAAATTGGAATATAAGAAGTGAAATTAATGTAGTTGATTTTTGATATGCGCATGCAAATTTCCGTCCTGCCCCAATTGACAAAATTGACATGACTAATGTCTAGTCCTTGGGCGGATAGCCATCCCAAGTGTGGGGCGGCTAATGGTGGCAACACTGCAATGGCACGCCCGACGACCGTTGTTTGCACTTTGGTATATTTTCGGTGACAGTACTTCAGTTTTTGTCACGGTAAACACTGCTGCAGACCTGGCCAACCACACTATCCTTACTATCAAGTCGTAACCAGCGATATACACATAAGAACTACCTGCGGAGCCCTCCTTACTTTCACGATGACCCCGATAGCGCCTCGGCAACTTCTGTCCTGTCAGCCACAAACTGGTGCATCAGGCAGCCAAACTATCACGACTATTCGTGGCCCACCTCGTGGCCCTGATGTTTCATTCGATACGAACCAACAACAACAGCAGCAGCAGCAATCATCACCTGCCATCTTACGTTTACAAGGAACCAGTAGCCGAGATAGTCAGAACGTCCAGTGGGCTGAAGGCGTTGTCGACAACGAGGGGATGAACCGGAAGAAGTCAAAAGGTGCGTTTGAATCCTAACCGGGTTAGACCTGGACGTCTCGAAGGACCAGGGTGGAACAGGAAACTCAAGAGGAGGGGACTAGTGAAGCGTGTGCCCGTGATACATGCAGGTCTATTTTATCAATTTCTAACACGCTGAGTTTGCTGCATATATCACCGACCTCGTGCTGTTGATGAATCCAGTGACGACTCTTCATCGTCCTCCGAATCCGATTCTAGTTCGTCCTCGGATGATGATTCCGACAATGGTTTGTCGGCGCGTAGTGATGCGGATCAGGCGTTTCGGGGCCTGGCCGGCGTCGCAGGTAACAACAATGGGCTGACAGGCCACAATCGGCACCTACCCGATCGCCCTGACAATGTGCAACGTGCTTATAGCACCAGTGGTGATGAGGCCGACTCGCGTAATTTCCGTGTTCGGCGTGGTAACGGCAATGGAGGGAAAGGAAAAGGAAAACGAAAGCCCAGCCCTAATGCATATGAGAAGATACCGCCATATAGGAAACCATCCACGACAGGCGTCTAGGGGCCGGTTATACGGCATTTGTATTATAGCTAGAGCGTGCTTCTTGTTTGCCTTTGACTTTTAGTAACACATGAAAGTTTGCGGTTTGGATATCACGATAATCAATACATGGCACGAACCGTGGGAATACGATCAGCGCCTTCTGTGCTTGGTTTATTTCATTCAGGAAGGAGGGAAACTGTAAACCTGAATAATGCGGTGACGATGTACATGGGGGGAAAAGACACCAATTTTCGTATATTTCACCTCTCAGAGCATCATTGTAATAAGTTACACTTCAGTGTTTATATTTTGCAGCAAGACCCTCAAACCTCAACTTTTAGATGAAATCGTTGTTGGGTGCGGGTGGGCCAAGCATACTGGCAACCTGTTTCCTTATCAGATTTCTAGATCCACGCTGGTCCGGTCGCGGCACCCCCTGAATGGCCCTTGGCTCTTTCATTAGCGACGGATCTAGCTTTGATGGAACTCTAGTTGTCACTGCTCGGTATTCACCGGGAAACTTCGCGCTCGGTACCGGAACGGAAGCAGTTCGCCAAATATGATCCGACGTGTCACTTAGATAAGGGGGTATGCGAGCTTGCTTAGAGCCGGACACCGTCCCGGAGGAGACGCCATGCGAAGCCTTAATAGTGGACAGACGTGACAGGCCACCAAATCCGCCTAACACTGGTCGGCCGCGGGCCTTCTTTGCAAGGATGATCTCGTCAAATAACCTTGTCGAAGAGTGTCCCGGGGGGGACCTTTCGCGTTCGTAGATGAACTCGTTAAATGCTAAAGTACCGTTAGCAATACGAACGTAACAATGGCCGTCGGGTTTATGCAAGGAACAAAAATACTGTGTAGTGGGAATTAATAATGGGAGTTGAGTGAATATTAATTACCTTGCGTATTTCTCAGCATAGACACGTATTCTTGCTGGTCATAGGGCAAGCTCTTGATGAATCCGTCGGTATCAAAAGCAAATACTTGCCCGTTTGACCTTTGCTCTTTCGTTGGGCGGGTGAGGTGCTTTCGGTATGTGTAGAAGATGCTGGCGAGACAACGAACAAAAGCAGCTCGAACCTTGTCGGCGCTGAACGCCTCAGGGCACACCAAAGAAGCGAAACCCAGGCACCTATTGTGAGAAAGGCACTTGCACCCTACACATCGATAAAGGCCATCACCATCTGAACGCTCCTCGCAGATGCCGCATGTCCCCGATGCATCCTCACGGCTCCAAGTAAAGCAATGCCCTTCGACCCACATTGTCGTCTCCGTGTTGCGCACGGGTTGGACTATCATGTTTGGCATCACAGTAGACGCTGCAAGCGTAGATTGTGCATACGTCGAGGGGGCATACCCGCCGTACGAAGATTGAGAATCAACTGAAACTGCTGAGATGGACATACTCTGTGTGTGACTGTGGCCGTTGAGATACTGCAGGCTGGGCCTGTGTAGAGGATGGTTCGGATCTGCAACGCCAAATGACGAGCTTCGCCTTGACTTTTCGTCAAAATGCCCAGACCTTTTCTCGCGTAACGTCTGGGTAACAGCAAAACCAGAGTCGCTTCGTGATACGGGAGTCAATGGAACTTGTGGAAAGCTTGTAGATATGGGAGACAGTGAAGCAGGTGGGCTAGTTTTGTTGGATCTCGCCGTATGAGGTCGGTCGGCACGGGCAAACTCGTTTCTGAGTTGAACAAATGCGTTAAAGATAGGGATTCGCAACGCACCCGAGGCCTCCGGCTCTCCAAAGCTAGTCGAATTTTGCGTCACCCATTTGCCAAGAGTGGCTGGAGGCGCTATGGGGTTCAACAGAGACTCATTTTCGGCGGAAAAGGAATCGTATGGGAACGTCTCCATAGCATATGGAGGCGGCCCTGGAGGTACACCATAGCGTAGTTGATGCGGAGCGGCCATTTGTAGAAGGGACAGCAACTTGCGACGGTGTTGGCGCGGCATGTGTGTAGGAGAGGACGTGGCCTCGATTGTGTTTTTATCAAGGTCAACTAGAACAAAATCGTCCTCTGGAAGATCGATACGTTCATAGCGTCGTTCTATGCCAACAATGTAGGGACATGGGGCATCTACGACCGACAAAAGGCGTGCAGGTAGCAATGGGATGAATATACTCGCCCACTTTAGCGGGTATAGCAGATTCGCAATGGCGTGGCATGCAAGATATAGCATGGCCGAATGAGAGGAAATGAAGATGATGCGCGACTCGACCATGACATATTCGAACAGCGTGACAATATTCTCCAGTGATAGGCAGCGGAAAAGTGCAAACAAATCCACATTCCGACTGCCCGGGAGTTCGTTGGCCGCTTCTTTCCGTGCATATAGTCGGAGCTCGCGTACCCCTAGCTCAACCTGCGTTTTGGAGCTAAGTGGGCTGAAAGCCTCAGTGCACAGGTTGACCACATAACGCTCTAGGGGCTGCCACCGGCCAACCTTTGGCGAGCTGGGAGGAATGCGCAAGACAGCCCCATCAGTCATGGGAACAATGACCGCCCTCAGCCACTCCTTCCAAAAAGACATCCGTGTATGGTCGCGTCCCAGAATGCCATAGGCTCTGGGTATCCAAAGGCCCGTTTCGCCCGAAGTCAGTCCATCGATTTTGGAGGCGGCACCGTGCCGGAGAGGCCGAAGCATCTCGGCCATCAGGCTGATCTTTTCCTCGACTGTGCTGATCTGGTCATCCAATACTTCTCGCGCTGGTGAGCCAGACGGTATTCCAGGCAACTTGGCGAGCAATTGGGAAAGATTTGCTCTTTCTGCGGCAAGGCGCATGCCCAAACTAGCAGCTAGTTCTCGCTCCTCATCCAACATGTGGCTTTGGCGCCACTGCTCACATCGCTTTTCGACTTCTTCGGCGGTGTCTGCTTTCAGGACAGTCCATATTGTAATGCAAATGCCGTACATTTTGGAGTTGTCGTCAGACGTCATAGTAAACCCGTGCCAGGTAGACCGAGGGCGGTCGTCAGACGAAACAATTTGAATGTCGTTAGGGAAAGCAAACATGGGTACATAGTCGGGGAATTTGCCCCTGCGAAGGATTTCCTCTGTGGCATCCCGAGGAGGGTATCGGTCTAGTAGAATAGGCTCAAACCGCCGTTTCAGAGGGTGCATGTCCGTATCGGAATTCAAGGGCTCAGGAGGTGGGATGACAGAGTTGTAGTTGCTCAATCGTTTGCTCGTACGTACGGAGGCTGGTATCAAGGGGGAAAGAAGGAAGAGAGAAAAGGTCAGTTTGGTACAAGGTTTTCCGGGGTAATCTTGCTGCCACCTTGGCTCTCCTCTCACCTGTTCGCGCTGTATTGTGAGGTTTTCGAACGCTGTTCATGTCTCGGAAACTTAACTTTCGGCGAATGCTACCCTTGATGCCGCGGAGTGGGCTACGACGGCCAGTGTGCTCGCCGTCGTCGACCTTTATTTTTTCAGGACGTGGGCTGATCATCGGCGGTCTTGTGTGTAATTTCGCGCCCGCACTGAAACTAAGATCCTCAAGAAAGTTCTCCCGCTCCACAGCGAATTTAAGTAGCATTTGATCAAAGTCGACATCAGCCTGGCTGACTGTTCCGTTAGCACTTGTAGCACCGTTTGGATTGCCTTCCAGTGTCGCTTTCGTGGAGCTTGAAAGGCTTGTCGCACTCGCCCTTGTCTGCAAGGGCGCTTTGATGGTTGTGCTGCTGCGGTTGCTGCGTGTATTGTCGTCGAGATCCTCAAGTGTTTGCATCGAAAAGCGGTTTTCGAAAGATAGCTTGGAAAGGCGGTTCGCAGAACTCTGGCGGGAGTGACGCGTGTTCGTTCGGTATGCTGCCGGGCCCTGAGAGGCGTCAGCCAGCTCAGGTTCGCCATGTTCATCTATGGTCTCATTGACCTGCTGAGAGGACTGGGTAGGTAATAAGGGGTCCTGATAAGAAATTGACTCGACACCGGCGATCCAGAAGTAGTCCGCCAAGGGTGTAGACGCGGACGAATCCATGACGGCATATGAGAGAAACTCGTATGCGCTGCGCTGAGAAGAGAGGCTAAGATTCAGGAGGCGAGTGGCCGGTGGTGAACCGTAAGGAGGAGGATAGATATCAGTATATCGGTATATCGGAAGGCGGAGTACGGCTATCAGGGGCCGCGATATAATTAACAACGGGTCGGTCGCTGTCAGGTCTCGGGCCTCCCGATCGCAACATTGGAGTGGTGATCGCCGTTACTGTGAAAAAATAAAATAAAAAAATAAAAATAAAAAAAGAACCCAGACACTGTAGGTCAAGGGGTACAAAAGTCGGCGGGTGAAAGCCAAAGACAAAGAAACAAGCATGCTCTGGTGAAAAGCCCTGGAAAAATGGGATTGGTTACGAGGGGTGACACCAATGCCCGTGACTTGGGGCGGGCAGATAAAAGGTGGGGAGGACGGGAAAATTGGCAAAGGGATGGGAAAAAAGTATGGGATAGAAAGCAAACACGAGGGAAGCTGTCAGGCCCCACCAGGCCCGGGGGGGGGTGAGAATTGGTGGCCACGTCAGAAGAGAATACGGCGGCTCTGGGGCAAACAAACACTGAAACGGGGAGTTTGCCCCGCAATAAGACAATGTAGATTACTGCTAGACCAAATCTACCACATAGAATTAAGGGAGAAACAAACTCCGCTGAAGAAATGACTAGCAGTGCACATTTTTACACCGTAATTTAATTACAAGGCATGGCACTCGGAGGGAGCATCGCGGTGAAAATCCATAGCGTAAATGAGGTATTCCGTCACGTCTACCGGTTAGAATTCGATAGTAAGGCGGACGAGCGTCACTAGTGCCCGTCTTGCAACAAAATGCACGTAGGGGCAACGGCCAAGGAGTTAGACATATAGGAACATATGTCGTCGTACATCGCAGTGACTTACGACCTTTTACGCATGCAATATTTTTTAAAATGAGACTCCCTTCTTGTAATCTTAAGCCCACTAGAGATGGCGTACTTTACGGGTAGAGACTCCCATATAAACAGGCATTATTACTTTACATCTCGAATTGAAATGCGTCGTACCACTTGTGCGACGTCGAAGCATCTCATAAGGGACAAGACGAATAGAGAAATACCACATACGACAAACTCACAAACGAGCTACGATCCGTATACGAATCTGATAACGTTCATCAAAACAGGGTTTACATCCGCACTCTCGGGCCAGCTGGCCGAGAGGCACAGAAGTGCGATCTTTGTCGTCTTTGCTTCCCGTTCCCGGTCACCGCATTCTGTCGCATCAAGACCCAGTCGGGTATTTAGTCTATCTATAATTCCCTGCGTGTTATATGGAGTATTCGAAAATGCCACCGCACATAGCTGCTTGTACGGACGTGTTTCCAGGTAGACAAGGGTCCCTTGCTCTTTGTCGAAGAACAGCACGGAAACTCTCATTCTAGCCTTCACGAGAAATAATATCATACACATATTAAATGATACTCGCAAGTCACTAGTGGCCCATTTGTATCGGCGCCCAGTCCTTCCTCTTTCTTCTTTGGAACTATCACTGAGTTTCCACAGACTACTAGTCGTCCTTCTCACACACTCAGAGCGCCAGTTTCCGATCGAGCTCTACACAGTCCGGCGGGTTGGGTTTTCTTATTCGTTAGCACAGCAGTGCAAATCGCGATGTTTTATGCTGCAATTACTGTCGTACGGAGCACTTTGACCAAGACTCTAAGCGGCCTTGACGAAATCAATGGTTAGGGTGTGTAGGCCGGGAGTGCTGAGCTCGATATGGTGCCGCCAACGCATGTTAGGTTCAAAGTATGACTACCAGCAGTAACTGTGCCTTTGGCCGTCTCGTGAATAAATAGGATGTATCTGTACCATTTTGGTTTAAAGAAAGCGCCCACTTTCGGTGGTAATGCTTTACAACCATGGCTCTGCCATTGGCCATGGCAAGAGGCGTTGTGTTTCTGTATGTAATGGGCAAACGCGATTCTCACAGTCCGACCCTGTGAGCGAGGTGTTTGATGGCTGATTATCGGCTTGCGCGGGTGCCCAGTTTGCCCGTAGACAAGTAGCCCCGGCCCCCCATCTCGCCTCGCCATCCAATCCCAAGCACACCAAACACTATGCGGCCGCTATCTTCCTCTAGCAACCCGGGAACTGTCTCCTGTATCAAAAAAGTCACTTGTTCTACCTCTCCGGGGTGAAGAATGGGTCGTTTACTGCCGTAGCCGGTCGCTGATGATGGCATTTTGACATCATCGTTCCAGTCATTGCAGCTCTCGTAGGTAAGTGCCGGTTCAAGTTGGAGCGCCACGAGGCCCAGCTGTAAGACATCTTCACCACAGTTTTCCAGCTGTGCCTCCAATATCCAGCGCCGGAGCGTTGCATCCCCACCGGCCTTGTGGAGCCGCCGCGTTGACATTGATGCAGCATATGGCCCGGACTTCGTTCGCACAATAAGACATGACTTGCAGATGAACTGGTACAGCTTCCGAAACGTTCGCGTGCGTCCACTGGTTTCCGTAGCCTCATAGTAACTGACCGTCACGGCGAGTACATGGTTGCCCTCCTCTTTAAGATCGAAGCGAACCACATTCTGAAGCGTCTGCCCGTATTTAAGATCAACGCCCCCGGTGCCACTAGCTACTACGGGTGCACTATTTTGGTCGCGGACAGCATGGCCACGGACGAAGTTTTCGTCCTGGATGAGGTCAAGTTTCACCACCCCAGCAGTTGATGGTGTTTTCATTTCGGCCTCAATGCGCACATCGCGTATCGTTTTCGTTGACCCAGTACTGGGTGCTGCAGAGTTGGTGGCTTCGGCATCGGCAGCCTTTACCATGTCGTAATTCACACATAATGTGCAAGCAAAAGATTCGCCGACATATGCGGACCCGAAGGACGGTGGAAAATTCAGTATGGGGCTTAACAGGAATGGGTCTGGATTGGTGCTGGATGCAAGGTAATCCGAATTATGTCCCCGAAAGGCCAGCGAAGCCTGTGCGGTCAGAGGTGACACCTCCGATGAAAGTGGTGCAGCTACAGGGTACTGGGACACGAGGGCGGGCCGTGATAGTCTGAGAATGTCTTGTATTAGCATAGAACATAGGTGCCTAAAACACCGTTCAGCTCAGTCGGGATAGTATTCATCTTGCCTGAGAACTTTAAGTGAAATGGGATGTGGCTCCTTGATTACATCCTGGGATGGAAAACGTTGGTGGATCATTGTGAGAAAGACCGCTTATGTGCAAAGGGCGATATAGAGTGCTTTGTTGTTGTGGATATTTGGCCTTTCGTGAAATGGAGCATTCTGGGAACGTGAAAGACACAAGTGAAAGAACGTGGTGCAATACTGAAAGTCAACACACCCAATCTATGGTATGAGCTTATTATGTACCTAATAGGGCTGGCCTCTGAACCCGCTTACTTGCATATCGATTGACGCTGCTTAATATTGGCGATTGGTACATACCAAAATAACCCAGATTTAACATGTCTCGGTTCTAATCGAGTCTAGTGAACTTTGCTACAATTTAATTCCTAGAACTTTGTTTTTTGGCGGGAAACGAGCCAAAGTCGATCGGTCCACAGGGGAGTCGAAAATCCATCAGGTATAGAAGCTTATAAGCCTGCACTTCACCTTAAAGCCCTGGTGGTGGTAGCACCTTCGTATTGTTAATAAATACAAAACTTGTCAGATATTAAGGGCATATTTCAGAGGCACATTTGCTTACTGGTGAGACGCCGTCAGAATTCGGGGGCGGTGGAGGTAGAGGAGGAGCGTCCCCAGGCGGCGGCGGGGGTGGAGGCGGCGACGAGGTTGTCGATGTCTGGCCAACACCAGGCGGCGTAGATGGTGCTGCTTGCTGTTGCTGCTGGGCTTGTTGTGCCGCTGCGTAGTACTGCTGGTAGTATTGGACGTAACTAAATCGAGAAAAAATGGCATTCCCGTTGTAAGCTAAGTATCGCTTCAAGCACCGCAACTAAAGTAAACTTACGCAGCATAGCCGCCATACGGCGCATAAGGATCATTACTCCCGTAATACTGTGCATACTGAGCCGCATAGTCCGCACTACCAGTTGGTAAAGCAGTTTCGGTGTTGGTCGAAGGTGGGGCAGTAGGGACGACTGGTGCGGCATTGGGGGCTGGGTTCCGGTTTGCATGACCAGGGACAACGCTGCTACTATTGCCCGTGGCAGAATTTGGCGAGTTGTAGCCACTTTGCTCATTTCTGTCACGATCTTGTCTGCCATAGGTACCGTGCCCACCATACCCGTTGTAGCCCCCGCGTCCCCCGCGCCCGTTGTAGCCCTCGCGACTTCCAGAGTAGCTTTGGTAATGGCTGTATTGGCTGCCATTTCCATGGCGGTCGACATAGCTACCTTGTCCACCATATGGGCGTTGGGGGCGGCTCTTGAAAGACTCATATTGGTCTTTCACGTTTGCTAACAAGTCTTCGCAAAGATCTTTAGCTTTTTCGACCATGTCTGGATCTGGGGCGCTTGGCGATGTTAGTGAAACCATGCCCCGTATCCATGCATGACAAACTGGATCAAATGTAAATGGGGAAAAATGAAACAAGGGGGATGAGATAGAAGAAATGAGTATAAAGACTTACGTCACATGCAAGTACATAGGCTCGTCGCTTTCTCTGCCCGTCGAAGACTCAATGAACCCGGAGCCTCGGCCTTTGATCTGTACTCGACAACCTGTTTCCTGCTGGATGTGCTTCACGTACGCACCGCCATGGCCAACAACCTGTGCTCGCAGGTTGAATCCGGGAATGGGGTCGAGGTTTACGGGAATTTGCTTATCTGGCCATTTTCTCTTCAGTTTGGCGTGTCAGCAACGACAATCGTACGGCAAGAAAAGCAAAATGATACAAAACATACCCGACCAAACTCATCTCGTTCGCCTGTCGGCTGTTCCTCTCTTTCGCGACGTCGAAATCGCCTCTCGTCTACGAGGGCCGGTAGCTCTGAGTGAAGTAACTCGTTGACTTTGTCGATGGCTTTTTCCAGGCCCTCCTTGGTTGTACTGGTAATATGTAGATATAAAGGGGGGTTCTGCGACGATATCAGTATCAAATAGAATCTTCCCAGTTCCCGACCGATTTAATAAAAAGTGCCAAGGTCTTACTGATGCCGAAGCCATGCTTTTATCTGGAAGATAGCTTCCGCGAGTCGTGACATCTAAACCAAGGCACAGCAGGCAATACGTCAACAGTGATCATTCCACACAACAGGATCCGGCTTGCCACTAGAACAAATAAAAGGAGTAGGCGTACCTGCGCCAGTTTCATCTTTGATCTGTGTTAAAAGTAACATCGATGTCAGCAGTTGCCAAAGGGGAAGTTGAGCCTAACCATCCAAGACGAAAGAAGGTGAGGCCATCTCAGATGTACGAAAAAGAGCGCATTTGGCCAAGAAATTTAGCCAGAAACAGAAAACGGGGCTGCCCGAGGTTTGCGGCGCAATGTCCGGGGAGTTTACCAATTTTTGTGTTGAAGCCTTTGTAACAATGTATCGGTTTCTTTGATCATTGACCTCAACATCCTTTATGTAGTCTCCGTCGGAGATGTAAATTTCGCCATTGATATTAGCAGCAGACGCCAAGGCCGTGGCCTTTGTGCTCGTGGGCGCGACCGGTGTTGCTACAGACTCATCAACATCCCGGCTGCTGCTTTTCCGAGTCTGCAGCTGTTCACTGATTCTGGCTGCGATTGCCGCTGTTTCGGAAAGGACAGTTAGCTAATGGCCATCCCTCAAATAGGTACACAGGGTAGAAAGAAAGGAATAAACGAATGATCTCTAGAGGTAAAGTTGTAAGGGTGGATAAAAGGGGTCTTGTCAACGTACCAGCGGCGGCAGCAGGGTCATGGCGTTTGGGCTCCTGGTCGCCGGGCGTACCTGGCTCGCGTGACGGCAGAGGATGCTCGCGCGCCGCATCGACCCGTCGGGCAGTGGGGGAGCGAGAGCGCCGATCGAAACGGGATATGCGTTTGGGTTCCGGTTCAGTCTGATCAAAACGCGACCGTTTTGTAGTCTTGCGTTCGCTAGAGTCCATGATCCACGGACATCAACGGGGCCCACGAGGCGCGATCGCTGACAAGGAAACAAGTGAGACAGGACACCTCTGACGAAATATGGAGCACAAAAGAGGGACAATTGGAAAGCTCGATGTAATCCGGGCACAGAACGCTCACTGCGATGCTGTACATGAGTGGAGGCCGTAGTGAACGGTGAGGGTTGTCAGGGTATTCAAGAATGCTGGTCAGATTGCTTTTGTACCGTCGTACGCCTTTTGGTAGGCTTGAGGTTAACTGGTTCATGTGAGGCTGAACGCATTGGGGGATTGTCCTGCCGGCTGAGCCAATGAATGGGCAGGCGGGGTGTGCAAAGGTTCCAGAAATCAGAAATGCCAGCCTGACAGAAAATAAACCAAATACGTCCTCCGCTCTCAATTTTACTGGAGCATTACTCCCGCAGGACATTGAGCTCGTGAAAATTTTGTCCCGGTTCCGATAACGTCTTTGTATTGGGCTCCACCAACGATTTGATTATAAGCTGTTCTGTCACAGTAGTGTTTTTTGCATTCAATGAACTAATTGTGCTAAGTCGGGTTTCTTTTTTCGTCTGGTCTGGCTGGTCCGCTGACACTATTCCGTATTTCGTCTCGTTTTTCCCTCCTCCGCCTCCTTCTCTCATCTTCTGACTCACGACGAACGAAAAGGCACCTCAAACACGCCCAATTGGCTGCCTAGGCCGCTTCTTATACGTGCCTTTTTCACCTCCAATTGTCCTTTTTGAAATAATTTTCGGGGACAATGCCCTTTGGCGATAGGGCTTGATCTAAATTCCCACATCGCCATTTGCATCATGGCTTCTCGCCACCTCTTGCTTTCGTCGCCATGGCGTCTAGTGTTGCCCTCCGGCCTCCACTCGGCCAAGGGTTGTCAGGCGACTTTCCCTACCTCCACCGTTAGCATACGGCACAGCTCCAACACAAGCAGTTCCACGTCCGCTATCGCCTACAAGGCCCTTCGGCGCCGCCAGGCGCCTCTCCCGGTGAGCGATGCGCCGCCGTCGTGGTCTGCGCAAGCTGCCGTCTCCAACATCCTATACGAGACCCCAACTCCGTCGCTAGCCCCATCTACACGCCACATTCTCAACTGCCTTGTCCAGAACGAGCCGGGTGTCCTCTCTCGTGTGTCCGGAATCCTTGCCGCCCGTGGCTTCAACATTGACTCCCTCGTTGTGTGCAGCACTGAGGTCGAGGACCTGTCGCGCATGACGATCGTGCTGACAGGCCAGGATGGTGTCGTGGAGCAGGCGCGAAGGCAACTTGAAGACCTGGTCCCTGTCTGGGCTGTCCTGGACTACACCAATGCGGCCCTGGTTCAACGCGAACTACTTCTAGCCAAGGTCAATATTCTTGGCCCCGAATACTTTGAGGAGTTGTTGGCTCACCACCGCGAGATCACGGCCCCCGTTGATGCCAACGGTGGGCAAGATGGCGAGGTTTTTGATGTGTCGCTTGCCAACGCCGGAGAGGATTTCCACCCCAGTCGCCTCGCCGCAAGCGAGGCCCTTCGCCATAAGCACGAGCATCTGAAAAGCATCACATACTTTACTCACCAGTTCGGTGGCAAGGTATTGGATATCAGCACCAACAGCTGCATTGTTGAGGTGTAAGTGTCCCATGACAGGGAACATCTGCGGACACATCTTTGTGCTGCACAATTCGCCCTGGTTGTTCTACGAGGCGCCAATGCTAACATAGCCACCAGATCTGCCAAACCCTCTAGAATTGACTCGTTTCTTAAGTTAGTTGCTCCCTTTGGCATTCTGGAGTCGGCTCGTACGGGCTTGATGGCTTTACCGCGATCGCCTCTTCATGGTCCTGACGACGACACGCCAACCAAGGAGGCAGACGAGGTGGTTGATGCTAGTCAGCTTCCACCCGGTTAAAAGATTGCTTGGAACAGAGGGAAGACGACATATGTCCGTATTTGCGTGCCTAATTCTTCCTTATTTTCGGGCCATGACCATCTCAACTTCGGTTTGTGGCCTTTCCCCCGGCATCGTCCTTCTTTTCTCACCACTGGCCACAAACCCTGCTAGCAGATACGAAACAACTAGTCCTTTAATGAAAAGCTCTGCCCAAAACGACAGCCATACGTAGATTTTGATCAATGCAACTAGTCGCTGTATTAAGCAATGTTGCCCTTGTTAACAACGAAAGCCTCCAATGCAGCTAAATAGCATGTCAGTCCTTGTTGTCTTGTCAACCAAATGCAAGTAGAGGGCTGTACTGACCGATAGCTGCCCAAAGCCTGTTCTCTGCCTCTTGGAAAACCAGCGAGCGGGAATTGTAAAAAACCTCGTCCGTCACCTCCTCGGGGTGCCGTGGAAGACAGTGCATAAACTTCCAATCTTCCTTTGCCCCGCCACGCTTCGCCAGTTCACTTGTGATCTGGTATCCGTCGAAAGCTTGAAGCCTCTTTTTTACCTCTTCCTCTTGACCCATAGACACCCAAGTGTCCGTCACCAGAATGTCAGCATCCTTGATAGCAACCTCTGGAACGGTCGTCTCAACCAATTTGCTGCTGGTGCCAGAGGACAAGATGAGGGATCGCATGCGGTCGGGGATACCGTAACCTTTCGGTGAGGCAACCGCGATATCAACGCCCATTTTAAAGCAACCGATAGCCAGGTCAAAAAGCACGTTGTTTGAATCACCGATCCATGCGACTTTCCTGCCTTCGAGACCAAGGCTACCTTTACTCAAATTAGATGCAGGGAACGCCTCGTGGATTGTCAAGAAGTCAGCAATCGTCTGCAACGGGTGGAAATCGGCCGACAGGCCATTGATGACAGGGACTGAGGAGTGCTCAGCCAAGCCGGTCACATCAGAGTGCTGATCAACACGTGCAACAATACACGAAGTCATAGAGGAGATGACTTTAGACGTATCAAGGAGAGTCTCATTGACCTGACATGGATTGGGGTTAGTTAGGATGAACTGTATTTCGTAACCTTCATATTCACGGCTAAGCTTACACCAAGTTGAATGTCATCCTTGCCTAGAAACATAGGACGGCCACCCATCATGGCTATCGCAGACTCTGTTGAAACTCGCGTCCGCGTGCTTCGTTTGCTAAACAACAAGGCCACTGCGGGGCCGGCAAGACTGCTCTTGAGCTTTTCGGAAGCGGTGCCTGCCTTGAATGCCCTTTTATGTTCGGCCCCATTTAGAACAAGACGGGCAAACTCTGTCGATGAAAGGTCCGCAATTGACATCAGATGGCGGGGGGTAGAGTAAGCCCGGGTTTGTACATGCCGGGTGGCCGTCTTCGCGGCCTGGAAGAGCGAGTTGCTCATGATTTGTATTGGGATAAAGTTCTTCGACAAGCCTGTCTGTTGCCGAGAATACTGTTTGTTTTGTTTCCTGTTCGGCTTTGTGCTCCCTAAAACGGGCAACCAAATAAACAATTCTGGTTAACTCACAAGCGCGAGACAGATGCCACTAGGGATGTATGATTTTTATAACCCCGTTGACTCATTTGGTCGATATGGGGGTCAAAACAGTCCGGATATGGTCAAAAATATTTTACGGATTTGTTTACGTTAGCACGGTAAGAATATGGTGCTCGCACAGTACACCTACTAGTAGTGACGGGTCCTATTTCGGAGTACGAAAAAATCGTCGGCGAAGGCATGACGCAATGTTCATCACGTGCCATTAACTTATCTGCAACAGTTGGTTGATCCTGTCCTCCCTCTCCTCTCCGTCATCCACGTTACCCCAAGACGCCACACTTCCCATAATCGCGAAAACAAATAAAGGTCTGCATTCTCTCTCGTCTTCTACTTATCCAGTGTCACAATACGTATACGCGTACTTCTCTCCCTTTACCATCCGTGCCATTACTCCTAGAGTTCAACACCAACATCGGCCCGCAGTGAAGAAAGGCACTCCACTAATTAGTGGTGCGCCAAAATTGCTGGGCGTAATGGCCAACCATGGAGACAACCGCTCGCCTCTTTTCGGTTCCGGGTCCGAACGCGAACTTTCCGCGACCGCCTCCGCCTCCGCCTCCGCCTCCGCCTCCGCCAGAGCGACGACCCCTCCAGTCGAGACAACGCCTCTTCTTACAGAGGTCACCGGTGGCTCATCCGTGCGGTACGATGGCTTGTCACTGAATGACGACGCCGCTTCTCACATCACTGAAGCCTCGAACAGCGACCAGGTGTCTGTCCATACCAACAAAAAGTCAAGCAAGCGATGGCCATCCATTATGGCCATTGTCTTTCTCGCGTTGGCATCCTTGTTTATTATTTTTGTGGCTTATTTCGTTCCCGCTGCGGTCGAGGAATACGCTAAGCAGGGCGTTGTTATTGAGCCAACAAACTTGTCACTCGAATCGATCACCGCCGACGGAGTACGCGCGCGCATCCAAGCAAATTTCCGTCTCGATGGTTCGAGGGTCAAAAACGAGCAAGTTAGGCGAATTGGCAAAACCACAACATGGATTGTCCGTCGGTTGGGCACCGACCAAACCGTTGTCAGCGTTTACCTCCCCGAGTTTTCGAATGTGCTTTTGGGGTCGGCTCGTATCCCGCCATTGGCCGTCGACTTGGTTGATGGGCACACAACGGCAATCGACTTTGTCGCCGATTTGGCTCCAGGTGATGCCGAAGCCATTCGCGGCATCGCGAACCAGTGGTTGGAAGGCCGCCTCGATTCTGTCCGCCTTACAGGACACGCCAGCCTTGCATTGAGGACAGGGTTCATCCCCCTAGGCACTCATACTGTGTCCGAGTCACTTGTTTTCGAAGGTCAATACCTCTACCGCTCTTTTGCGTCGTTGTATTTCGGAGAGAAATTTATCATGTAGAGCAAAGAAGATGTTTTCTTCTTAAATTTGTTCCCAATAACCACATTGACTTGCGTTGCAGCTATTTTTTCAATTTCGATTTTCTAACTGGTCTATTATACAGCTGAAGAACTTCCCCGCCTTCCAAAGTACCACATCGATCGTATCATCTTCCAAGAAACCAGTATTCCTGGTGGAAGTAACCAAGCAATGGGCGCTGAGCTCTCAATCTCTGCATTCAACGACTATCCTGTACAGATCGACATACCCCCACTTGCTTTCGAGGTCTTTGTTCCAAACTGCAACCTACTCGATCCCGCCATTCAAGTCGCCGATGCCATCACTGCACCGGTCGTCTTACGGCCAAAGGCCAGCGTCATTATTGACGTGAACGGCACGTTGCAAGAGCTTCCAGACTCGCTGACAGCACATTGCCCCAACTCCGAATCCTCGCCCCTGGATATGTTTTTGAAGCAATACCTGAACGGTGGTGACGCAGTAGTCTTCGTGCGAGGGAAAAGGCAGCCTCTAGACAGCACTCCAGGATGGATCAGCGATATCCTGTCAAGCATCAATGTTCCCATTCCATTCCCCGGTAGAACATTTGACAATCTGATAAGAGACTTCTCTCTGACAGACGTCCAATTCTCCCTGCCCGATCCGTTAGCCGACCCGGACGCACCGGAGTCAAATCCCACTGTTTCGGGCACTATTTTAGTAACGGCCGGCTTACCCTCACAGATGAACTTTGCCATCAACGTGACAAGCGTCCGCGCAAATGCCGATGTCTTCTATATCGACGATAAGCTCGGTGAATTGAATTTGCACAAATGGCAGGACGCTAATTCGACAATGACAAGAGCAACTCCAAACAACGAGGCGATACTCGAAATCGAGTCCAGAATTGCCAATGCTCCTCTCAATGTCACGAATGGCGATGTCCTTACAGAAGTTATACAGAAGTTACTATTCGGTGGCGAGCCTGTCGATTTGGAAGTCAAAGCTCTTGTCGATATCCGTGTTGACACCATTCTTGGGCAACTTACGCTCAAGGACGTACCTGCCGAAGGGAAGATTCCTGTAAAACGTCCGTACTAGGTTTGTTTCCATATTTGAATATGTCAGTGAAACTATATACGGTGCGAGAGTCAGTTGGCTTAAGTTGATAGTTTTCACTGACGTGTCTTATAATTTTTTTCTTTATCAGCGATTGCTGCCGGTTCATTTAACGAATTATCTCCGCGTGTCGAAAACATCAAAATCCTAGCCACTACGCCAACATCACTTACCATAGAGGCTATTGCGAACATTACCAACCCAACTGAATATGCAGCACGCATCCCTCTAATCAGCCTTCACATTCTTTGCAATGGCAGCTTAATCGGCACAGTGAGAGCTGAACACCTCAATGTCATCGCAGGAAACAACACAAACTTAGCTATGACCGCAACTTGGGATCCATCCCTTGACGGCGAACGTGGCCTCGAGATTGGTCGTAACTTACTCTCCGAGTTCATTTCCGGCTTCAATACTTCACTCACAGTGCGTGCATATCGTGAAAGTATCCCGTTGCAACCTGTACTCGGAGATGCTCTCTCGAAGTTCAATTTTACCGTCCCTACTCCTAGATTGTCACTGCCTGGTCGAGGAGATGGCGGCGGTAGGAATGGCGGCGAAGAGAATGAGAATACAGCCGAACACAGCTTCATTCGCGATGCCACGTTCCACATATTCTCCTCAACGGCATCATTTATTCTTGCCTCTCCACTTGCCAAAGACACGCTTTACATCGAGTCTGTTAATGCGACGGCATATTACAATCATACCGAACTTGTTGGCACTATCGTGTCCGATAATCTTTTCGGTGCACCCCCTGGGCTTTCGGAGACACCTAAGTTACCCGTGGGTTGGTCCCCAAATTCTATCGGCTTTGATAAGCTACGAAAAGCTTTAGGGGGCGTATTGAAGTTAGATGCGAAAGCTGAGGTTGCCGTCAATATTGGACAATGGCGGCAAAGGATCTGGTACGAAGGTGCTGGAATCGGCGCCCATATTCGGCCATAGCCTTGCGATTTTTGTTCTGCATATGCTTTAGATTGTTTTTCTTCTGTAAGCTTTTTTTCTCCGATACACCGTCTTTCGATTTTACTTTCATTTTTCACTGTTACTACGGAGTGAAACAACAGCGTACAGGTTGTTTGATATCAATTGGGCAAAGGTGATTGTCCTTTAGAAATGAATAATTTACGACGGGAGATGGGCTTTTTGTTCTCTCTTTTTTTTTACAGTGACTTCTCTATTGCCTTTGGAATTCAAATTCGTTTGAGGACATATAGGAATTGGACAATATCGCATCTCGGTTGACGTATCTCATATCACTAAGACAAAACAATCGGTAGAAGGCGTTTTCTATATTTTTTTTGGTTTGCTTTTGTAAGATGTCTCCTGCCCTACAATACAAAACAATAGTCCGACGGCCATAAACCGCTCCTAAGCAAACAATAGACTTCCAATGGGCTGTGAATTTTGTTTTTCGTAAACCCGTCGTATTTTTTTCAATACATCCGGCGCCGTTGCATAATGTGTGAATTCGGTCGTAGAGAAAGGTGTCGGTATCACGTCACCGTTGTCGAACCACTACTGCGACGAACCTTACGACGGAGGGGCACCACGGCCCCTGCCGAAGCCACCGCGGAACTGAGGAGCAAACTCGCCAGGTGCACCACCCTCCTTTCCCTCGCCAGCATCGCGTCTCCGGTAACCACCTTCACGTTCCCCACGGTCACCACGGCCACGGCCGCCGAACGGCCGCCGCTCGCGCTCTTCGCCGCCCATCATTCCACGGGGCGGCGCATGAGACCGCTGCTGCTTGATGTGGGTGGAAGGCACAATCTCAGCAGGGAGGTGGAGCCACTCACGAAGGTAGTCGAGGCCCTGAAATACGGTTAGTTAACCCATTTATTCGTATATCCACCACCTGCGTCTCAGCATGTAATGTGCGCTTGTTGCCACAGCGTTTTTCGGAAGATGCGTACCTCGGGAGTGAGAGTGTAGTAGTACCACTGCCAAGAAAACTGAGTCTTGACAAAGCCCTTCGAGGTCAGAGACTGGCAGGCCTGTTTTCACAACAGTCAGTTTATTGTTCAGAAAAGAAGTATGTCTCCTGCTTAGTTTGGTGTATTTATCGAGTCAAGGCATCCGCACTTTAATCACATAGAGGTTCTTGGTGTCGATCTCCGGGTGAGGAATCTCGAAGCTGTAAGAAAAGTTAGTATCGTAGATGATGAAAGCGTTGAGACGTTTTGCGCATCGGTCGAGGTTCCGAGTTCGTAGCAATCGTGGCTTTATGAGACGGGACGTCGTCGGTAACGTACTTCTTCGGCGCCACGAGAACTCCCTCACGGAAGAGGGACTCGTGGATCTTCTTGCGGTCGGCCTTGGGAATCAACATTTTGAATCGCTTTCCCTTGGATGGTATTGGTGAAATATGGTATTGGAAGGTGAAGTTCAATATTGTTCTGTCGAGAGTCAGGAAAACCGCGAGGGCGAAAAACCATGCACGTAAAGTTCTGCCCACATCCACTAGGGTCCTAATGTTAGAATGAATTTTTTGTGAAGTTTCCCTTTGTGCACGGACCAGGTAGGGCTTAAGGAATCTTACGTAATTACTTACCAAGCTTCAGTCATTGTCATATGCGATTACTATTAGTAATTAATCACGTGATATTTCCTTCCGTAGACACATGCTTCTTTTCCGTGGCGAAAGTTCAGCACTCATATCATACCCACTTCCACGACTTATGGTCCACCCACATCTTCCACTTGCTCTTATAAGAACAAACACCGAAACAAATTCGCCAGGTCGAAGGCACGTCATTTTATCTGGAAGACAAAGCGAACATGGCGGAGAGAGTAGTCAACGTCCTCGTTACTGGTATCCCGGGCGATGGCTTGCCAACTACATATTCTCTTCCAGTAGTTCGTTCGACTTCCTTCAGCGAACTATGGAACAATCTCGACGACCGCCTACCTCCTATCCAGTCTCGCCTTATTCTTACCACACTTGGAAACCGACATCTTCTCCGGGATGCTTCAAAAAATGTTGGCGAACTCCTATCGACAGCGGAAGCTGACTTCATTTGCCTTCGCCTTTCCATACCCGTCTTGGGTGGAAAGGGCGGCTTTGGCTCACAACTACGTGCTGCCGGCGGGCGTATGTCGTCAAAACGCAAAAACAACCAAGCAGATGACAATGGTTCCAGCCGAAATCTAGACGGCCGTCGGCTTCGAACCGTAACAGAAGCCAAGTCTCTCGCCGAGTACTTGGCCGTTAAACCCGAAATGGACCGGAAAGAAAAGGAAAAGAGGCGCCAGCGATGGGGAGACATTATCGAAATGGCTGAAAAGAAGGAGAACGACATAAGAAATGGAGGGAAAGGGCGTCTTGATGGCCAGTGGGTTGAGGACAAAGAAGAAGCCAGTGACCGGACCCGTGCGGCTGTTCTCTCGGCCATGACTAGCCATCAGTTTATCGACAACCTGCAGCTCGGTACATCTGCAGGATCGAACACGTCTGTCACTTCTGGTGATCCCAGTGTTATCTTCAAGGAAGAAGGTGAGAGTGCAGATGACAGCTCAAGCAGTAGTAGCCCTGATTTGTCCGGTCGAAAGCCCATTGTTGCCACGTCTGCGGCAACAATACCCGCGGCAACCTCGAAAGGCAAGGAAAAGGCAAAAGTATTTTTTGCCTTTGACGACGAAGATGACGAGTTTTTGAGCTCTGACGAGGATGATTCTTTGAGCGACGGTCAACAAGGGCTAGCTAATGCCTAAAGCAATAATTCCATATCTATTTTATTTTTAATTTTATATTTGGCATACTTAAATTTTTTTGGTCAGTAGCATTACTATATATCACAAAATAAGATACGAGCCATACGAGATTGGCCTTGACGTAGAACGTCAAGGACGCACAAAGCGTCTCTGGACTCATGAATTTTAGACCTGCGATTTATGAATGGATACAGTCAAGTAGCGACACCTTCACACAGCTCACGAAGAAGGATCAAGTCTTCAGATGGAAGAAACCTCAGCGAAGGCCTTCGATAAGCTTAAGGAGTTGATTCTCTATGAACCTATCCTTAAATTCTAGGCCCAGAAAGACTTTTCGAAGTCGTAACTGATGCTTGAAAATTCGCTCTAGGAGGACAACTTGGAACCGAGACGAGAAGGACGACTCTAGCCTGGCAACTTCTACTAGAAGAAACTCGACGGACCCGAGCTTAATTGCAAAATTCACCACCTAGAACTGGTGCGAAGCCTTCATAAAATGGAAGCACTACCTCACAGGAACGAAACACCTTGTCAAGGTCCACGTGGACCACGGAAGCCCTTAATAAACGTCAAACGAGGTGGGCAGAGTTTCTTTCTGAGTTCAACTTCACGATGGTCTGTCGAGAAGGCACCGAGAATAGGTGAGCAGATGCGGTCAGCATCTGCTCAGCCGACGCAGTAACCTTGAACCGGATATGTCGGCCAGCGTAGCTTGACTCTGTCCACATAAACCCGTCGATAACTGACCCTTGCCCGGGATAGTGTGAGAGTCTGGGCGTAATAGTGGTATATTCATAACAGATTTCAGATTGGACCCCGTACATTTCTACTATGACAAAGGCTCGGGCGAAAGAGGTTAAATTCAGTGTATTGATACAATACGAACCAATGCTTCTACTTGATGATGTTCCCTTTACCACGTATCTACCAACGCGCGCTGCCACATTCAAACTATGTGCCTTCCCAGCTTCCTACTCAAGGCGGACCGGGAACGTTCCGGCTTCTCTCTGGTCATCCCAGCGCTTGTACTGTAGAGTTACACATTAGCATTGTTAAAAACAGTGCCGGTGATGAGCACATCTGAGCCACCGAGGCAAAACAGGAGTGTATATATAAACAACTTACCCAACCACTGGGGCACAGCGACCGGTATGCAAGCCAGAACTGCGAATATGTAAGTATGTGGGGAAATCAAGCAAATCCAAGCAAAAGTGTAGCCCGGTCATGTCAACGCAGAGTGGGGTGAGCGAACCTGACGGCAGGGGGCGAACTCCTCGCCCTTGGCCAGGATGCACTTATGGTAATCGACGTAGTTCTGCCAGCAGTGCTTGGTTTGGTTCGTGTTGGGGAACCGCGCATCGACACCTAGAGAGAGCGCGTCAGTTGTTTGGAAGATCGTCGCATGCTCCCGGCAGTGGTTTGCATAAAGTCGGGGCAGGCAGTAGCATGTCGATGCCCTCGGTCGCCGATCGCAGCAAAAGTGCGATTGTAGGACGGTTTGAGCAGATGCGGTCGGGGTGTTAACATACCAGCTAGAGGTAAAATCGTTAGCAAATGTGTCATACGACGAATCTCATTAATTTTTATCCAGATGCGAAAGAGCATCTGCGACTGGAAATTGGTTGACTTACCAGTGACGAACTTAAAGGGCTTGGTAACACGCTCGTCGTCAGACATCTTGAACGGCAAAGTAATGTCAATTGGTGCGTTTGCTTGGGTAGAGTCGGTCTGAGAGGTCGGGGAGAAAGCGATCGTGGGAAGTAACAAAAGAACGTGAGCGAGCTGTTGTTTGCGAGCAATGCAGCTTGGGATTGGAATGGTTCGATTCGTTCGCTCGGAATAATGGGCAGGTAGCGGGTGAATTCGGCCTTGCTTTTCAGGCCGCAGCGGGCGGTCGGCTGATATTGTTTGCCCATTTTCTTCTTTCAGTATTTCGCATACCATTTTACTTTTTTTTATTCGTTCCCCGCCAGAGAATTGGCAGACTTTGTGGCCGACGAATTGAAACTCAGTAAAAGCCGTAGCGCTGGCTCCAGGAATTGGCAAACCAGGTGCGCTGAGGCAGTCCCGCCCCAATTTGACGCATTTGATTCGGAATCTACAGCCAGTCAGCCAGCTCCAAGGTGACCTCACTTTTCCCTTTTTCTTGCTGTTCGCCATCACCGCCATCAACATCGCCGCCTGTTCGCGACAACTGCATCTAAACCAAATTTCCATTGTCTTTTGTTTGCTTCATACATCAGTATGTATGCTACCCGGGCTCTCCAGGCCTTCCGGCCTACACTTCGCCTGATGCGACCTGTTCCTGTAAGTTTTCACTCTTGTCACCAATTCTCTCAACTTGCCTCTCCACAGCCGAGGCCACCGCTCATGTGATGCTGACTACCAATACGCAGAAGGAAGAACAAGCCGGTATGTGAAGATCGAAACAATGCTACATATGATAACGAAAACGGCCGGCACGGTGCATTGATTGAATTGCCCTTTTGGTGGAAACGGAGCAACAATACCGCAGGACAAAAAAACCAAGATGGCAATGGAAGTATGAAGGCACAGCTAACTGTTATGTCATGTAGCACATACCATCACGCAGAGACTGCGCCGGCTGCGCAAGATACCTGCTGAGCTTATTCCCCTTGGTATGTTCCTTGCGACTGTTGCCGCATCAGCACTTAAGGAGTCCGGATTTCGAACGAATTTCTAACAATGCGCCAGGTGTCGTCGTCGGTTTTGCCGTCTTTGCTGCCGGTTACTCGTCCGTCCGCCATTTCTTTGTTGACGGCACCATCCGCCTGAAGCGCCAGAACCGTGCCGCCGATCACGTTGCAGAGGCCGAACACCACTAAAGCTAGCTGCGGCAGCCGGTAGCTTTCGTTTGGCGGGTGTTTCCTGAGGAAGGAGATTATGGGAGTCGAATTGCATTGTGTTTAGAAGGGGTAGGGGTTTGGGCGTGACGAAGACTGAATATTGGCCGTCTGCTCACTCTCTTGTACGCGTATATATCACTTAGGCTACCCCGAATTACATCAGGCCCAATTGACCACGGTCTAACATTATCCTCCTCCGATGCTGCTAATAGCCAAGCAGCGTATTTAGTCCCGACTCGGTCCCGTAATGCAAATCGCGACAAAACCATGTTGCAAGCGTATCCTGACCGCATCCTATCTGCCATCCTTTTCCTCGCCCGTTCATTCTGGTCTCGGTCCAGCAACATCCAGGCCCTCAAGCCCTTGCATCGAGTCCTCTGTTGCCTCGGGGTCATTACCAGAGCCCAGCTTGGTAGCTAATTGTCCATCCTCAGCGGCAGTACTTTGTGCGATCCAAGCCTCCTAATAGACAGTTAGTCGTCGATGCAGCAAAACGCAAATGGAATGGCCATCGGGGGTGTGGTTAGGAATGCACCTACCTGGTTCCAGAGAGCCGTTCTGCTTCCTAAACCCTCGCTTGATGTCTTAGGTGCCTTGGCAGCCATGACCTTGATATTCCGACCGAAAAACTCGGACTTGTCCATGTTGTCAATGGCCTCTGTAGCATCGTCGGCATCCTCAAACTCGACGTATGCGAACCCACGGTGGCTACTAGTGTCTGCGTCTGCGTCTGCGACAGAGCTGTCTTCGTTCGTGCCATTCACTCGGTCGATTTTACCATGCCTATCGTTTTTAGGGAGCGAAACATCAGCAATGTCGCCAAATGGTATAAAGGCGTCGTGCAAATTGGCCAAGGTCACCTGCGGCCCAAGACCGCCCACATAGATCGTGGCCTTCCACCGGGGTGTGTCCGTCATGCTCAAACGGCCGTCAAAAGAGTTCTTGGTTTCCCTCCAACGTAGGTTTCGGGTCCAATTATCTAGGGGGCAGGTAATACACGCTGGAGCAACTGACAGGAAGTGCAAGTTAACGAAATTTCAGAATTAAAACATCACA
Source organism: Sporothrix schenckii 1099-18 (assembly GCF_000961545.1). Lineage (NCBI taxonomy): Eukaryota > Fungi > Ascomycota > Sordariomycetes > Ophiostomatales > Ophiostomataceae > Sporothrix > Sporothrix schenckii. The sequence continues at coordinate 96,113 of NW_015971146.1, forward strand.
ATGGCCACGCCAGGCACGAACTAAGCTCCAACGTCCAGTAATATATGTTTTTATCAGAACTATCCAAGTGTGCTGGAGTTGCGGGGCAAAGCTACAGCCATACTTGGTGGCTGTGCTGTCACGTGCGATTGGCCGTTAGCCCCTGACAACATGCCAGAAAGGCCAACACAGCAGACAACTCAATCATTCCCACAACGGCCTTGGCAACCCACGACCGGGCCAAGAGAACAGGACACACACACCTTTACTTCCAAAATCGAGACAAGGTCTGGAGTTTACTCTACGACATACTTCTTATCCCGTCTAGCTTACTTCATCCCGCAATCGACAAGGTTGGCTCTTTCTCGAAGCTTGCTCACGGTCGTACCCCCCCTTTTGTCGTCGACTCCCTGGGAGACTACGTCGTAGATTTTTTTCGCATCGTCTCGAAGCCCAGCTCCTTACCTCTCGTCTACCCATCACACTTCTTCCTCTCTCCTCCACAGTTACCTCCAGCCCGCCCTACTCAAAGCTACCACCCCGGCAACTCGACCTCCTTTTGTATCCATCAACCCGACCTCTTTTCCTCGTTTCAGAATGGTGCATCTCAGGGAGATCCCGCGGACGGCGGTTTTTGCATGGTCGCCTGGCACTGGCAAGCCGTTTCTCGTCAGCGGGACTCGCGCCGGCGCTGTCGATGCTGACTTCTCCGATGAGACAAAGCTCGAAATCTGGGATCTGAGCCTGGACAGTTTGGGCCACGCAGTCGAGCTGCAACCCATCCACAGCATCACCACGGACTCGAGGTAAGTCTCATCGCCATCACTATGGGGCTTTCTTAGTGCGGAGTGCTCTTCTTATACCTGTAATGTTGCGCTAATTACTCATAACAGGTTCTACGACATTGCTTGGGGCCCGCCGGATGCCGACCATCCGCGCGGTATCATAGCTGGTGCCTTGGAGAACGGTTCGCTCGACCTCTGGGATGCCGAAAAGCTTGCGACCGGGGCTTCCGATGCGCATATTGAGCGTGCTACAAAGCATAGCGGCGCGATTAGGGCTGTCCAGTTCAACCCATTGAAGCCCCAGATCCTAGCGACGGCTGGCGCAAACGGCGAGCTCTTCATTTATAATGTTGAGGATATCCAGAACCCGTTCCGGCTCGGTAACGCCGCTGCCTCCCGTGTGGACGACATCGAATGTCTGGCCTGGAACAAGAAGGTGTCCCACATACTAGCAAGTGGTAGTTCTGGTGGACTGGTAACTGTGTGGGACGTCAAGACGAAGAAGGCGTCTTTGACACTGAATAACAACCGTAAGGCTGTCAGTGCCATTGCGTGGGATCCAACGAACTCGACAAAGCTCATCACTGCGTCCCCCGACGACAACACGCCTGTGATCTATCTCTGGAACCTGCGCAATTCCAATGCCCCGGAAAAGACCCTAACAGGCCATGAGCAAGGCGTACTGTCTCTTTCGTGGTGTACACAGGACCCGAATATAATGATCTCCTGTGGAAAAGACAACCGTACCTTAGTGTGGAATCCAAACACCGGTGACATGTTTGGTGAGCTTCAAGAGGGGACCAATTGGGCTTTTTTGACGCGTTTCAACCCCGAAAACCCAAATCTGAGCGCCACCGCCGCTTTCGACGGGAAGATATCCATACAGACGATACAGACCACGAACAACTCGGCCGATGCACAGGTGGCAGCGCAGAGCAGTATGGATGCCGAAGATTTTTTTGCAACTGCTCATGCATCTCCTTCGGTTGTGAACTTCTCTCTGCCAACCCCCCCAAACTGGTACTTGAAGCCTATCGGCGCTGCGTTTGGTTTTGGAGGCAAAGTTGTTTACTTTACCCTGAACGACACGCCCGCTGGGCAGCCCCAATCATCCACAGTTCATATTGAGCGGTTTTCGGCTGACTCTGACGTTGCCCCGACCACCGAAAAATTTGAAAAAGCTCTTCAATCGGGTGATGTGAAATCTATTTGCGATTCGCACATCGAAGGTGCCAAAACCGACGAAGAAAAGGCGGACTGGGAGGTGCTTGAAACTCTTATCGACGAAAACCCTCGTCATAAGGTCATTCGCCGGCTCGGTTTTACGCAAGACGATGCCGAAACAGACGCTCCTGACACCGATGGCGACAAAAGGCAAGCAGCTACAAAATCAGAGAGTGGGCCATCGAAAGACGCGATTGGCGAAAAGAAAAAGGATAACCATATGTCCAATCTCTTTGGGGATGGAGAAGATGCTGACGGTGATGACGAATTTCTGGCTGGTCTGTCTCGCGAAAAGGGTGGTGTCAAGCTATCGCAGCCATTCCATCTGCTCGGTCAGGGTAACACTGCTCTGGAAGACGTCATAACAAAGGCGGTTATGCTCGGCAACTTTACGCGTGCTGTTGACATCTGCCTGCGGGAAAATCGCATCGCCGACGCATTCGTTATTGCCAACTGTGGTGGCAAGGACCTGGTTCAGAAGGTCCAGACAGCATACCTAGCTGAGGCCAGTGGCTCGCCAAGCTACCTTCGGCTGCTTGGCTCAGTCATTTCCGAGGACCTCTGGGATATCGTCCACAACGCTGATTTGGCGAACTGGAAAGAGGCATTGGCGACACTCTGCACATTTGCAAAACCAACCGAATTTCCTAACTTTTGCGAAGGTCTTGGCGATCGCATTCTTGAGGCTGGCTCGCGCAAAGACGCCTCGCTTTGCTACCTGATCGGCTCAAAGTTAGAAAAGGTGGTGGAAATTTGGATTACAGAGCTGGAAGAGGCTGAAAAAGCTGGAGTCAAGGACAATATGGAGGACTCATCTTTCGCAGTACATGCCAAGTCGCTGCAGCAGTTCATCGAGAAGGTCACTGTCTTCCGATATGTTACAAAGTTCAGTGAACCAGAAGCCACTCTCGCTTCTGGCTGGAAGCTTGCATCGCTATACGACAAGTACATCGAGTACGCCGATATCATGGCGTCCACCGGGCTCATGTCTGTTGCACAGCATTACCTAGATCTCGTCCCGACAACTTACGAGGCGGCTGAACTGGCGCGCAGCCGTGTCAAACTTGCGATTCAGAAATCCGCCCCGGTACAACGTGCTACCACGGCAGGACAAAGCAGGACTCCAGCGACTCGAACGCCGCTTGTAGGTGTTGGTTACCCCGCGCCACCGCCCTTGACAAACCAGGTCCAAGGCGGCGTCACCCCGACGAATCTATATAGCGCCCCAGCTCCTCTGGCGTCATCCAGCCCCTATGCACCGGCCGGTATCCCTCAACATGGACCCTACCCGTCTGTGGCAGCCCCATCGTATAGTAGCCAAAGTTATGCTCCGCCACAGCAGACCTCCACATATGCTCCTCCACTCGGCGCGTACGGAGCACCGTCTGCTAACCCATACGGTGCCCCTCCACGCAATGCAACCCCTACAAGTCTGCCTCCCCCGCCTAAGGCAAAGGATGTAGGTAGTTGGAATGATGTTCCCATGGTCACAAAGGCACCTATACGAAAGACAACACCGAGCGTGGCACCTATTACAGCACCGTTCGGGTCGCAGACCTTCTCGGGCCCGCCGCCGCCTAACAGCCCCTATGGTGCTGGCTCCCGAGGTGGCTCCACGCCTCCCCCTCCCCCCAAGGGTCCAGCACCCCCCCGTGTGAGTTCCCCTCTTGTTGGCCTGCCATCAAATACGATCAATGCGCCGCCTCGTCCTCCGTCTTCAGTCGCAAATGCGTACGCACCACCGCCCCCTGCCACCGGCAGTACTCCGAGTCTTAGTATGAACCGCCCAGCTCCTCGGACAGACTCCCCTTACAATACGCCTCCAACAGGAGCACCACCGCCGAGTCGATATGCCCCCGCTCCATCTGCACAACAAGGCTCCCCGGCAGGACTTACGCAAAACGGGGCATCAATCGAACCCTTTCCTGGCTCTGCTCGTACACCATCCGGCCAATATGCTCCACCGCCAGCAGCAGCACTAGGCCAGTACGCACCTCCAGCCTTTGATACAGGTCTTGGCACGTCCGGTCCGCCACCCGTTGGATCTCATCTGTCCGCTGGTGGACCCCCTCGTGCTACGCCTTCAGCTGCTGCAACTGCCACGCCCCCGCCGCCGCAGACCACTGGTCCGCCACTACGAAAGAGTAAATATCCTGCCGGCGATCGATCTCACATCCCGCCGAAGGCCCAAAAGCTTGTGCAGGTTTTGGAATCCGACCTACAGCGAGTCGCGGCTCGGGCTCCAGAAACTTTTAAGCCGCAGGTGAATGACACCCGGAAACGTCTAAACCTTCTTTTCGATCACCTCAACAACGCAGAGCTCGTCAAGGATGATACGATCCAGCAGCTTCACGATCTCGCTATTGCCCTTGAAAGCAAGGCCTATGACTCGGCCCAAAAGCTCCAGGTCGACATCCACCGTGAAAAGTCGGAAGAGTGCGGTCACTGGATGGTATGTTACACATTTAATAACTCTCCTTTCTATAACGTGCTATGAACTAATGGTTTTATTTGCATAGGTCGGAGTCAAGCGCCTGATTGCAATGAGTAAGGCTACCCCGTAGATGTCATCTCAGCCGTTGACGCGGCAAGGAACTACTCCGACAGTCAATCCAGTTTAGGTCTGTAGTTTGCAAGGAATGCAAATGTCCCATGATCAATAGCAGATTGTATGTAGAGGTGCCCTAAATAGAATAAGCCAATCGAAGCATGGTCTTACAACCCCCCTTAAAGCCATGCAGTATGCTCCATATGGATGCCCGTTTCCTGGGTCACCAGTATTGACCTGTATATTTTCTACATATTTAGTTGACAGGGTTGCCGCTTAAAGCCCAAGCTCCGGTGTCATCCCGTGGAAATTGACTGTTATTGCTTTGCCAAATTGGTGAATAGCCGGGCCACCAAATATTACTTATGTATCTATTTTGCTTATTTTGCTTAATATAGACGGCTGGCAGGTATATCAACGGGAATATAAGGGGCCTTCTACTGACCAAGGAAAATGGGTGCAAGCATGCTCTTGTAGATAGAGGAGGACAAATTAGCCATAGATGCCGAATCTCGATACCTGCCACCGATGAAGTTTCTATCAATTCCGAACATCGATCCCGAATCCCGCGGCTTGTCGAACGCTCTCCGGCTTGGTTTTGTTTGCAGTATGTCCTCGGACCGTCGGGGCCCCACCATCCATCTTATCGCTTACGCTGCTGTGGTCGCTTGTAAAATATGCTCATTTTCGGGGCTGTGGGAGGGATATTTTGTTGGTGAAATTTGTTTAGACGTAATTGGTACTATAGAAGGGGGATAAGGGCAGAGAAAAAAAGGTATAAAGGAATAGTGTAAATGAACTTGATCAAAGAAATATAATAAAAATACAAATCAATATCGAGACGCAAGGAAAATTATATAGCAAATCAAAAGAGATCCATAGGAGAAGGGAAGGGCGAGTAAAGTAATTGGAAACAGAAAAATGTGACGACGGAATATTAAGACAGAAATTTATTACAAAGAGGCTCGCATATTTTGTGTATAAAATAACACTTGCTCCCCCTGCCCCCCTGCTACGAGGTGCATATGTCGAAGCGAGGGTATGAAAAGCGAAAATTCAATGTTCCCTTTTCAATGTCCCATTACCAACCCCTCTATTCAGAGTGTCATATTACTATTTCATCTCTATGAAAACTATGAAGCACCTGTCACTGGCCACGGCCGCGCTCGTTGCCAGCACGCAAGCGGCTCTTGTGTCTGTGAGCAACTTCGGTGATAACCCGACAGGGCTGCAGATGTCGATATACGTCCCCAACAAGTTAGCCACTAAGCCAGCTGTCATACTTGCAGTATGTATAATACGTGAAAGAATTGGTTCTGTTGCATACTTTGCTAACCTACACAGATGCACACCTGTGGTGGAACAGGACAGCAGTACTTACAGATGTCTGGATATACCACACTGGCCGACGCTAAGGGATTTCTTGTTATATACCCGACGACAACGCACGATAATAATGTAAGGACACATCTAATGGCTACTGAGTTAGCCTATTTAGCGATGGCTTTGGAAATGCCTTTCTAACTCTGGAAGTGCTGGGATGTCGCCAGCAAGAAATCTCTCACGCACGAGGGCGGTGGTGACAGCCAGACTCTCGCCAACATGATCCGCTATACAATCTCAAAATACGGCGCTGATCCGGCCAAGGTCTTCGCTACCGGCTCATCATCTGGTTGCATGATGACCAATGTCATGATGGCCGTTTATCCGGACATAATCGCAGCTGCTACCTGCTATTCGGGAGTTGCAGCAGGATGCCTCGCAGGGAGCCCAGGGTCGAGCCCGTCTACGGCAAATCCCAACTGTGCATCTGGCCGTATTGTCAAGAGTGGCGCCGAGTGGGCTGCCGAAGTTCGCGGAATGTATCCAGGATGGAATGGCAGCTACCCTCGGTTGGCCACGTGGCACGGACATGCCGACACGTTCGTGAGCTACCTAAATCTCCAGGAGCAGATCAAGGAATGGAGTACTTTGCTTGATGTGACGTACGTGAAAAACTTGACGGCGACACCGCAGGCCGGTTACACTGAAATGGTATTTGGAGACGGAACAAAGTTTGTGGCGTACTCCGCCGAGGGCGTTGGACACACGGTGCCAGTGCACCCGCAAGAAGACCTGAAGTGGTTTGGTATTGTGTAACGATAAAGAGAGAGGGACGGGGTAGTGAGTGTCATGTTTACGGCTTAGACATGCTCGTCATTGAGTACTGGTGCCACCCTTTGAAAACAATACAGGATAGTATACACAGTGTCCCAGCTTGACAATGGACGATCTGGGTTGTGTCCGGGAGCTCAATCCGTAGCCATTCGTGATGTTAATGCGTTCGTTCGCAATACAGTTGCGGCGACGACGAATCTAGCCCGCAAGTCAAACTTGTGGAGCTGTCGTTTTCTGGTGGCCCCTTTGGGGGACAAACCGAGACTTCCGAAGTGTTCCACGCCTGTAAGGATTCTTTACATTGGAATGCAAAAGCCAAAAAGCGAAGTCTGCCCTCATATGTCTCGAGAAAGACGGCTGTACAGAAAAGTTTGATGGAATTCGTGCGGAGTTTCACCCAGGTTGCCCATCATGCGCGAGAGTCCGCGTAACGTGTAACGCGCTTCGACAAGCGTATGCTGATAGAACTTGGAAGCTATTTCCGCGTGGGTTTGTTTGAATGAGATTGATAGTTGCGACATACATATGAGGGAATTGTAATACCCTGGTAAGTCGATTGCCTGCAACGTGAGCACCAGCTAAATTGAAGCGCACCATAGAAGCTGTCGTATACGACACTTGAATTATCTGTAAGGGACCAATCTCTGGAAGCAGGCTGTCGATCCGTCAGACAAGAGTCGAGGTTGCTTGCCCTTGTAAAGCGCGACTGCGAGGGCTGGGACGAGTAGACGGTGGGGTTTGTTGATACTAGATCCTGAAGCCGGATTAGTTTTAGCAAAAGCCGCCTGCTTTCGGTCATGCGCAGAAGGGCATTGTGACCGTTCTGCCTACCCGGTGTACAGAGGCGTTTTGTATCGAAGGAAGCTAGGGTGGAATATGATCGACGTGCTGGTAGGCGGCATCGCCCAATAGTGAAGTGTCAAGACATCACTCTGGCTCGTCAGATCCGGCGCCGAAGAAAAGCTCGACAGGGGATATGGCCTGCTTCATGACAGCAATGGCTGTAACATCAGTAAGTCACACGACCATAGAGAGCAGAATAAGCAAACTATGCTCACATTCAACGTGCTAGTCCCGCGATGATCAAATTGCTCGGTCTTGTTTAGAATACCGAGAGATTTGGCTTGGCAAAGGGCTATACGGGAGACACCGCGTCGTCGGACACGGCCCTCCGAGGACGCCAGCAAGCCCGACGCCTAAGCACTCCTGTCCTAATCGAGGTCTTTCCCTTGCCAGTGATATTATCTTGCATAGCGTGGCTGCGAGATAAGTTTGTGTTTATCGCCGTTCAGTTTAATTGGGTTCTTTCGGGAAAAGTGGTCATTACTGGCGCAAACTGCATTGGTTTTCATACAACCGGGTATTTGCTGTCCCTCAAGCCTTAGCAGCTTGTCATCACCGTTCGGACCCTGTCCAAGAGAGCCTGCTGCGGCCGATCTGCGCGAGGCAAAAATCGACGTATGGCCGCTGGAAATGACATCCTGTCCGTCTCTCCCGACGTCCGTAGAGCGTGTCGGTAACCGCTGTACTAAGGAAAGGTCCCTGGGCCGCAGGCTGGTCGCGCCTCACTATTGTTAGCTTTAGCACGCGCTTACAGCCAAACTTGTCCAATTACAGAGATCCCTACTCGCATCATTTAATAGTAGTTGGTCCGAGGGCGTGCCAGGTGCCGCTTGGGACCGGACAGACCGGTATTTCACGGCGATGATTCTACGGCTCCTCCTGTTTGTGCGGTAGTTGGGTTATCTGTGCACGAAGGACGTCGTTAATCTTAGATGTGCTTCGCAATGCTGGCAGCCCCATGAGGATTCTTCTCGAATATTGGGAGAACTTACGCGGCTGCAGGCCGCAGGACGGTGCCTGGGCATACACTGATACAGATGTTGCCAAAGAGCCACGGTCGTATGCCCGACTTTTGATGGACCGAGATATTCAACCGTTGAGTGCATCTAATGCGATGGCAAGCACATCGTACGTTGAGACGCCCGCTGACTTTCATAACTTACAAATTCACGACGCTTTATTATTAGCCTGATGAAAGGAAAGTCGTAAACCCGCTGTGGAAAATTGACAACTGAATACGCTTCTGCTGGTGAGCAGTATGTTTTGGAACGGTCGAGGGTAGGAAAGCTGTAAGAAGGTTTAGTTTGCGGGTCTGGATTAGACGTACTCGAAGTGCGTCTTGATAGGCTGATGGGATTAATTAAGACACCAATGTGGAGTGTGTGGTTTTACGTCGTATGTCGTATGTCGTAAAAACATGAAGAAAATGAGTCCAGCTATTACATCAAAACATAGGTGAGTAGCACAGTGGCGCGCCACGTGACAGCGCTTAACCCACAACCCACCCACTGCAGATATTACCTACTATTGGCATCAATCCTCTTAGGTAGCCAAATTTCGAAGACTACCGACTTTCACTTCAACGTCCCAAGACTAGGTTTTATTCCGAAAGTAGACCTGTGGCACAAATCGACAGTCCTTCTTCGCCATGGTAGAAAACGCGTCCTTATCACCAAACCCCGAAGATGTAGCCGCCGCACAAGCGCGCCGTCGCAAAGAACGCCGCGAGGCAAAGATCAAGGCCGGTGGCTCAACGAGACTGAACAAGATTTCCGGTCTTGGCGGGGGAATACAACGGGGTGAGCACTCAAAGTCACGGCACGGGGATTTTGGAGATGACAGGGTGGTTTCAGAGAGCTGCGAACACCACTGAGTGGGCTAACATAGTGGACTAGATCCTCCATCAACGCTCCCGAGTGCGACTCAAACCAGCTCTCAGGAGCATGACGACCCAGACGAGGTTGACATTTCTGACCACTTCTACCAACCTACTATCACGCCACGGTCGACCAACACCCCATCACCACCTGATGCCACCGCTGCCGACGCACGTCTGCGGCAGTTGCTGCTTGCGCAGCAGCAACGAGGGCAACAACCAACGAACCCCTTTCCCTTTGGTGATGGTCCAGGTGGCGGCGGCGATTCTTTCGGGGTTGGAGGAATGGCCGGCCCGGGCCTTGGTGGCAACGGCCGCGAAGGTGTTGATGGTGATCCGCTCACTGCTATGCTGTCCCAGATGATGCAGTCTATGGGCGGAGCCGCAAGCGGGCCAGGTGGACAAGGCGGACCGGGTTCTGGATTCCCTGGTATGCCTGGTATGCCGGGCATGGGACCCGGCTTTCCCGGATTCCCTGCGTTTCCAGGAATGGGGGCCCCAGGCCAGCAACAGCAGGCTCTGGCAAAGCCAAGCAAGTCGGCAGCACTGTGGCGTCTTGTCCACTTTGCCGTTGCCGTTGCCCTTGGTCTTTACGTCGCACTTGCTACACCATTTACCGGTACGCGAATTGAGCGTGATGCTGCCTCTGCAGAACATGCTGTAGGATCTGTCGGAGTTGTTCACGGCCCTGCAGCCGACAATTTTGCTCTCCACAAGCGCTACTTTTTCTACGCATTCGCCTCCGCAGAGACAATCCTTTTAACGAGTCGTCTTTTCTTAGAACGAGATGCCAATAGCGGCGGTGCGGGGAGTACCTTTGCCGGTGGCATCGTTGCTATGGCTATGGGATTTCTGCCGCCTGCCGTCAAGCGTAATGTGGAGATTGCTATGCGGTATTGGCAGATATTTGGTACCGTGCGATCTGATCTGTTGGTGTGCGTGTTTGTCTTGGGCGTCTGCTCATGGCTACGGTCGTAAATGGCAGAGCTTGTGCCGTTGTAGACCCGTCAAAAAACGAGAGAAAAAATAAGAAAATGAAAAGAAACCGAACAGCGTTTTATTACTTTATACAATACTGTGCAAGTTTTCCATATCGATTTGCCTAATCAGCCATTCGGCCTAGACTTGATGCATCACGATGCCTTGAAAACCTCAGGTCCTCACCGTCAAGTTACCATCTATTCTAGAACTGTGCGTGTATCTTGGTAGGGATATATTAAGAACAACGCCGAATAAAATATAAAAGATGAGAGAAAACCATGCAAGAATAAACCGTCCATAAAGAAGACGCAAGAGAAAGAAACGGAAGAAACAAAGGACTGATATATGGGAAATCGGGGAGCCGAAGGGCAACATGCATGAACTTACGGCACAAGAACGGTCTTGAGGACCTCGCCCATGACGCCGCGCACACGTTTGGGGTTTTCTTGGATGGCCGTGAACACAACGGCAGTGCTTGCTGCAAACACCAATGTTTCGCGCCACTGCTTGTCCAGGGGATAGCGACGAGGCAACATAGTAGCTAAGGCGCGTGGTACCACAAAGAGACCAATGTCCTTGCGCCGACTGGCACGCTCAATTAAAATGCTCCAGCCACATAGGCCACAACCGACAGCGGTGCAGAGGCCGGAGTCAATGGTCTGGCGAGCCGCGACAGACGTGCCGAGAATGAGTGGTCCGACGCGAGTACGGGCCAAGCAGACCCCGTAGAAGAAGAGCGTGATAAATGTTCCAAGAAAGGCTGATGAGCGTATGGCTGACAGAATGGCTTTTAAGACACCGCGAGGATTCCTGTTTGGCTTGCGAAGGACGAGCAGCAAACTCAGTGGTAGATATGTGGCCATGGACCAACGCCACGACCGCCACATGCGCATCAATGCGTGATACTCACACGATGGACCGCAATCCATGTGGACCATAGTGCACGGAAAAGGTACGGTTACTGCCGGATCGCCCCAGGAGAGCGGCCAACCGTAGTCCTGCGACATGCCTTCAAGAACACGAGCATCGGGCCCCAAATCCTTACCATACTGCAGCTGGTTGTTACGGCAGAGGCGGAGAGCGTTAATGAGGCGAGCATCGACAGCAGCAGCGGATGTGATCCACTTGTTGTATGCATGTGGTAGCCTTGACGGAGCATAGAACCATGCCCACATAACCAGCCCAGACGACATGGAGAAAATTGCTGGATCGACGAGGCGGCCAATCAAAACCTCCAGACTTGACCATGACCCTGCGGCAACTCGCCGAGCCTTGTGGCGTGCCCATAGTTCCCCCACAATGACATCGACCGCGCGCGTGACAGCGAAGAGCGTCAGATCAAGGGTGCGACCTGCATATGGTATGGTAGCGTTGGTAGATGGGGTGGCCGGTGTGGCAGCACCGGCCGTAGCCGTTGTCTTGGTGCCATCGGCTTTGTCTGACTGAGCTGTAGAAGTAACGTCGGAATTAACAACAACAGTTCTCGTGAGTCCTGGCCTTTGCCCCAGTTGTAGGAGACGTAGCCCGCCATAGGCAGCGACAAACGAGGCAAGCCAACGAGAGAGCCGTGTGCGCGCGGCAATGGAGAGACCCGGGGCAGACCGTGCCAGCAATTTACAAAAAGGGACCTGTAGGGCCCGAGTTAGCATGTGCATCAAGCCAGATAGGGCTTGTTTACGGGAAAGAGTTGAAACTCAACGGGGCTAGAGAAGCAGAGCTGTGGTGTACCTCGAGAAGTGTGCTGCCGCCAACAAGTGTGGCACAAAATGCCGGGAAGCGCCGCCATTCTAGCCCAGCACCTAGAATATGCCGCACCGAGTCACGCAGATATGCAAAGGACGCCTTTTCAGACTGAACTGGGGGGAGACCCCGACGCCGGCGGCGGTGCGCGGTGAAGTATGTAAGGAATACGGTGAGAAGACGCGGGGCGACACTAGATGCATAGCCAAGTAGATAGGCCCTCACGAGGGGATGAAGCTGAGGCGGGATGATTGCGTCTAGGCCTGCTCTGGAGCGGCCATGCTGCGGGACTGATGCTGCGTTGGACCATGGTGGAGGATCAAGTATTCGCGGCCCTTGCGATGACCGGTAGGCCGCAAAGGGTGCGGCCGGATGGGCCGCTAGAGACATGTTTCCCGTATCGTGGGAGGAGGGTGAGGGTAAAGCAAAAAGGGGAAAGAAAGTCTGTGTAGCAGTTAGTTTCGTAAACAGAGCCAATTTTTTTTTATTTAAAAAAAAACAACAACAACCCCAAAGATGCAAGAAACCACAGTTCGGACTAGAGTAGCATCGAGGGGCGGTCGGTACTGGGTCTGACCCCGTACGGGCATGCTCACATGTACCCAATGCGGCCATCCAGTGTTACGCCGCCCCTTTTCCCCAGGTTGATATATGGCGCTCTCGGGGCCGACCCGATGTACCAAGCAAGGCCAGGGCAGGCGGGCGGGGGGGGGGGGGACCGTGGACGCGTTCACGAGCAAACTGTGGCGTCAAGTGCGCACACGCGTAATGTACGTGTATGTGTGCAACTCACATTGAAGTTCGCAGGGAAGTGCCACGGCAGCAATAGCAATTGTGGCAGCAAGACACGCCGTGACCTGGGAGAGCGTTCGAAGCGGCCTCAATGCCGGATAGCGTAATGCTCGTCGTAGTTCGTTTGCCGTATGAGTGTGGTTTACGGTTGTGGTCCCGTGTTCATGATGCTCGTCGAGGACTGGGTCGTCTTTCCGTCACGGCTGGCACGTGAAAGAAAGCGCCAGTTCCATCATTTGGGGGCACTACTTCGTAGCTGCGTCGCGTCTAGGCGTGGGGACGGGTTCCAATAAGCAGGCCCGGCAGGTTGTGGTGTTTCGGGACTTAACGGCGGGCACCGGCTTGACAAGGAGCTCTCCTGTCGTTGTCTACGGGAGAAGTGGATCATGCGCTTCGTTGTCGAAAAAGTTACTCCGAGCAAGGAGGAGTCCTCCCGCGGCATAATTTGCCAAACCAATATTGACAGTGTTCGTCGTTTGAACTCCAACGTATGAAGGAGCATGGAGTAATTACGTCGTAGGAGCTGTGGCCACAACCCCATGTCAGCATTGAGCGCGTCGACGAATTGGAACTCTTTCTGTCTCTAGTACATGCAAATAAAATGGGACCAAAGTAGCTCATACTTCCGCAGCTGAAGAAACAGTCGCATTTGACGGGTATTATTACACACAGACGCCATTCCCTAATTCGGCAAGCGTCGGCTCAGCGGTTGTTTCCTCTCGGTGGCATGTGAAAACGGGAACATTGAGAGCCAGCGAGGGGCTCTGCAAAACAGTGCTTGAATTCGCCACATACGCCAGAGCCAACCCGTCTGTTTTAAATCAGTTGGATATTATGAACCAAAAAAAAATGACAAAAAAAACATATGTCTTGGGGAGGGAGCTGTGCGACCACCGTGCCTGGAGAACGACGCGTACCCGGTGTATTGTATGAATCGGTGTCCGGGGACATGGAGTCAAAAGGGAGGCGAGCCGAAAGCATGTGAAGCCTGGTGACAAGGGCCGCTAAGGCCACGCTCGCCTTCAAGTGTGCGAGGTAATGCCGCCGCCTTTCATGCATGCTTTGGCGTGGGGAGAAAGCGGGATGAAAGTGTCGTCTCCCCAAGTGACTTTTGTGCCCTACCAGTCCATGCCCCATGGGCAGAGGATCTGTTGCTTCCCCGCAATATCCACAGATGACAGTAGGCCCCTTGAAGAAACGTCCTACGAACCGCCTTACCAAGACATATCTGACAAAATACTTCGGATGAGATGGACGTGCTCTTACAATTCGTACATCAAGTATTGCGTTGGCCTTTACTTGCCATATTGCCCAGACACTCATACGTCCTCGACGCGCCTCTTACCTTTTTCTTGCAACCTCGACGATCGAGGGACCGTCCTTGTCGTCTTTCTCCTTCGATTCTCTTATTGCCCGTTCGCAGGCTGTTGGTCGACAAGACTCTGCCCTGCCGGCTTGGTCTGTCCGTGCATCAACCCCTGCGTGCTGCAACATTAGCTGATATTGCCCTTGCCTGGTCCTCTTGGGCTCGTCCGTTCGTCATCCTTGCCGCCCTTTCGTTGTCGTGTGCTTTTTCGAGTGCATTCCGTTTCTTTTTCTTGATCTGGCCTTGACCTTCCCTGTACCGGGAATCCGTGCCTTAGCGAGTATGGTGCGGAGAACGCCAGATCTTTAATGCGCCTTTGCCTTTTCGTTCCCCAGGCGCACGTAACACTCTGCCATCGCCCCGCCCTCCCTTCCCGCACGATCTGCAGTCCAGTCTGGGCTTGCGAGCCGCCTGCCGCCTTCCTCCACTCTCCTCCCCGTCCTTCTCCGTACGTCTTGGTTCGTTACACGGTGTCTCCCTACGAAGCTAATAGACAAAAGTACCCGCGATCGCAACGAGAATATCGTCGTGTGTCTTATCGGCTCGCTGGCTGGCCTTTGCCCACTTCAAGTCCGGGGCTGCGTTTAGCACGTCTTTGTAGCACGTCTTTGTCTGGGCTGTTTTACTTTAGGGTCCTTTTTCAAACATACCGCGTGCTGGTTCCCCATAAAGTGCTCCATATTATTCTTAGGCCTGCGGATGAGGCTAGCCCGAAGCGTGCTAGACTTTGCGATGCGCTTGGTTCCCTAGTTGGAAACGGCCTTTCGACCACTGCTGGCTGCCCACCCACAGTTCCGTGTTGTCAGCCCCCACCTGCCCCCGGTTTTCTCCATTTCCCAGTGCCTTCCCCAAAAGCAAAACAAGGACGACTTTGTCGTAATTACCAACTAATTTGGCCGTACTACAGCACATTAGGTGCTTGCCATTGCTCAGGCCTCTCAGAGTATGTGCCACTCCGTGTGTTAATAGACCGCCCCCCATTCGCTTGCCGCGCCCTCTCCACACCCGCAAAACCCGCACGACAAAGCAAGTGTGGTCTTCGTCCCCATCTTTTCGGTCTTGCCCACCTCCCGTTCACCTTTCACATGCGCACAATTTTCCTCGCCCCGCGACAGCGTTTGCACTTCACGTTTCTTCACCTTCCAACTCTCGTGGCTCGACTGTGCTATCAATACCAACCTATGCTTGCTGGTAGTTCTTTGAATACCATCGCCATCTTCATCCCCGAGACGACGTTATCCCTCTTTTAGCTCGCAACCCGTCCGCCCCAGTCGTCCATGCCCCCATTCTTTATGGAATCCATTTGATCAAAAAGACGAACCACCACCTGCGCGAGTTCACGATCTCTCTACATCAACGACGATACGCACCGGCTTCAGACAACGCCAGCGACATATCATCGGGCTGGTTCTTTGACGGGATTGGTTTTGGATCTTTCATAGCGCCGTTTGCTGTTGCCTCTGCGCCTGACACTCGACAAACATACACCGACGACTGCCAGATTCTTTCGCCATCCTTGACTGTGCACTGAGCGTTTCTTCGCAGACGCTGCATCCTCCCTGCGACGTAACCTGCATTATTCGCGCCGCATCATCTGCGACACACAATTTCAACACCGTTGTCCAACGACCCGGGGATTTATGCCATAGCATTGTCGTTCTGGCCCCTGCGTTGTACGGCCCTGCCGGACAGTTCAGCCCTCAGTCATCGCCGAGACTGCGTGGGCTGCCAGGATAACACAAATTTCATTCCTATCGTTTCAACATACGCTGTAGGTCACGTCACCGTGGTTCCAATCGCGCCTGTTGTCCTGTCACTATTGCTAATCCGGGGCACAATCGCCACTTTTTCACCTTCTAGCCGCCTCAGTCTTGAGAGACGTCAAACCCATGCTTAGCATACAGCAACCGCCCCAAGCCATGGCCTCCGGGCGGCATATAGACTCAGAGTCGCCTATGTTTTTTGGGTGTAGGTCACCTTTTGTTCTGTACCCTCATTGCCTTGTCGTCTTACATACGCTCATCTGACACCTACAGACTCGTTTGGCGACGACTTTCCTTTCCTCCAGAACGCCCCCGAACCAGCACCCGGCGCCCCGCTCCTCTCCGACACCGAGCAAAATGACCTCAATAATTGGTTCGAGATTATGAAGTCCGACGACCGCATAAACGACAACGTCACAGGCAATGCCATTCACTCAGAAAACTGGATTGACATCCCCCAATTCGTAGGATCGTCTTCGTCGTTTGGCCAACCCCAGGACCTTCAGCACGCGTCTCTGGGCAACCATGTCTTGCCCCAAGATGTTTTCGACAACCTACCAATGTTTGGGTCTGGGTCTGGGCAAATGTCTTCTTCGCGCCTGGCGCCCCACCAAGCGGCGATGGCATCCGCTTCTCGATCCAACTCTTCACCCGCCCTCCCTCTTCATATTGCTTCCGGCTCGGGGCAGTCGTTTGTGTTACCGGGGGCAAACGTTGGTGTCGACCAGTCTCCATCCGATGATGTCGTTGCAGCTGCCAATACACTCTTACTGAATGGGCAACACGGCACACGCCATTCTAGCTTTAACTACGGCCAGCGCCTCCATATGTCCCAACCACACCAGAGTATCAGCGACTTTGCGCTAGCACCGGACTCGTCGCAATCGATTGCAACATCTGCCGCATCGCCATCGGCATTGCTACCGCCCGTTGGCCACATTGGTGGCTCACAACTTGGTGGCTCACAACTTGGTGGCTCACAACTTGGTGCGGGGCGCTTGTCAACCTCCCCAAGAGCACCAACCCGCGCGGGCAGTGACCTAGGCTCTTTGCAAACTTCCAGTCTGATCTTCTCGGCCGACGGAACTGCCGCTCAACAAGTGGCCCTCTCACCCATGGCGCCAACAGTGCACCGGCAAGGGCTGCTATGGGGCACAGATCAAAGTTTTGCACAGAAACAATTTACACCTCGGTCTGACAAGGAGACGACTGAGGCTTTAATGAGCGTTCATTTTAAGTCTATGGAGTGTTTGGAGCCAAACCACAGTACAGGCGCAACTCGGCCGTCGTCTCCAACGTATGAATCTTCATTTACAGCATTGAATTTGAAGACACGAACAGCATCATCTTTGGGTGACGTCGATGCAAACGGACAACTTGCCATGGCACCGCCGCGTAAGCGACGGAAGGGAAAAGGCACAAAGAGTGATGAGGCCGATCAGGACATCGACGACAAGAGTACGCTGTCGGCCAACGGTGTTGCAGGGGAAGGTGACGGTGACTCTGCGGATTTTGGCGCCGGGTTTACGAAGAACGGAAAACTGCGAAAACGCAAAGCAAAGACTGCTACAAACGGCCATCCTCCATCCCAAGCTTCTGCATCCCCGCCAAACCTGCTCCCGGCTGCCGCCGACCCAACATCTGTGGACGACACCGGCGCCAATGGCGGTGGCGCGGGCTCTACACCAAGCAAGCGCCGACGATCAGCTGCCCCCACCAAACCACCTCGCGAGAACTTGACCGAGGAACAGAAGCGCGAAAACCATATCAAGAGCGAACAGAAGCGCCGTACCCTCATCAAAACTGGCTTTGAAGATTTGTGCATTCTTGTGCCGGGACTGCAGGGCGGTAACTTGAGCAAGAGTCTTGTTTTGACAACGGCTGCCGGTTGGTTATCGGATCTCCTGGAGGGAAATAAAAGGCTGGAACACCAGCTCCGTTCCATGCCAAACACTGCCTTTGCAAGATAGAACGCATAGTTAGTTGACAGGACAACCGGCCATTGATTTCATATCTCCTGCCTTTTTCTTTTCTTCCTTTTTGGCTCTTTCTTACTTTTTTGGGTACTCCGTTTAACTTAATGATCTTTATGGCAAGGGAATTTGGAGACAAGGAATTTATGGATCGGTGAACTGCTACAGATGTTTGAGGTACCGATTCTGTGTAGTATAAATATGATCCGATGGGCTTTGTGCTCGATGTGGAAATTTACATTATTATTTTCGCTTCTTGCTTTAGTGGTTCCTTACACTGTTTATCTGACTAGGTTCTTTGAAGTAAAGGGTAGCTCTAAAGACACCATTGCTCTTCAGTTTCCTAAAATGTGGTACCGAGCATGTGCTGCCTGAGCAAACAAGGGCAAAAAACGGCCACATTTCTCGCATCTCTCAAAAGGGCTCTCCCCAGCATCTTCTTCTACACCCCAGCCATCGTCATCTCCATCATTAGCGTCGCCTTCGCTACTATTGTCACCAGCAGTGATGCGGTCGTCGTTGTACTCGAATCGATGGCCGTCGTGGTTTCCCAGGCTATTATCAAGACTATCACCATTGTTTGAGCCGTTATGTTGCCGCTTGAACATTGCAGCAATATCGCCTCCGCGACCAGCGACTGGGGTCATATTGGTGACGCAAACATTCAATAAGCTAACGGTCCAGGCCGCGCTACTCTGTCCGGAGGTAGACCCGGAACTGGTCCGTTTTCCCATCTGAACTGATGCGGCCAGCTTTCGAAACATTGGTACGAGGTTCCCCGCTACTAGGCGGTCCACGATTTGCTTGGGTGTTGAAGTGAGACTGAGCATGAAACCGGGCAGCGGTTGGCTATGGCTCATTCGCGTAAAATAATTGCCTGGCTCTTTGTTGTCGCTCGATTGTGGCACCTGGGGTCGTAGCGTTAAGCGTAATGTTCGTGGCCGAACCAACCAGGATGAGTGAGGGCTACGGATACCATCAGCCATGCTATATGTGACATTTTGTGTGCCTCTCGAGCTGACTTCACCTGCCGGCGCGGGCTCGAGAAGATCCACATACATGCGCCGTAGCAGTGATGTGGCCAGCTTGTGAAGCTCACTGGCAACGGCTGTGGCAGCATCCGGCCGCAGTGCCCCTTGGCGGGGACCAGTGTAGGTGTCTTCGATGCTGATCTGACTGGGCAAATCGCGACCGCCTCGGACGGGAGCCTCATCAACGCCATGTAAAAGTTGCCATACGCGCAACCCCGTAGGAATGTTACCGGTTGAGGCCAATATTGTGCTCGCAGTGCTGTGGCGATGCTCGTTGCTGTTGCCACCCAAGATGGAATCGAGAAGGCGAGGGGACATGCCGGGGGACGTTCGGATATCCATAACGGTTACCACAGAAAAGTCATCTTCATCTGTGGCGTCGTCTCCTCCCCGCCGTCGCTCGTCGCCGTCTTCTCCTAGATGGGCCATTTGGTCCGTCTCTCCTTTACGTACGTCTTGTTGGGAAGAGATGAAATAGCTGCTGAGTAAACTGCTTGTCTTGAAACCAATACCAGGCACGCTGCGCAGCGGAAGTGGATCCATGAACTGCCATACCACGGTATTCGCCTCCACATCTGTGTCGGCACTGGTATCGACACTGGCTTCCACATCACCAGTCCATCCAGCACTTAATAGGGTCGTTTGGTTTGCCGGTTTGTTTACTTTTCCCGCGAGTTTGCTTAATAGCTTGCTGGTGGCAATGCCGGCTGACGCTGTGTAGCCGGCATCATGCTCGAGGCGATGGCGCAAATGCGCAGCAAGGTGCGAGCCCAAAAGCAACCGCATGCGTGTATTAGGACGGAGGTCCATCTTCGCACAACCTTCCTTTGACGGCGCGACGTGAGCTTTCAGACCTTTATCCTTGTCTCCGACGATACAGCCGGCAAACGAGCTCGTATCAAACATGAATCCTTGAGGTCCGTCGGCGCCGTCGGACATGACAAACAAGTCATTTCGTGGACGAAATTTGTCAGGATGAGCCAGGATACGTTCGAGGTTCGCATCCACGAGAGCAGTGGCATCCACAAACATTTCATCCAGACCGAGCCGCTCCACGGGGGACGTGGGGCCAACGGCATCCCTCACTAGTCGGTACAATTGTTTAGACACGTCGCGAAACGGCGATAAATCCTCACCATCGACGAGAACAATGTCCGGACAGATGCGGCGAGCTTCGGCAATGCGCATGAGCTTCTTCACGCCGCGCCGTCGCGCTTCGTAGTTTGCTGTTGCTAGAATACTTTTCTGCGTGACGCCGACGCACCGACCGATCAGAGCACCGCTGGGCGCGCGATTCTGCACAACCTGCGCGTAGAAGCAGTCATAGTCAAAGTGCAAAATGACGCGGCCGTCGTTGCGGCGAGGCGGAGCCTGAAGAGCGTTTGTGGGGGCCAGGCAGGGCCACTTCGAATTGGCATCCGCCATATCGTGAAGACAATCGGCCAAAATGGCGGTCCACCGGGGCCAGCCGAAAGTCGGTAATTGTTCACCTCGAAACGACGCCGCAATGAAGGCTGTGTGGGTCTTTCCATAGTTTGTAGCCGCAGAGTCTGCCCAGTCGTCTACCAGCCAATTGCAGTTGTTTGGGATGGGACGGTAGAGAACAAGCAAAGGACGAACACACAAGATTGATGGGGTTTGCAGAGACAGGACCGAGTCAGCGAGTGTACGACGTACTGCGGAGCAATATTCTCTACAGAAGTACATCCACTTTGGGTTTGGCAACAAGCAAGGCCGCTTACAATTGGCTGGTGCGACTGCAGGGGAAAGGGGACACTAGACCCAATACGACGTAAGCCGGCGACTGTAGCCATTCACTCCATTCCAAGCGAATCCTTTGCCGCCACGGCGCTTCTCGCGCTGCAGGCGCACGCGGATTGGCTAGACGAAACGATAGGTGATGTGACGAGAAACGATGCAACGAATGGAGTGTGACGAGAGCAACGCCATGCTCCGCTCCGATCCTTCTGGCTGTGTCTCATGTACTTTCAGACGGCGGTTAATGTTTTAGTGTCGAAAGCGACCCATCGGATTGGACTGAGAATCGATGTCAAAACACAGAAGAATAGAGGAGAGGCGAAAGGTGTGGACGGTCGCCGAAATGGCCGCAGCTCTTGAGACAGAATCGTCGTCTTGATTTGTGCCCAACATGGGTGCTGGGAAAGGGGCGGGGTCGACAAAAATCCCGAGAACCAGTCGAAAGGAACTCTCCCAAGCCGAAGCAACAGGGACAAAACTCACGCCGCAGCCGTCTGAGAGCTGGGACGAGGGACCAAGATACAAACCCGATGGGTGATCACAACATATGCCTGTAAGGTAGACCCAGCCAGCATGCGGCAACAAGGTCATTGTGGCAAAGGGTCGAGAGCGCGATAGGCAGCTTAGGCCGGGGGAAACTCAACGAGCAAGCAGAGAGATTCAACCCAAATCAACGCAGAAGGAACGAAACAAGAAACTTGCTGCATCCAAGCAAAGCAGCCGCTGCGACGTCCGACGTACGGTGTTCATGGAACGCGAATTTAGACGCTGGCGTTTGAGTGGCTAGCTTAGTGCGTCGTATCTGCCACCCTCGTTGGCTCAAATGTCATCCTGGTGGCCCCAGCTCACCCCAACATGCCCCAAAAAACACAAGGCCCCCCATGTATCCAGTGTTCATTTGGTGTGCAAGGAAGGGCAAAAGTGATAGGAGAAAGGGACGGAAAAGGAAGACGAAAATCAGACAGGACGGGGCAGCGTGCAAGGGTTGGGCGCTTCGAGACCTTGGGTGGCATGACCAGCAATCCCTCTTCAAAATACGATGTATGGAGTGTCGTGTGTTTCGAACGAGGTATTTTGATTTTGATGACATGCAGGCCCTGTGATGGAAAATGTGGACAGAATCGGAGGACAACAAATAACGAAGGAGGCCGTGCTTCTGATGTCAAGGATGACCTGGCTGCCTGGATACAGACTTGCCTCTCTCTTCCGTCCTATCCAGCCGCCCATATCTGTCGTTTCTCGCAGCACTCTCCTCCTTTGCATACACAAACATACTTGCATATACTCCGTATCTGTATGGAGTGCGCCCTTTATGTACATCGTACGCTCCCCACACCTCGCTTCTCGTCTCGCTCTTGAATATCCAATCGTTCGCCGGCCTTCGTCAGGCTCTCCACCTCCTCCTTTCCTAGCACGCATACCCGCCGTTCTCGAATCCTTCGCGCCTCTTCCTTCTGGGGTCTGTGCTCTTCCAATTCTTTATTTTCCCCACTCTTCCTGTCTTTCTTCTTGGTCGATTCCCGGCCAGGTCGTTTGGCCCCTGCGGAACGCGTCTAAACCATGCGCTCCAGTGGTGCAAATAGACGTGCGTCCATGGGCTCCTGGCCTGGCGCTTGGCTTCGTCCCCCGTCTGTTGTTTGGACGTTGGTCGTTGTTTAGTCGACAAGGGTTTAGTGATAGGGCCATCTTAGACGCGGGTGACATGCCTCTTTGGGGACCCGGCCATCTCCAATATTCCTTCTCTTCCTTGTCTTCCTTCACTCTCTTTGGAATTTGATCACGCTGGTCCCGGCGTTGCGGTGTGTTCTTTGATTTTCTTCGATTTTCGTAAGTTCTCCCAGATTTTCCCAGATTTTCCTTTTTTCTTTCGGTGGACGGGGGGCTGACAGCCACTTTTTGCACGGTTACTTTACATCCAATGTGCCCAAGCTGCATCTGGCCTCTGCATCCTACATAGCCGCTGCACCTGTCCCAACACATCCACAGCATATGACTCCCACCTACATATTCTCTGCTTGCCCCAACCTTTCTTATATTGCCGGACGTCTCTCTATTTCTCTGTCTCCATGTATGTGCCACTCTGTCCCTGCATGTCTCGCCCAGTCTTATCTGAACGACGTCTTTCCGCTCTCGCTGGTTTCTTCCTTCCTCTCTGATTTATTATATTGTATGATTTCTTCCCCGCCCGGCTGGTTTTTCTGCTGTTTTATGTTGCCTCTCTTTCCCCTTTCATTTCCCCTTCTTTTGAGTTCAAGGATATCTCCCAGCGCCGCACACTGCCTCCCATAACCCTTGGGCCTAGCTGGCGCCGCAGGTTTGCTACCTGGCTCTTGGTCGTTAGGGACAAACCATCGCAGTAACTCTGATGTTTGCTGCCGCTTTGTACGGAATATTATTACTTGCGTCCGTTGGCCGATTACTGAACCGCCCAAGCCTCACTGCCGAACCATTTTTTGTTCTTTCTTTTCTTTTTCATGCGCACTTGTTAATGTTTCGTTTTGGCCCGTTACTGATCAGACGGTCTCTTACGGCTTCTTAACGTGGAAGCAGTCGTCGTCCAAGTTTCGATTTCTAGACTGGTCAGACTTCCTCGTCGGTTTGAGCAGTCTTCTTCCTCAAATTTCTTAGTTTCGCACATTGCCTTGCCGTATTTGCAACCCAACGCGATTCCTCGACTCCCGGTTTACTTCTTCGCAATGTCGAGCTATAGCCCCCCCAAGAGGCCGCGACTTTCTCTCCAGATCAAGGCTCTATCTACCGGCCCAAGCATTCGGACCTCACGAACACTTGCGGCCGTTGTCAATCCACGGTCGCCGACATCTTTCAACACACTATCCAATGTGTACTCCACGGCCATCGATCGATCAGCATCGACACCGGCACCAGTCACGGCGGAGCCCGTCACGGCCATCAACATGACCGCTAAGAGTCTGCCTCAACTGCCGCGTTTGCAAATGCCTGGCCAAAGTGGACTGGACCACAGTGCGCACACGCCTTATGTGACAACTCAGTTTCCAGAGACGCCCCTGACCGCACGGCCAATGTCTCCTGCAGTGGCGAAGGATGTTGCCTTTCCAAGTACAATGATGACGGCTACGCCGCCTCTCTCTGCCGGGCCTATTGACCAGACAAGTGCCCAGCCGCAAGTGTTCTGCTTTTCACCAGACGACGTACGGCGGCATAGTCAAAGTGACGGAAACACAGGCAATGCAAGCTTCCTTATCAGATCTGAAGAGGGCTGCCCGGTGGATGGAGATGCCGACACGGCGATCACAGATAGTTGCAGCGAGAGCAGCTTTACCGGTTCCGAGACAGGAGTTGATACTCCATTTCCTTCTAACCTGCATTCGTCACCGCCCCACTCACAATCTACAACGGGAGCGGCCGCCACGGCAAACGGTCGGGTCATAGTGCCAGCTATTTCGATGCCCAGACGCCCGGCACCATATGTGCACCCGCGAACGCTTCACAGCATCCTGCGGAACTCGCCGTTGCCACCTTTTACGGCCTTGTCACCCACATCTGCCCGCCGGCAGTCGCAGCGGCTTATCGAGAAGGCTTCTCGGCGCGTCATGTATAATTCGCCCCTCACACAGACCATCACGACCAACTTATACACGAAATCGCACATTGACCTGCTGTGTGAAGAAGCCTCGCCGTTTTCCTCGCCGTTTTCCTCGCCAATGACATCCACGCCTGCAGGGAACGACGCCGACACCGTGCTGGATTTAACTCTGGCCTACACTGGCAACGAGATCCGTGATGGTGGCACGACGCCAGGGCCGTTTGAAGAAATGCGTCGGCGCATGGCGGGTCTTGGCACGAGCAGTGCAAGCACGAGCACGGCAACAACACCCATATCGCCAGGCGGCATCCGCAAACGGAAACAACCACGGAGGGACAAGAAACGCCGTTGGGTTTGGACCCTGGGCCACGACGAGGAGGAAGAGGCAACGCTGAGCGGTGCTATGATAGCACTCAAAGCTGCTCAGATGGCCGAAGCAGCCGCCTTATCTACGGCAACACCAACGACGTCGCAAGCTGACGCGCTGGCAACACCATCGGAAGCCGACGCCGATGCGGATTTGAAGACACCGTTGGCACTACAGACGACCGCTTTTGCACACAGCCTTAACCCTGTATCGGTCGTTGCCAATGCTTCCAATGAGGATGTCGACATGCAAGACTCAGACGCCTCCGCAGCGGAGCCGAGTACAATGCCTGTCACAGGCGATGCGGCCTCCGCAGCTGCGGAAGCGGACAAGGTGGTTGTGCCCTCTGGGCCGTCTAAACCCAAAGATGCACGCAAACGAAAGAGCACACCTACCCCGTATGCCACGGACAGCGAGGGCGAGTCCGGCTGCGACGGCGACGGCGACGATTTCGGCCTTGATGGCAGCACGTTTGACGACATCGACCATAACCAAGCCCACGCTGCTGATACCGACATGGACATGCAGACGCCCACCACCATACTTGGCAACCAATTGCAAGGTGCTTGGTTTCGGGC
Source organism: Sporothrix schenckii 1099-18 (assembly GCF_000961545.1). NCBI lineage: Eukaryota > Fungi > Ascomycota > Sordariomycetes > Ophiostomatales > Ophiostomataceae > Sporothrix > Sporothrix schenckii. The sequence continues at coordinate 121,439 of NW_015971146.1, forward strand.
AGCAGCCGCCACAGCTGGGCGCGTAAGAACGGCACCATGGGATTTGTCGGGATAAGGAACGCGTGCAACGTCGTGTGAGATGGAAAGCGAAGATATGGAGTTCGAGAGGAGGCATGGGGGGCCAGGCCGACCATCCCTTTGTTATTTAGCGAGGCGCTGATTTTCTTGCCACTTTGCATTGTTCACAGCGCAGGCGTTTTGTTTTGAAGGGTTTTGCTTGATTTTTAAGAGCTACATCTATTGATTTATATTTGCTATGAGCACGTTAAAAAAGTACGAGATCACTCGCTACCTTGCGGCCGTTGTTACATAAATATTGCTAGTGGGTGAGACTGACATGACAAGACGGCGGGGGCAGCTTTCTTGCGTTGCAACAAAACTTGTGCGACGTAAATGCAATGAATAGAGAACACTGGCCGAACGAACTGCTCCGATGCTGTCCAGCAAAGCGCAAGGCTGCCCCTGGAAGTAGTACTTGACGGGGCAAACCTGTCAGCGGTTAGTGCCTACCTAGTGCCTAGTGAGCCAGGTCCAGGCTTCAATTGTATCGCGATCGAGTTCTGTCGCTTGGCAAAGATCTTAGGAAGCGATCTGCTAGTCTATTACTTAGCCGAGATGTCAATGTCAAGCTGATGGATGGCTTGTTTTGCAAGCCGAGTGCTACTGAAGCCAGTTTCACACAGTGTCGCACTGTAGTGATATAGTGGTGGTTCAATAATTCCCATAGTTTTTGTCCCACATAAAAGTGGCAGTGACGTCATGGACGAGCTAGACTTTCATGCTTAGAACGGCAACCGATCGGCGACGACTCACTAATAGCCCACAATATGTATGTACATACCAGCATTTGCACTGTCTCTCAAACGCTGTAGCATTTGAGAAACAGTGCAAGGAAACAGTCCGATGCCTACTTCGTACGAATATTTCCCAACTGAACTTTCGACGTGCAGCCAATCTTTGCAAGTTTTGCCAATTAGCGCTTGCTATCATGACGGAGCCTGAAAGAAAAGTATTATTGCATGCACAAGCCCGGGCATTTTCTGCAGTTGGTACGAAGCGTTCCAAGGAGGCTAGGAAGCTCCCTGGCGAAGCAAGCTAAGTTCGTCATCGGCGGCAGCCGAAATTATGAAATCATTGGTCGCTCTTTTGCGTGGCAGCACGGGGACATGCCAAGTTTCGTACTCATCACCCCTCGACTTGCTCCTTCCTTCTTTGGGGCCTCTTGCTTTTGTATCTAACTTGGTGCCAATTGCCGGCGCCTGTACAAAACTTGCCATTCCCCCTCGTTTTTATGTTTTCTTCGTCCTTTCTTTTTTTCACAAAGCCCTTGCCAGGCATTCTGCCATCCGCCGATTCTGAGACACAATGTCGAACACGCAGGAGAAGATAGTGCCTTCGGGCCAGCACTACTCGGGGGCCAACCGCATCCCCAACATCAAGCAGTTTATGGATAACCTCGACCAAGAGAAAAAACAACGAGATGCCCAAATCGATGCTCGGCTGCAGAAACAACAAGCTGGCCAGCCAGGTGGTGAGACGGTTGACCACACGGCAAACGATGTCAGCGGCAAGCGACGCCGTGTTGTCACCGACCCGGTCACCGGGCGTGAGGTCGAGATTGACGACATGGATGGCAAGCTGCTCAAGTCCATTCAGAATCCCGTGCTTTCGGTGCCCAATGCCAACCTCGATAAGGAGACCACGGTCAAAACCGAAGCCACGCAGTCTGGCGAGGAGTACCGCCGCAACCAGGACATCACAGCACCGCCCGATCCGGTAGAACCTGGCTCGACGAGTGATGTTCCCATCCACGGCGAGAAGACCAATGTGCTCTTCCACCCGACGCCCTCCGTGAGCTTCGAGCCCATGTACGTCGCACTCGAGGCGCGTGCCAATGTGCTGTGCGCCACCATCTTCATGGCCATTGTGCTCGTCGGCAAGCTCTTTGGCGGACGCCTGCTGGGCTTGATTCCACTAGCCATATGTGTGGCCTCTGGCATCTTTCTCTGGTTCAAAGACCTCATTCGCCAGGGCCGCGACATGGAGTGGTCCAGCGAGCAGAAGCGGGGCGAGACGGCTGTCATTAATTTGATCCCTGAGTCGGTCGAGTGGCTTAACTCGGCCCTCGCGCTCATCTGGGGCCTGATTAACCCGGAAATGTTTGCCGGCGTCGCCGACACGCTCGAGGATGTCATGCAGGCCAGTGTGCCGGGAGTCGTGGATAACGTAAAGGTCAACGACATCTCGCAAGGCTCTAATCCCATCCGCGTGCTGAGTTTGCGTGCTCTTCCCGACTCTCATGTCAGCGACCTCAAGGAAGAGATCCGCAAGGAGAACCAGCAGAACAAGGACCCGCAGGAGGCCGCAGCTGAGGAGGAGGGTGGCGAGTTCTACAACCTTGAGGCCACCGTCGCCTACCACTCGCTGCCCTCAGGCAGCGACGTTGCCTCAAAGGCCAAGAACATGGGCATGCAGCTGGTTTTCTACCTGGGTATCCGGGGCCTCTTTGGCGTCCCTTTCCCAATCTGGGTTGAGCTCAACGGCCTGGTTTGCACGGTTCGCTTGCGTGTGGCCTTCTCGCCCGAGCCGCCTTTTGTCAAAACGCTCAGCTTCACGCTGATGGGTCTTCCCAAGATCGAGGCCAGCTGCATTCCGTTGGTAGAGAAGGGGGCCAATGTGCTCAACCTGCCCCTGATCTCCAACTTTGTCAACTGGACCATTGCCACGGCTGCCAATATGTATGTCGCGCCCAAATCCATGACGCTGGACATTGGTAAGATGCTTCAGGGCGACGGCATCCAAAAGGACACAACCGCGCTCGGCGTACTGTTCATTCGCATCCACAAGGCCACCGATCTCAGTAAGCAGGATGCCCGCGGGTCGAAGGGCGGCGGCTCCGACCCGTACATCTGCGTGGCCTTCTCCAAGTTTGGTAAGCCGCAGTACTGCACGCGTGTCATCCAGGACGATCTCAACCCCGTCTTTGAGGAGTGTGCTGCCCTGATCGTCACACCCGACATTATCCGCGCGGATGAGCAGCTGTCGATCGAGCTATGGGACAGCGACCGCTCGTCTGCTGATGATGTTGTTGGCAAGGTCGAGCTGAGCATCCAGAAATTGATTTCCCATCCCGGCAAGATGTTCCCACAAGTCTCGGGTCTGCGTGGTGTCAAGGCCGAGAGCAGTATGCCGGGTGACCTGCATTGGGAGGTGGGCTACTTCAGCAAGACCCAGTTCCGTCGCGCACTGCGCACCGACGGAAAGAACCCGTCACTGCCGAAGGAGCTGCGCGATGACCCCAAGTTCCAGGACGATCATGGCGTCATCACCAGCCCTGAGGAGGATGCAGTCGTCCACACACCGCCTGACCCTCTGTGGCCTAGCGGCGTCCTCAGTGTCGTTGTACACCAGGTGGTCGGTCTAGAGCTCGAGAATGTCAAAGGATCCAACGGCAAGCGCAAGGGCCGTGAGTACGAGCCTGCGCGGCCCGAGGCTGGTGAACTGAAAGAGGAGCAGGGAAAGAGGCTGCCGAGTGCCTACTGCACCATCATCATCAACGACGAGCTCGTGTACAAGACGCGCACCAAGGTCGTGTCGTCCAAGCCTATTTTTGAGGCCGGTACTGAGCGCTTCATCCGCGATTGGCGCTCTGCTATTGCCACCGTCACCGTCCGCGACTCGCGCCACCGCCAGCACGACCCAATCATTGGCGTCGTGCCGTTGAAGTTATCCGAGGTACTGTTGACCGGCAGCCAAAGCACACGCTGGTATCCTCTCGATGGCGGCATTGGCTTCGGGCGCATCCGTATCAGCCTGCTCTTCCGCTCCGTCGAGCTGACGCTGCCGCCCTCCCAAGTCGGCTTCGGCGAGGTCGGCACCTTCGAATTCCTCTCCGACTCCATTACATCCACACAGTATGCGCCGTCGTCTCGCGTCAAGGTGCGTCTGCGCACCGGAGGCAGCTCTGCCAACATCCGTAGCGATAAGAGCAGCCGCACCGAGACCGGCCACGGTCTGCGCTGGGACATTAGCGGCATCGACGAGGAGGGCAAGGACCACGCGGCCAGGAGCGACAATCGTGTGCGCCTGCCCGTTCAGTACCGTTACCGGTCGCCTATTTTCTTTGAGCTTCATCCCGTCGGTCGCCGCGGTAAGGTTGCCTATGCTAGCATCTGGCTGCAAGACGTTGTCGATAACGAAGAAACCAGCTTCGACATTCCCATCTGGAAATGCGACAACCCACTGCGCCTCTCTCAAAATTATATAACCGAGGAGAACTACCGCTCCATCCCAGACATCGACATTGAAGAGGTCGGCCGCTTGCAGTTCCGCGGTCGCTTCAAGCCCGGTATGGACCTCGAGCACCTCAAGTTCATCAGCGACAACGACTCGCGTGAGACCGTCGAGACTTGGGAGGCATGCTTTGCTGAAGGCGTCCGTGGTGAGGTGGTCAAGGCCGAGATCCCCAAGCACGTACAGAAGATGCACAACGAGTCCCTGTTAAAGAGCCGGGATGTGATTGCGTCGGCTTCCAAGGGTGACCAGCAAAAATGGCTGGCCAAAGACGGCACTGATTGGTCAGATGCTTTTGGCACAAGTGCAGACCGCCCCGAAGGTGCCACTGCCGGGGATACTGCCGCCGCAAATATGACCGGCGCCTATGTCGATGGCGTACCAAGCGGACCAAACCGTCAGGAAACGAACAATTTCGGCGGTCTCGGTGCTACTGGATACGTCGGCAATGACGAAGACGAGGATGCGTACGACTACGACGACGACGACGACTTCGATGAGGACGACTTCGACGAGGACGAAATCGAAGAGGACGAAGATGGCGAGCTGCGTAGTCGCAGCGCAGCTGACGCCGCTAGTCGGAGTAGCCGGCACAGAAGTATGCGCGGCGCTCGAAGCAGTGGCCACCAATCTCAGCCCTCAGGCGATTCTGTCGATCTGGGCATCAACGACGCCTCGTCCACGGCGAATAGTGCCAGGCACGGTCGTACCAACAGTGGACCTTCGGGCGGTGTCTTGTCGTCGGGGATCAGCGATGGCGCTGGCAGCAGCAATGGACAGAATAGCTCCAAGAGCGTAGATGGGACAAGTGTGTCAGGATCGCGCCGAAAGAGCATCAGCAGCATCAGCAACCCCATCAAGCAGTACAAGGATTACAAGTCCCGAAACCGTGACCTGCATCGCCGCCACCGAGGGTTAATGCAATGGTAAGAATCATACAATCTTGTCAGCGACCACCAGTCCATACATAAGAGTCTTGGGCACTAACATGAAACAGGAAACCCATGCGCAATATGCAGTTTGCCAAGGACGAGGCGACATTTGCCGTCCGCCGGGTGCTGAACGTCGGCAAGCTTACCGGGCGTGCACCGGACATCGAGACAGAGGTGTAAACATTTAGCAATCTTTTAGTCTTCTTCGGCTATGTTTTATATATTTTCTTTTACTTCTAGTGTCATTTTGCGCAAGATGCGATATATCAATATTTAAATTGGTAGGCAGGGGAAAAAGGCACAAAAACTTGAAGAGTCACAAACAAAGAGACTGTGGAAATGAAAAACAGAATGGGTTTGATCAATATACACTACGTACTGCCTACAAGAAGACTAGTAGAATTTGATAGAAAAAGGAAGACCGTGACCAGAACGTAACCCCTTAGTCTAGTCGAATGCCCGCCTCCTTGCGCTTTTTGAGTTGCTGTGCCGTTGCAGAGCTCATGCCGACATTCTGGCTGGCGTCCAAGATGCCCTCCGCCATGTGACGCTTCTCAACCTCAATCTTTTTCAACATCTTGTCCGTTTTGCCACGGCCACTGGTCTTGCCATGAAATCCGTGACTCAGAGCTATGTGCATGTTAGCATTTGAATCTTGCCAGAAAAAAAAAGGGGGGGGGGGGGGGGTGGCGATGAAAGCGGGATAAGGTAAAAACGCACCTCGGAAAGCCTCCTTCTGGTTCAACTCTCGGCCGTGCTCGTCAACGTATTCTAGGTTAAAGTTCGGCGTGTAGCTCTTGTTGAACATGTCTTGCAGCATGCGCGACGTCTGGAACTCCCGCTGTGCGTTCTGTTTCCGGGCATACTCTTCGCGCTCACGCACAGACATACGCGACATGGGGCCGGACGTCCGGTCATGCTCGCGCTTGCGACGTGCTTCGTCTTCCAACCGTGCGAGCTGTACCCGTTTTTCTGTGACGAACTTTTGGTGCGCCCGCATGCGCGCGTTCCTCTCGGAGGCACCCACACCGTCGTCCCCGCCTTCGTCATCTAGAATGCCGCGTCCCCGTAAGATCGACAGCGTCGCGCCCAAGCCTTCACTAATCTTCTTCTCCTCCTCAAGACCGCCGCCGTTGTCGTGGTGGGCTGCACTGCTGCCCTCCCGTTCATTGCGTGCGTCTTCTTCGTCCGCGCCGCCATCCTTCATCGCAACATCCTCGTAATCGCTCTCTTCCATGGTTGTCACTGACGATGCTAGGGCTTGTTTTCTGGGCCGTGGGGCATCATCTTCACGGTCCTCTCGCCGCTTCAAGTTGTTGATGAATTCAGCCGTCTCGTCAATGACAAGGCCGCCAGTTGCAGGGGTGGCGTCACCATCATCGCCATTCTCGCCATTTTCTGCAGGCGCTGCAGGCTCCTCTCGTAGTTGTTTGGCAACGTCTTCTGGTCGAGTTCGCTTCCGTTTTTTCAGAGCTTCACGTCGTTGCAGGGCCAGTGAGGCTTGCAGTTCGTCGTCATCGCGGAAAAGCTCCTCTGCATCCATGGCCCGGCGCTTTCGCCTCTTGGCCGCTAGCTCTATCCCATCGTCAAGGTCCATCTCCGCATAATCGACAGCGCCGCTACTGTTGCCTTCATTGTCGGCGGCGGAAGCCGGAAAGAGGCCTTCGTCATCATCTCCACCTCGCGTTCGTGTCTTTTTGGTCTTGGACGTCTTCTTCTTTGGTTTCTTCATCTTTATTTCAGACGCGTCGAGGTAGTCAGATGAAGGCATGCCAGACAGAATGTCATCGATAGCCAGGTGTTGTTGCTCTGCAGCCTGGCCATTGGTAGCGGCCGCGCCTGTGTTGGAGGCGCCCGGTGTAGCACCTTTGCTCCCGCTACCTAGACCCAGGATCGCATTTGGGTCAAGCGTAAAATGCTTTCGCTTTTTGCCGTAGATCTCCTCGTCGTAATGGCCAAGTATCGTGTGTGAGCCTTCGTCATCATTCAGAGGGTCATAATTAAGACGCTTTTTCTTCAATGCCAGACGCTCTTGAAGTTGCTCTTCCTCGCGTAAACCAAGGTTTTCCAGCTCATCGCCCTCATCCTCGTTGTCCAATACTGTCGCGTCCTTGAGCGTGAGGATTTGGTCGTCGCCGTCCAGGAGCGACGCCATGTCATGTCCCACCTTTACACCTGTCGGAAGGTCGTCATCGCCCTCGCCCTCGCTCGACGCACCTGCAGCTCGCCGTCGCCTCCGCCGTTCCTCCTCGGCCGTCGCAGCTTCGCTGGCCTTTTGCTGCTCTTCAACCTTGCCAATTTTCTTTTGGCGCTTTTTTTGTCCGCGCAGCCACGCCTTGGCGTCACCGTCAGCATCGACACCGTCTTCATCATCCAGGTCACCCAGCGTCTTGCCCTCGAGAAGTGCGTGTCGTTGTGCTTTCTCGCGTGCACGCTTCACGGCAGCTGCCTTCTCTTCGCGCCGGCGCTTGGCCAACTGGGCATCCTGCACCTGCTTGAAGTTGTCAAAGGCTGCCGCGTGGCGGCCCTCAAGTGTTGCCATGGGGTCGTCTTCTTCGCCATCGTCATTGTCGTCATCATCGTCGTCATCCTCATCGCTGTTTCTCGACTGTGGCTCCTGTCCTGGAATGGGCAAAGGCTTGAGGCCCATAGACTCTCGAAGGCGGTTTGCCTCTTCGAGCGTTGCGAGATCCATAGCGGTGGCAGCTGTGTTGGACTAAATGATAATGATATTGTATCGAACTTCTATTGATCGGGTAGATGCAAGCTTCGCGTTGAACGAGGCCGTTGAAGTCCTTGCAAAGAAGGTTTTATTATAGTCGTCACGGTTGTCGAGAGGAGAGGTCGTCACTATATTGATACTTTGCCTCGCTGTATGCCTAAAGATCCGCTGTAGATTCGCCCCATCAGAAGCTGTTTACAAGAGCCGACCGATAAGATAACGAAATGGCTGGTTAGCGTTCGTTACACGTGATGCGGTAAACAAATCGTCTTTCGTAATCACTATGAAAAAAAAATTAATATGGGTCTAGAGCTCCATCATAAATATTGCGCCGCAAATTTTCCTGAGCTTCTTTTCCCTCTTTCTTCTCCTTCTTCTTCAATCACGGACCTGTGCCCAGCCGTCCTCTGCTTGCCGCGCTTTCGGGCCTGCGAGTTCAGAGTCGATGACTGCGGCAGTTCGATACATCCTATGGAGACATCGCATTCTTCTGCCTCGCGGCGGCGGTATGGTGTCAAGTTCCTATCGACAGGTCCCAGAGCAATCGAGTCGTCCTGGAGAGATGCTGAGTTCGCCGTAACAAGCTGAGCGACGCGGACTAGGAAGGCTCGAGACCGTCATATTCCAAGCCGTTTTCCGACGATCGTCGATCCATGAGGTTAGGGGAAAACCATGACTCTGGTCACAAATATTTACACATTTCTGCGGATAATTGTCAACAACGATTGATGGTTTGTCCATTTCAACGCTCTCACGCCGAGTTGCCGGTTGTCTTAAGTATCGCACGTCGCACTTGTACCGTGTTTGCGCTTTGCTCGCATGTTTTGACCATGTCACTGTCACTGATGAGTGGGAGCACGTAAGTACAGCGCTGTGTCGGTAGCGCTCACATTGGTCGTATCTCACGTCTACATGCGATGTTCGGGCCTACCCTATTTTCCTTCTACGCACCTCCATTTATCCCCCGCTGTCTGGGGACAGTAACAGTCTCCGGACACAAACGCGCACGTTAGATGCATCGTACCTCCACGTCTCACAAGTACTTGTTCTCCAGCTCGCGTATCAGTGTGTCCACAGCCCACTCCAGCGTCGTTACCATATCGATGTCGATGCTCTTGTCCAGCTGGGTCAAAATGCGGTTTGCCTCGAGCGTTGCTTTGTTCGGGGTGCCTTCCACATCGCCATTGTCAAACAGCCACTTGTGCGCCTCGACATAGTTAGGCCATACAATTTTGTCAACGTAACCTGGCGGGTCCTTCCAGAAGCCCTCGAGGGTCACATAGCCGTCCCGCGCCTCACGACGCTGCGTCGCCTTTGCGTGGCTTACCCGGAGGAACAGACGCACGTCGATCAGCTCCATGGACGTTCGTGTTTTCTCTGAATACAACAGGAAGCCATCGAAAAAGCAAATCCGTGGAGTGTTGCCGCCTTCGCCGCCCCTTACGAGCTTGTTGCCTGGCTGGCCCGGTTGGAGCCAGGCTTGGACTTTGGCCTTCTGCGCCTCAATTGTAGCATCGGGAACAGGGCAGTTGCCGACAGAGTTCTGGTCTTCCTTAGAGAAAAGAGAGGGCTGCGGATGCGATGGTGTGAGCGGAGAGCTTTGTATACAAGATGGAGGGGAGGGGTGGGGTGGAGGAAGAGGGGGCGTCGAGATTCGACATGGCCGGTCGCCATGATCTGTGCGGCATGACAAATGAGAGTTGCGACTGACCGGCAGAGCACCCTGCGTGCGGATGTGGAGGAGCGCCTTCTCCATATCGGGGAGTGAGAGTGCCTCTGCACAGTCCCAGTCGGCAAGACCATCGACTGATATGGGAATGCTGCACGGCGGGCGTTAGAACGTGATTTGACAAGAAAGGCTGAATCTGAGCCTGGGGCGGCATACAGTCACAGCCGAGGCCACTCACTCCTTGTCATTCTTGTAGAAGTCGTCTTCGTGGAGAATAAATGAGTTTGGGAAGACATCGCGGAGCAGCCTTGCCAGCGTCGTCTTGCCGCTGGACGAGCAGCCGCTGATGCCAACAACTATGGCCCTATGGTCGACAGTGGCCATGGTGGGAAATGTGCGGACAGCGGGAGGATTTGGGTGGCAAACGCTCACTTTGTCACGGAAGTAAAAGTGAAGCAGATACGTCAGATTGGTTTCTACGTATTTAAACGGGGAATAGAAGATGTAATGACTCTGGACACCCAGTAACACATCGTCTCCCCCGAAGCTATCTGCTACGGGCATTGCGCCCACTATCACTGCCTAGGGTGGGCGTTTCCACCTGCAAATAGCGGGGTGCTAGGCACTCTGGCTCGAGGCCAGTGGCCAAGATCGGCAGGTGGCTAACCTGCACCTCCGATGGACTGTCGTTGAAAAATGGCGGTCACGTGTGCATACCACAAACAGTCCGCCGCCTCCAAGGCATGGGAAACGCGCTCTGCGTGACCCGTCGACATATCGAGACGCCGTACGAGCGCCTGCGCAGCATCCTCTCCATTGTCCTGCCCACGACCTTTTCTCACAGAAGCTTCAGGTGGCCCGTAATCTTGTCAACCAGACTCTTCGGCGCCGGGCCGACACCGAGCACGGTCAGACTCCCAGACTCGATCTGTGTACGCCCTGCGTCGGCAATTACCTCGGCCGTCACGCCTAGGCTATGTGCAATACCCATGAGTGTCACAAGCGTATCCTCGCCCTTGGCCTGCACAGCAATCTTGGCCTGCCCACGGCGCTCCCAGCGCTGTAGCAGACGGGCGGCACTCGATGTCGGGTCGCGTCCGGCAGCACGGCGGAGGATCTTGTAGCAAGCCAGCGTGGCATGGCCGCATTGGGCAGCAATTTTTCCTGGTTTTGTTAGCCTCTGTGTGTCGTATATTTAATATTTAGACTTGGAAAAAGGAGGACAGCCACCCTCCCACAACTCACCTTTTGTCATACCCAGATCTGTCCGCACAACAAGCACCAGTTTGCACTCCTCGTCGCCCGAGTGGCTGTGGGTATGGCGCGCTTTCTCCTTCTCCTTGTCCTTGCTGCTCTTCTTCTTCTTCTTGCTGCTCGTGCTGCTGCCCGCTACACTGGATGCCCGCAAGCCGTCCCGTACATCAGCCTCGTCGCCATTGGCCCAGTTTGGCGCATGGTCCAGCAGGATACCGTCGTCCACGTCCGAGGCCTCACTCTCAAACGGATCGGTCAGGTTCCGCCGCCGCTCCTCGGCTAACTCGGGCGAGATCAGGTAGCCGCGGGTCGAGTAGATGCCAAAGAGGAGACCTGTCACAAACGCGACAGCACTCGTGCTGATGGCCACCGCCGTCGGGTTAGCCATGGTTCGGTCAGCCCACGCAGCCATTGTCGAGAGCGAATCGTCCGGGTATTAGGTCTTCTGGAAATGCGGCCGTCCAGGAGAGCGTTTTAGAGTGGGAAAGTGGAAAATGAGTGTCGTGGTTGAGGTATTGTGGTTAGTATGTGCGTCGACTATAACAACTTTTGTGCCATTTTCCAAACACCAACGCAAAGCAATAGCGGCCAGGAACATTGGCAAGCCCAGATTGTCTGGCGCGAAAGGAGCAGGGCCAGGCCCAGGGGCTTGGACACCAATTAGTGGCGTTTCCAGGGGGGCTATCGCTCGGTTGCCAGCGCCTCTGTGACGCGCTACCCACGTGAAAATGATCGTTATCACTTGCCACTTGGGGCAGCATGTGGAATTGACAAGATACAATGCTAAAAGCCAACTCAAGTCACAAAAATGAATACTACGTCCGCCGTATTATAGCGTTAGGAGTATCTTGCTTTGCACCACTACTTTTTACATTTAAAATGGGTATGTTATGACTAAATAGCACATAAGTCTATTTTTGCGGCCCCTCCAAGAACGCCAGAAAGACAAAGCTATAAAGCAACACAGAGCAACAGCCGCAGGCTTCTGTACACATTACTCTTTGCGGACGAACCGCCTCAGAGCCGGGCCCAATTCGGCCTTGGCCTCCTTCAGCTTGTCGTCCTTGCGAGCTTGGGTCTCCTTCCAGATCTCATCTACTTTCATGCGCTTCTCGTCGATGACATTCTTCTTCCGTTGCTTCCGCAGGTACTTCTTCAGAGCCGTGCTTTTGCCTCGCGCCTTATTCCGAATCTCCGCCGCAATGTCCACAGGTACCGCGTCGAGGTCTTGCTCTGCCCGCCGCTGCTTCTCCGAGCGGAGATCCAGCTTGCCGATAAAGTTGGGATCCAATGCGATCATCTCCGGCTGCAACTTGTTCAGCAGGCCCTTGACTTCGGCCTCCTGCCGCTGCTTGGCCGTCTCGTAGGGATTCACCTCCAAAGCGTCGAAGTTGGCCTCACCGGCTCCAGGAATGATCAACGAGGAGAAGCCGGCGTTATGGCTCACGCCGAGCACATCCTCAAAAGGACAGAAGCGCACGCGTTCAATTGTCTTGCCATCGCCACCCCAGGCCATGTAAGGGCTTTGCACCTTTTCAGCAGTCGCGCCGGGGCCCGAAAGAATGCCCTTCCACACCGTCGCCCGTGTTCCGTGGCCTACGGCCGTAAGACCCTTGTCGGATATGGCGAGCGACGTTGCGGGACCGTTTGTAAAGTAGGAATTTATCTCGCCCTTGAACATGCGAATATCCCATACGTTCATACGGCAGTCCTGGCCTGCCGAGACCATGTATCGACCCTCGCGATCGATCGCGAGGGAGCGCACTGGCCCACGATGTGCCAGCATCTTGACCAGGGGTTCGGACGAGTTCGGTGACCAAAGTGTGACGGTGCCATTCTGGTGGCCGGTATGGAGAATAGCGTTGTGCGGGTTTTGCGTCAGAGACACAGGAGTGCCTGACTTGGTAAAGATCTCGGAGACGAGCTGTCCCGTCGACACGTCCTGGTACTTGAGATGACCGGACATGCCCATCGTTGCCAGAAGGAAATGGTACGGCAGGAACTCCATGTGCGATACCTCGACATGTTTCCGCAAGCAGTGGAGCTCCACGCCATTGCGGTCGTATATGTAGGTATAGCGCTTTTGCGCCACCGCAAAGTATTGGTTGTTGTGCAGCCACCGAATGTCGCGCACCGTCTCGCCCAGTTGCAGCTCGCAGCCCAGTTTGCCCTCACGCCAGTCCATCGTTGCAACATGGCCCTTACGTCCAGCAAGCAAAAGCTCACGGCCCGTCCGCGTGAATTCGCAGAGGTAGGGGCCCAACTGGTCAAGCTTGAGGTCAAACCGCTTCTGTGCCGCCGCCACTGCCACGCTTCGGGCCACCTCATCCTGCCGCACCCGGTATGTGCGCTCCAACTCGGTTTCGGGCTCTAGGAATCCACCCTCGTGTTCGAGAAGGAGTTCCGAGTCCTTCGCTTGGTCAGCTGCGCGTTGAAATCGCGTCTCCAGGTTGCCAAGGTTCCGCTTGAGCTTCTTGTCTTTGATGTTCTTGATGTCGATCTGTCGTCCTCGGCCGTATTCTTTCTGTGCCTGCTTGTGTCGCCGTATTCGTTCATGCTCGTCTTTGGACCGGAGGTCGAGTCTCAAATCATACACTTTTTCGGCTCCATTGTCGTAGCGCGCTACAGTACCCGTCTTTGTCACCCGTCCCGTGCCCGAAATGGTCGCCATCGTCTTTTTTGCCGGCGATTGTGACCGGTTTGCAGATTCGTCCATCGTGCTGACGGTGTCAAGTGTGGTTGTGATGGGCAAAAAGAGCGGCAGAGCATGGCGACTTGCTTGAAAAGTTTGGGAAACAGTTCCGCCCCATAAAAAAATTCTTATCAGCAATTCATGTTATCGGCTTATCGATAACCAATACCACCCCACCAAAACATCAACTATTACCAGCCAAAAATTCTGCCACTTTACTGGTATATTTTTTTAAAGAGCGAAAAAAAAAGGCAGGTCGCCGAGGAGGAACGTTATCATAACACGCAGTCGGCAAATACAAATTTAAATAGCCTTTCGGGAGATATCCGTCGAACTTTTGAGGAATATACTTAGAACGACAAACTCAAACATACTAGAAAGGTCGGGATTCGAACAAAATGCCATCCTCTATGGCTGGTCACAGCCACAAGTCGACGACGAAAGTCAGTCACAAGCCATTCAAGGCTGCTGGCAAGGGCCGCCGTCATAAGGGTTAGTAACGAGAAAGCAAACCAAGAAGAAAATAAGGAGAAATTTTGTCTAATATGAACATACAAATATATAGGCAAAACTGCCGACGAGAGACCGAGAACTCCCCACCAACAAGTCATGTCCAAGCTGGACCGTCGTAACCAGAATCGCCAGCGTCAACTCGAGAAGCAGAAGGAGCATCGCTTCGAGTCCTCTATTTTCTCGGGGCGTGATGCCGCCCCGCGAAATGTTGCTGTTATTCCCCTGTGCGGTGACTGTGACGCTGCTGCCGCTGTTCAGGCTCTGAACAGCAGCCTCGATATCGAGACAGCGATCAACTCGACGGGGGGCGCACTGCGTGTTCCATTTGAGCGTTTCAAGCAACAACTTCAGTACATCGTCGTTCCATCCGACCGCGATATACTTGCGAGCATTGACGCTGCGCGTGCTGCGGACTTTGTTGTGCTCATAATTTCTGCCACTGAAGAGGTTGACGAGCGCGGCGAGCTAATTCTGCGCAGTGTGGAGAGCCAGGGCCTATCGACACTGTTCACCACAGTGCACGGCCTGAACAGTATCGAATCTGCAAAGCAGCGCTCGGGCACGCTCGATTCACTCAAGTCATTTATGCGGCACTTCCATCCCGACCAAGAGAAGCTTTTTGCACTCGACAACCGGCAAGATTGCTCCAACCTGATCCGGTCACTGTGCAGCTCCACACCAAAAGGAATCCACTGGCGCGACGAGCGCAGCTGGATGTTTGTGGAGGAAGTTCAGTTCGGCTCAACGGACGACGATGCGGCAGCCGTGCTGACGGGCGTCATTCGCGGCCGCGGTCTCAAGGCCGACCGCCTGGTGCAGGTTGGTGACTGGGGTACTTTCCAAATCGACAAGATCACAGCGGCAAACCTCGACCACAGGAAGCCCAAGGCTGCCGCTGCCGAGCCCATGTCTGTGGATGGCCTGGAAGGCGAAGAGGGCGTGCTAGATGTCGCCAGCGAGGACCGCGATGATCTGGCCGAGCTGGCTCCAGAGGGCGCTGTGCTCAGTGATAGCGAAGATGATGAAATGGACGCCGACGACATGGACGGTCGGTCAGCCGCTACTGCGAGTCGTAAAGGTGTGCTGCTCGACGATCACCACTACTTTTCGGAGGAAGAAGATGAAAAGACCTTGCCTGCCAGACGACTTCCCAAGGGCACGTCGGAGTACCAGTCTGCCTGGATTCTCGACGATGCGACATCCGAGTCGGGCTCCGACATGGACGACGACGAAGATGAGGCCATGGCTGGGAATGAGGGCGACAATGGAGAGAAGGCGCACCCAGCCGACGGCATGGAGGGCATTGCCCAGTATGCACCGACCGAACCGGGCGCTGGACCGTCCGAGTACCCACAATCGGAGGCGTACATTGAACAGGATGACGAGAAAGAAGCTGAGCAGCTCGCGCTCTACAGATCGCAGAAGAGATCGGAGGCGGAGGACGATCTGGAGTACCCTGACGAAATTGAGCTCCACCCGAATGTTCTGGCGCACCAGCGGTTGGCCCGATACCGTGGCCTAAAGAGTCTTCGCTCCAGCCGATGGAACGAGAAGGAGGACCGCCCACATGAGCCCGAAGATTGGCGGCGCTTACTGCGCATTCCCGACTACCGTGCGTCCCGTATCCGGTCGACTCGTGAGGCTCTGATTGGCGGCGTTGCTCCAGGTACGCGTGTGAGTGTGCATCTTGCAAAAGGCGTCCTCCCAGAGACGATTCAGGCAGCCTACAGCCCCAGTAAACCTGTGACGCTGTTTTCTCTGTTCCGGCACGAGAACAAGCAGACCGTTGTCAACTTCCTCATCAACCTCAGTGCGGAAGAGCCGCGGTCGATCAAGTCCAAAGAGGAGATCATTGTCCAATGCGGTCCTCGGCGCCTGGTCGTCAACCCTCTTTATTCGCAGAGCGGAGTTACACCCAACGATGTACACAAGTTCTCCCGGTTCCTGCACCCGGGCCAGTCGGCCGTGGCCAGCTTTGTCGGTCCCGTCACCTGGGGCTCCGTGCCCACACTTTTTTTCAAGCGTGTGAAGAACAGCACCGTTCCCTTGTTGCCAGGCGTTTTCGCCCCCCCAAACATGAGACTGATTGGTACCGGCACGGCCCTCCCGCCTTCAACGTCGCGCGTGGTCGCAAAGCGTGTGGTCCTTACCGGCCACCCTTACCACATCCACAAGAAAATCGTGACCATCCGGTACATGTTCTTCAACCGGGAGGACGTTGAGTGGTTCAAGGCCTTGCCGTTGTGGACGAAGAGAGGCCGGAGTGGTTACATTAAGGAGCCTCTCGGCACGCACGGTTATTTCAAGGCGACGTTCGATGGCCGCATCAACCCGCAGGACAGTGTTGGTGTCAGTCTGTACAAGCGGGTGTGGCCACGGAAGGCTATACCTTTCCAAGAGTGGGCCTCCACCACACCATCCGACAATCTAGTGCAGCCGGACGGCGATGAGATGGACGAAGACATGGCATAAAAGGGCGGAAAGGAAGATGATTTGGCATACATTTCAGGAATAGGCATAGACGGTGGACAAAAAAAGTTTTAACGCACAATAATGAACCTCCAAATTTCGCATTTCCCAATAAAACTACAGAGCGGCGATTACTGTGAATCCAAAAGAAATATTGTAAAAAGTAAAGCGTATCGTGATTTCTGCGTCTGCGTCTAAGTCTTCAGCGCCTCAAGGCCTTCAGTTGGCCGCGGGCCACCGCGAGCCTTGGCAACAGTCTCGGCGCCGCTGGCGCGCCATGCACTCAGGATGAGGTTCACGATGTGGTCGACACCGACGTTCTTCTTCACCTGTGCGAACACAGTCGGACCACCCTCGCGCATCTTGCGGGCATCGCGCTCCATAACACCCAGGTCAGCACCGACCGCCTCGGCCAAATCGGTCTTGTTGACGACAAGAAGATCGCTCTGTGTGATGCCCGGGCCGCCCTTGCGCGGTACCTTATCGCCGCCGCTCACGTCAATCACATAAATGATGAAATCGGCCAGCTCTCGGCTGTAATTAGCAGCCAGGTTGTCGCCCCCGGACTCGATGAGCAGCAGGTCCGTTCCGAACACGGCATGCAGATCTTCGAGGGCTGCCAGGTTGGCGCTGATGTCCTCGCGAACGGCCGCATGGGGGCACCCGCCAGTCTCGATTGCCTTGATGCGCTCTGCCGGCAGAGCACGGTTTTTTGTCAGAAACTCGGCATCTTCGCGGGTGAAGATGTCGTTTGTCACCGCAGCGATATTGTACTTTTCGCGAAGAGCATTACAGAGGACCAGCATCAAAGCCGTCTTGCCAGAGCCAACGGGCCTGGAGGGCGCAAAGAGGGTGTCAATAAGAAAGTTGGGGAGCATAAACCAGGAGCACGAAAGCAGGCGCTCAAAAACCAGGGGCGTATCTCTTACCCGCCAATGCCAATAGTGAACGCGCGGTCCTCCCAGTTCCGGCCCTCGACGATGGGCATTTCCCGCCCCAGGAAGCTACCGGGACCGTCCAGGATCTCGTGGCTGTGTCCGTGCTCAGCGGCCGATACGGAAAAGTCGTGGCCATGGCTGGCGTGCATGGTGATGCCACCATCATGGGAGTGCATATGAGACATGGCGACGGTTGGTAGATGGCGAGTTCCGGTGCAAAACAAGCGACGGATGCAAGGACCAGTTTATGGGGTTTTGTTCAAATACGGTTGTCGGAGCATGCAGACTGTATATCGGTGGTGGCCGTTTTCTTATCCGTCAGGCCAGTGTGGGGTAGAAGCTCCATTGGCTCGCGCTGATAAACGTTGGTGGAAAGCCTGATAACGCATCCTAGGACGGTGAGGAGGGGCTATTGTACCAACCAGAAACATGACCAAAAAGTGGGTGTTTCCGACAGGCTGCCACTGGGGAAATTGGAGACAGCAAGATTTTCAGGCCAAGTTTCTAAACCGATGGCTTCGAAAAGTGAAAGAAGATGACTAAAATAAGACTGTGGTACGGGAAGCGCATACCCGCCGCTGTAACAGCTAGGCAAAGGAGGATATGGATGGAATGAGTGATGAGGTCACATTAAAGCTTCATCCAGGTACAAGAGACATCGACAAACAAAAAAACGCAATCCAATATCGTGTTACCACCCGGGACTTAACAGGCACGCTATTATACCGGCTATATATCGCTACTTTGAAAAGACAAGACTATCCCTAATGCCGTCAATCATTTCCCGACGACACGAGACGCAGGTCATGGCTCCGGTCATGGCTTGACGACCAGGTCCAAGCTTGGTATGTACACCGCAACAAACATGGTAAGATACGATAAACCGGTTCGTAAGAACCCAAACGGTTCTACCTTACCTGACAACGCCACCGGGCTGGCATTGTCCTGGTCACAGCCTCGCTGCAGCCGTTATATGGGTCCCCAATTCAGTATGACCAACAAACGCGTCTCGGTGTTTGAAGAGCGAGGGCGAGCGTATCCTACCGCACGTGGTTACGGGGGCAGGCGTTGTGGCACAAATCGCAAATCGCATCTTCCACAACGTAAGACACATTGGCGAAGGCACGGGAGAGCCTCCGGCGGGATTTGCAGCCTGCCAGTACGAGCAATTTGGAATTTATAAAAGCCAATTAGTAGCAATAGCAAAAGCCGCAATGCGACGGTGAGGCGAACAGATGGACATGGCCAAGGTAGGAAAATATGGAGAGACGACGCTGCACACAAAGCGCGGCACATCACCAGCCACCGACGTCGCTCATACGCTGCCTCGCTGGTACTGACAGCCCCGATTCTCGCAGCGGGAAAACCGGGATGGCTTGCGGCTGGATGGTTGAGTCACAGCGGTGTGGCGCGCCGGATACTGTCTGTTAACAATCAGACGCTGCATCATTTTCGCTCACTTTAGCACGTTTGTAATCCACACGCCTCCGTTGTTGCCATCCACCATGTGTCAGTAGCATGCCGTCGTCCGCAGCGAAAAATTTGAAGGTCGCTTGACCAGGCAACTTGAGCGTTCAGAGTATGTTTATTTTGGGCAACCATCTCAAGAGTTCTGTCGCAGCGACTTGGTGGATGGAATTCCGTGTTATTGTGGTCCATCCCGTGTCATTTGACTTGTGCACACCCACGTCACACATCACGTCGAAGGAAAGAAAAAGAAAAAAAAAAAAAAAAAAAGAAGACAGCTCAATGGGAAAAAGGCGCATCGCTTGCGGGCCAACCGCCGCGGCCCTATTTTAGCAACCTTCTTCTCAAAGCTCGCAAGCTGCCAAGCTACCCCGTCTAGCGCGACTTTTTGCTGTCCATCCCACTTCCTGCGGCATTACTTTCTGCTCTACTGTCGCCCTGGCCTGGCCGCTGGGCCATGATCGTCTCATAGATCCTCTGCGTCGTATTCTTCGGTGGCAGCCCATACCGTGCTGCCGGCGTCATGCATTTGCACGCTGTTGCCGCTTTTGGAGCTGTTGGGAGGCACCGTTCGATTTTGACGCGTTTGCCAAAGGTCAGGAGGGGCACTGCACTGTTCCCCGGATGCGCTGTTTCTGTTTCTAGTCAGGCCAATCCGGGCCTTACTCGCTATATTTCTCGTTCTTTTGTGTGCAACGAAAGGTATGGGAAAGATTACGGAGTGTATGTGGTAATACGTCCTACGCATGTTTCCAGTCTGGAAGCCACGACAAGCGTGGCAACGAGCGTCGGCCTCGCTCGTCTTGGAGTGCTCTTGTTTCCCCGTCTGCGACTGACAGCGTAATTACGGACGGTGTATATGGCAGACGGAGAAGCATGCAGAAGCACCAGTCCGACAAGGTCTCATTCCACAAGCTTGTCAAGGGACGCTTGGATCGGGATGTCTCTTGACTCCTGCCGCGGAGCGTGTGGTGAGTAAGTCAGGGGAGACAAAGAGTCCGTAGTCCGGTAGGAGCGCCGAAGGGATGCAGATACAACGAGCGCCATGCGCAGCAGCTCGCAAGGCAGTGAAAGGCGCCTGTAGCATCTGACTCGTCGTGTTGCCCCTCCTGTCCCAAGTGGCGAGTTGCGGGACAGCTCTCCTGGGGGCAAGACAAACCCCACCATGCCGACTTCCACCACAGAAACGTCTGCAGCCCATGACGACCCATTGCTTGTTGCGAGACAGGCAGGTACGCACCAGGTCCGCACCACGGCGAGGTATATTATTTCATGACCCTCATGCCACTCCTCGCTCCTTCCTTTTCCTTTTCTTTTTCCCCCTTTCTCTTTCTCCTTTTTCCTCTCCTTTCTTTTGCTCTCTTCTCTTGCTTTTCTTCTTCTCCATCAACTCTTCTGTCCTGTATCCCATCACTATATTCAATTGAGCTCTTTGAAGATCTCGCACCAACTCAAGGTACGTTCTACATATCATAGCCAGCACCTGTTCGTGCTGGCTATTGCTACGGCTGTTTTTTTTTTTGGCCCCTCGTCGCGCGTTGTTGCTATTTGGCGTGTTCCCCCTGTACGTTGCTACCCCGCCATCGATCGATCAGCTTCCACTATTACTTCACGTATTGAGACGCGCGATCAAAAGACGGCCGGGCGACCATACCGACGTACAGCTTTTTGCTGGAGCTCGCATCGCAGCCAACCTTCTTGACGGCTCCGATTCGAGTTTCGCTCGGCTTTAGAGCAGTCAGGCATGGGTGCAACCGAGCAGCAGCGCACCCCATCTTTATACATGATGGTTTTCTTGACCTCCCCACTTCCGGGACCGTTGCCAGCGCCAAATACAGCCTGGCCCAGGAACCGTTCTTCCCTTTCCCCTCCTTCTCCGTTGGTCCCAGATCCAGTCTTCGTTTCTTAGCCGAGCTCGAAGACCTGGCCAGTCCTTTTTGCGGCTATTTCGTCCGGAGGCACCCGTGAATGGCTCAGCTTCAACCCGAAAATACCTGGTAACGGCGACTCCAACAACATTAGCATTCCTATTTCTTGTCGTCTGTGTTTTCGTCACATTGTGTCTGACCTGGTGACGACTGGCTAGGCTGTTGCTTTTTCCTGGACTTTCCTACGCTTGATTCGTGAGACTTTTGGTCTTCTTTTTAATTTTAATTTTACCTCGCCTTCTTTTTCATCTCCCATCTGCAAAACACCTTCATTTCCAAAAGCTCATTGTTCTCCCGTCTTTTCTCTTTTCGGTTTCTTTTGATCTCGTACACATCAAAGCTTCTTTAGCTAACTTAATTCCAAAGTCAAAATGGTTGTCAAGGCTGGTATCAACGGTTTCGGCCGCATTGGTCGTATCGTTTTCCGCAATGCCATCGAGCACGGTGACGTCGAGGTTGTTGCTGTCAACGACCCTTTCATTGATACCAACTACGCTGTAAGTCGCGACCTTCCGCTTCTTTTTGCCCGCTGCGAATCGACGGTAGCAATAGGGGGGAAAGACGTTTCCCCTTTCCCCGCCTAAATCAACCCTTTCATGAGTGAGATGGACAGCGTCCTGACCCAATCGCTTTCCTCTCTAGGCCTACATGCTCAAGTACGACTCTACCCACGGCGCCTTCAAGGGTGAAATCAAGGTCGAGGCCAACGGCCTGAACGTCAACGGCAAGTCCGTTCGCTTCTACCAAGAGCGCGACCCGGCCGCTATCCCTTGGAAGGACACCGGTGCCGAGTACGTCGTCGAGTCCACCGGTGTCTTCACCACCACCGACAAGGCCAAGGCCCATCTGGCTGGCGGTGCCAAGAAGGTCATCATCTCGGCCCCCTCCGCCGATGCCCCCATGTACGTCATTGGCGTCAACGAGAAGACCTACGACGGCAAGGCCGACGTCATTTCCAACGCCTCGTGCACCACCAACTGCCTGGCTCCCCTGGCGAAGGTCATCAACGATAAGTTCGGCATCGTTGAGGGTCTCATGACCACCGTCCACTCCTACACCGCCACCCAGAAGACCGTCGACGGTCCCTCCGCCAAGGACTGGCGCGGTGGCCGTGGCGCCGCCCAGAACATCATCCCCTCCAGCACAGGTGCCGCCAAGGCCGTCGGCAAGGTCATCCCTGAGCTGAACGGCAAGCTGACCGGCATGTCCCTGCGTGTCCCCACTGCCAACGTCTCCGTGGTCGACCTGACAGCCCGCCTGGAAAAGGGTGCCTCCTACGACGAGATCAAGGCCGCTATTAAGGAGGCTTCCGAGGGCCCCCTGAAGGGCATTCTCGGCTACACCGAGGACGATGTGGTCTCCAGCGATCTGAACGGCAACTTGAACTCGTCCATCTTCGACGCCAAGGCTGGTATCTCCCTGAACCCCAACTTCGTCAAGCTCGTCAGCTGGTATGACAACGAGTGGGGCTACAGCCGTCGCGTTGTTGACCTTATCAGCTACGTAGCCAAGGTCGATAGTTCGCATTAGCTACATGGCCGGATCAGCCCACGGATCTAAGGTTTCTCAGTCAACCATGGTCGTAGAGACAGGACACGCAACGAGGAACGGGAAACAACAACTTTCTGGTTTTGAAACATAAACGAGTTAAAAAGGTCATCCTAAACGCGAAATGTGCGTGTGCTGCGGTGATTGGCAGCACTGTTTCCCGGTAGCTTAGATTCCATATTTCTCTCTTTTTTTTTTTACTTTTTAACTTTTTTTTTCTTTTCTTTTTTACGACTCGCACAACAGGTGTGTACTCGAGATGTGAGCACATAGAAAAATACCAAAAAAGACCCGTTGCCGCAAACAGCCTAAACTCGGTGACCAACTTCGCGATACCTACTGTGACAAGAAAGCCTTTCGTAATTTAGACAGGTTGGTGGTCTCAAAAGCCGTGCACATTACTATGGTACATGTAAAGATTACAGCTCCCTTCACCCTCTGACCAGGGATAATGAAACCAAAAGTAACAGGTATCTTTAAAATGCAGCACCACCCATGCTTTCGCCCGCAATCGTTTTGAGGCTCTTCTCGCTGAGTTCACTCTTCAGCTCAAATGCTCGCGCTTCACGTTCCATCTTATCCCATGAGCGCAGTTGTTTGCGGAGGCGGTCCTGTTTCACGTCCAACTCCGACCGAAGCCGTTCCTCTTCCTCTCGTAATCTCTGGTAGTGGGGTACGATCTCAGGCAGGATGCCCATGTGCAACAACGGGTCTAGTTTTCCACCCGGTATAAGCACCGGCATGTTGGCCATGGCTTGTTGCGCAACCGATTGTGTCGACGAAGACATGGCCAACGACCCACGACCAGACCGGTCACGGTCCCGTTCCCGGTCACGATCCCGCAGATCACGGTGGTAGTTGTTTCGATCACCATTCATCGCTGCGCCAGAGGACTGCTGCTGACTACCCTGCTGTTGTGATGCTGGCCCTGTGGGCGGGTTGAATGGCCGCGATCCGCCACCTAGGGATGGCGAGCCCCCGCGGCTACGGCGGCCGCTGGGCCTTTCAGGCCCGTTGGCAGATGACCCAGGCGGGCCACCCGGTCCCGCACGGGGCCCGGTAGGGATGCCTCCGCCCCCGCCTCCGCCGCCACTAGGCCCTCCCGTAGTTGGCGACGGGCCTGCGGAGCTCATTCGGCGCCCAGACCCGGCCGAAAGAACCCATGGTCCATTCCCGCGACCTCCTTGGCGAGGCGTGAATGGGCCATTCGGGCCACCTGGGCCGATCCCGGAATTTCCGCTGTTGCCGGTGCTTCGCTCGGCGCCTGCACCACCAGAACGACCTTGGCCGTAGCCTCGAGGACCTGTCGGCGGGCCTGAAGCTGAGAGAGGAGACACTTCGCCGCGGCCATGTCCTTGGGCTGGGCGGCCAGCCAACGGCGTAGACGGGCCTGGGGAGGGGGCCATTTTCCGGCTCTGGTTGGGGCCGCTCTGCGGATGACGGAGAGAGGCCGGACCAGATGGTGGAGATCGAACAGCCGGCGTCGCAAATTGAGAATGGGACATGGGTGAGTCAAAATAGCCATCTCGGCCGCCACCTACGCTGTAAGAAGACCCAGTCGGGGCATTGGGCCCGCCGCCTGCCAGGCCTCCCATATGAGGTGAACGAGGCGTCTGCGACGCCTGCCGGGAACGATCGTTGCGCTGCCGCCCCACTGGGCTTCTCCGGGGCGAGCTGGGACGAGACCCAGAACGCGAGCCAATAGCCGAAAGTGGCTGGCCAGCAAAGATTCCGAAATCTCTTGTAGGAGAGGTGCGTCGCACAGGCCCGCCCATGCGGTCGTCACCAAGCGGTCGCTCTGACGAACGCGAGCGCGGTCGAAATCGGGGCGGCGAGCGTCTAGTTGTGGATCTGTTCCTAGGGCCACGGTCAGGTGTTCGAGACCGCCGTCTTGAGTGCCAGTCAGTATAAGAAGCGCCAGGTAAGTACTTAGCAGCTGCATGGGACATACCTCATATCTCGCAGAGGGGGTGCATCCCTTCGCGGTGGAGACCGTCCGCGGTCACGGTCCAGTATCCTGCCGCGGTCGTCGCCGCCACGACGTGGCGAGACATATCTGGGGGACAACCGTCGCGGCGGGCTTCGCCGTATGTCGTTACCATTGCCAATGTGCCGCATACCGGGGCTCCTGGGGCGGCTGCGGCTTCGCTCGACTGGCCGCCATCTCTCAGACTCTCGCGCACGCTCTGATATCCTATATTGGTCGATGCTACGCGATCGTGGCCGTCGCGGCGATCTCCCAGGGATGTAGCTATCGCTGCTGGGAGGTGGCGATGCTCGCCGGTCTCGGCTGTCGCGGCCGTCCCAGTCACGTATGCGCTCCCGGTCCCTAATTGGACTCCTCTCTCGCCAGGGCGATCGTTCTCTCGCAGACGGTCGCCATGATTCGCCTGCGCCGTAGCGCGTGACCTCGCCGTCGTCGAATCTGCAAGGACTCGCGGTTAGCATTAATAGAAACATTAATGCACTTGCACGCAAAAGAGCATACAAACGGGACAGTATAACGACTTACCTTCGTCCGTTATTTCTATCCCTATCCATATTGGGTTATTCGGTGGGTGGTGATGCCCTTGCAAAAAAAAGAAAGGGGCCAGTCGCGCCAATGGCGCTCGAAAGGATATGTCGTCGTAGGCTCGAATAACGGTGTCGATTAAAATATTATCGGTGATTCAAAATATAATGATGAAAAGCTTAGGGTATCCAGGGGTGATATCAGTTGAATGACGCGTAGGGAGAAGATCAAAAATGCAAACGCAAGATGCCGCAACTTTAGTCCAAAGGTGTGACGCGGAAAGGTTTTATCGCGATAGTGATGGCAAAGTTAGCAAAACTGGAATCGCCGCAAAAATTATGTAATGCGGCAGTTAGTCACGTGATTGCACTATTTACTACTATGCCGTACCCTCAAACGATATCGACCTGATACTTTTTTTGGGGGGGGGGGGGGGGCGCATTATCCGTTTCTTTTCGATGCTGCGGTATGTATTGTTTTTGCGATGTATGTTTCGTGGTTTGTGAAGGTAACATATTTGTATCCTATGTAAGGTACCGTACTTGTAACTCGTGAACTAAAGTAGAATCATTGACACGAAAGAACAAGAAAATAATGACCTGTTTTGAAACAGCGCATATAATAAAAAGTCCGGAAACAGTCCAACTATGTGTAAAATAGAAAAAAAAGACCAAAAAAAGGCGAAGACAGCTAGTAGAGTTAAAGTAACACCAGAAAAAAACAAAAAACAATCCTGATTTAATTGCGCTGGACCTTTCTGCCACGCCGAGTACGAGTTTTGCCTTTACGGCGAACACGAAGCTTCCCGTTACGTTGGAGACTCTAGCTCTCGTCCTCGGTAGTGTTGCCTTCGGTTCCGGGCAGGCGCTCAAGTATCCACTCGTGAGCATCGTCGGCGTGCTCCTTCAGCATGCGGTTGAGGCCCATGAACGGGCTGCGGACAACATCACCAAAGCGGCGTTTGCTGATCTTACGTGTGAACTCACTGGTCTGCCAGCAAGCATGATCGGCACCAACGTAGACGCGTGAGTGGGTTTTGTACCATTGAGTCAGGTCTGGGTCCGCGTCGCTCTTGACAGCCCGAAGGCTGCCGTTGACAAAGTTAACGACACCGTCAATGCGAGATTTGCAGTCTGGAGTTGGTTAGAAACAGCCACAAAGTAGGAATGGAAGGGACGTGATCGACGCCGGGGTTTGAGTAGGTACATACCGCGGTTGACTAAGAGGACCTTGACGCCCAGATAGGCATTGCCAACTCCAAGAAGGAAGATCTGCTGGGCAGTCTCGGAGATTTGGAGGTAGTTATCCCAGATGTAACAAACCAGCTCCTGGATCTGAGACTGCATGACTTCCTCATTTATCCGTGGGATGAAAGACTCGTTGTCCTGGTTCGATGTTAGCCATTCTGCGTACACCGTATCCATGCTGATATAGTGAATTGTATCGCAGCGGTTAAAACTCACCTCCGGTTGGTTACTGTAGTGTGGGACGTTGATGTCAATGACACCGAAGCCTTGCTCAATGGCCCAGTCAATATACGGCATAACGCCATCGTTCTTCAAGCAGTCAAGTTAGTGGCTTGAAATCAACAAAGTAGCTAGATTTGGGCTGAGGATATACATACCATCCATGAGTTGTGGGAGTCAAGTGAGTTGTCCAAGACATCGGGTTGTGCAACGAGTTCTGGCCTGTAGAGGAATTAGTGATTGGGGTTTCGATTGGGATGAGTATATATGCTTTTGCCGAACATACGGATCGTGTATTATGACGATGATCTTTTTGGTAGTGCTTAAACTGCGCGTGACAAGAACCTGGTCTTCGAAAGACTTGTAGATGGAGCTGCGCTGAATAAAGAGTGGAAACATGCCATGCTTTACCGACAACATGTGGCGTTGGAAAGAGCGGACGACATCGTGTAGACGTAGCGCACCCTGGGACTGTAGATCGGGCACATCAACGACGCCCGGTCGCATACATTCCCAGTACGGGGCCTGGTGAGCCTGGACACGGGCAAGAAGTCTAGCGGCATCTTTGCGCAGCTTTGGGATCTCGAACTTCGGTGGCGGCTCGCCCATGAGTGTGCGGGCCACCGCAAGGGCCGATGCCGAGATGGCCGCGAGATTGTAGCCACCTTCAAGGCAGACAGCAACCTTTCCAGATGCAAGAGACATCAGCATGTGCGTCATGTGCGCGTAGCATTCTGGCGTGACAAAGCAACCGCCCAGCTCGTCTCCAGCAGCAGCATCAAAACCAGCCGAGATAATGACAAGGTCAGGGTTGAACTCGTTGGCGATAGGCATCACAATCTTTTGGAAAGCTGCCATGTACTCGCCGTCACCCATTCCCTGCTGGTCCCAGCCAATATTGATGTTGCGGCCCAGGCCTGCGTCGGCACCGCATTTGTCGATGTTACCGTCGGGTGTGGAAGGGTCGCTGGGTGCGCCCGGATAAAACTGGCCATCTAAATAGACGTGTAAGGAGATGTACAGGACATTTGGATCGTTGTAGAACATGTTCTGGATGCCATTTCCGTGGTGGACATCCCAGTCCAGGATGAGGACTTTGCGACAAAGGTCGGGGTATTCTTTCTGGCAGACACGGGTGGCAATTGGCACGTTGTTGAACAAACAGAAGCCCATGGGCTGGTCATACTCGGCATGATGGCCAGGAGGTCGGATGATTGCAAATGCGTTTTTGACATCTCCACGCACAACAGACTTGCACGTTTCGATGGCACCACCGGCCGACAGCAACGATGCTTCGTACGTCATGGAGCCGACATAGAGGGAGTCGCGTCCCTCATCCATGACTTTGCTAATCATGCGCAGCTCATACGTGGGCTTTTCAGATAATTCCTTAACCCAGTGGAAGTGGCGGGGATGGTGTGCCAGCAGGATCTCCTCTTCTATCGCGTCTCGCGCAGCAATGCGCCACATGTATTTTGTCGGGCAGTTGCGGATGATTTTGATGAGGTCAGCATCAGATCCGCTGAAGACAAGACCAGCACGCTTGAAGGCACCCATGATCTCTGAAATACGTGCCGGATCCTCCGGGTGGTGAGGACCTGCACCAAAATCGGCATTGGCGTGCAGTTTCATGCGGTCATCGTAGCAGCAACCCGTTGGCAGAAGGCCGCGCCGCTTAAAGTCAACGGGGTAGCCCATAGGATCGTCTTCCTCATCGTTTAGGTCATCATCCTCATCCTCGTCGTCGGCGGCTGATCGGCCGTTGCTCCCGCCGTTGTTGCCGTTGCTGCTTCCATTGCTGTTACCATTCGACTTGGTCACAAACCCGTTTGTGTCAGCACCGGCCAGCCCGAAAATAGGACGATGAGGCTGCGGCAGGTCCATGCCATCCATCAGTACGTCATTGTCTGCACCAGCCATTGCGCCAGAGGTATCGAGCAGAGAAGGATAGGGAAATGAGGGAGAGACGCCCAGTCTCTCCCTGGAAACAAGAAGTCCTGTGATAGCTAAGATCCCAGCGTGCCTGTGGGACCCGCGTCAAGGAAATTCTAACGGACTATAGAGCGTCAGAAGACGAATTTCGCCTTCTACCTCTTGTGAATATCGGTCACAAAGAGGGCGCCAAAAAAAACCTGCCGAAGACAGTGCGCGTTCCGGGGCTGTGAAGGTCAGCATCTATTGAGCAGTTTGTGTCTCGGGGGCTGCTTTCATGGCTGATTGAATCTGAAAAAGAACTGAGGTTCAAATCGAGGAAAGCATTTTGTTTGCAAGACACGCTTGCGACAAGCAGCACCGGCTGCGAGAGATGCAACTCCTCTCGCGAACGCAGAACTCTCCTACTTGGTCCCAAAGAACAACGAGAAGGCCTGCCGGTCAAGGGCTAAAACCCACTGACAGCCCGTCACAAAAATAAGAAAGGGCAACATACCGAGGTCTTTTGTTGAGACGAAGCGGATCAAGCCTTTGAAGTCTTTGAAGTCTTTGAAATTTGAACACGGGAAAGCGGCCGCCATTCGCCTTTTCATATATGCTTCCTGCGCCGAATGCACACGGTCTGTCTGGTTATTGTAAGACAGCAGTGGACAAAAGATTGCGTCCGGAAAGGGTGTCTTTTTCACAGACCGCCGTCAAGAGGTGTGGGGTCTGGTGAACTGTGGTTGTTGTGCTGAACCAACAAAGGCCGATTGGGGATGGTGATTAGATCCTGTGCAATTCCGTTAGAAATTGGCGACGAGTGGAAACCAACGAGTGCTGTCGGAGTGGGAAGGCGCGTGGGAAGGCTGGCGGCAACCCAGGCCTAAATTGGCTGGGGTATCCAGACAGCCTGGTGAGGTTGGGAGTTAGTGGCCATGCTGATGCACGCCACTGTAGCCAATCCTGAGCCGCTAAACACATATTTTCTCAGATCGCCCCCGGAAGCCAGATGAAAGCACATATAACACTGAGCTGTATAACAAGAGTCCACAATTGGTTTATCGGTCTAGTATTTTTATTTACGTTTATACATCTTCTTCTATGTATTGCGGACCAAGTAGCAAAAAAAAATAAAAAATAAAAAAAGGCACAGAAGGCTCCCGCATACAGGAACGTTGACAAGACTGCGTAAATATGGGAACCTCTAATTGAGGTCTCTCACGAGTCAGGGCCATCGCATTGACGAGGATCCTTCATCATTTTTCGTGATCTTATGGATTCAGGAGGCCTGTAGGGATCTCGGGACGTGAACGAAAGAAGGACTCTTCTGGGCGCCAGTCGAGGTTGAGACCTATCATTTCACCGATACGCGCGCAGTAGGCCTCCATTGCCGGATCATCCCAGTCGAGAATGCCGCCGTGGCACTGGCCCATCATCCGCGTGTACACTGGCAGGCAAAGGGTGCCGCTCGATGGCTGCGTCATTGCGGGAAACTCCGTCTGCATTCTGCGCCAGCGTTCGTGGATCACACAGGACAGAGCAATAGTGAGGCTCTCCGTGTCAAACTCAAAATGCGGGTGGCGTTGACGGATATCTTGGATCAGGCGTAGCTTGGTAAACTTGTGACTATTCTCCATGTAGTAGAGCAGCTCATCGGGAGACAACTTGCTCATAGTAGCAACGACGATGCGGTTCTCGCGCTGCTCACCCCAGCCAATACGCGCGGCATCCTTCTCGGAGAGCTCAAAATCCTGCAACATTGTCAGCTGCGATAGCCCTTTACAAAGGAGGAATTTGTCGCGCTGGTGGAATGAGTACTTACAGCACCGATGCGTACATTCGCAATCGACGGACACATCGTCAGCTCAATGATATCCTCAACTGTACGCCAAAGATCCTTGAGTTCGCCTAGTTCGCTGTTTGACAATGAACGGAGCTGGTTGATACGGATGTCTCTTCCCGACGGGACGAAGACGTTGGGGCGCACCAGGTCCCCGTGGAAATAATATGCGTAGCGCATCCAGTGATAGAGGGCCCGGCGCAGGCGAAAATTTTCCCGCGATGTCAGGCTCCGTGTCATCAGCGGCGACGCATTGAAGCGGTGCTGTGGGAAAATGCGTTCCCAGCCTCGCACGGTACGGCAAATCGAAAGAAGTCGATTGATGTCAGACTTCTCAACCCTTGCTTCTGCGCACGAGATTTTTATGGCGGCGGTATGGCCTGGGCAGTGCCTCGGAAGCGTGCCACCCGGACTGAGAACTGTGTTTTGGCGGCGAATACGTTTGTCCAGCCACGTACCCCACGGGATCATCAGATCGGCGGGTGATGCCTTGACAACCTGAAGTAGACTGTCGAATGGGCTGAATTCCTCCTGAGCTATCCGTAGCACGATTGAGGTTCGATTTTCTGCAAATATACCGGAGAACCGCTTGTTCGTAGCAGCCAGGCTGAAGGCGGACGTCATGTCCAGATGCTGAAACACTTCCACTAAAACCTCGACCGGTGTCCTGTCGAGGACAGTTTTTGTCTCTTGCGCCGCGCCAGTTGGGACTGACGTAGGTGGAAGACACCCAATGCTCCCTATGCCAGCAGGATTCCCAAATGGACTTTCGGATGCGCAGTGTGCCGCCCGGTTTGGCGACATGCAAACTGCGAGCGACATTGTGCCCGGCAAGAGTTGAATGATGTGGCAAAACTCCTGTGAAAACAGAGGGATTGTCTTACAAAAAAATGAGATTATTCACACGGAACCGTACTGGTGATATAGTCTTAGGCGTCTTGGTCGCGTGCTTCGATGCCGGTTGTTGGATGCCGTTTCCGCTTTGCTCTTCTGGAGTGTTCTCCCAATTTACCGTGGTGGTCACAGACAAGAGAAAGACACCAATTGCAAGATAGCAGCGATGCTAACCACCCAAAATATGTCTAGTTTGGTAGTCGCGGAAAGAAACACACAGTGCGGGATTGTCGATTGAACGTGTTGGAAGTTGCGATGAGGCTGTAAAATGAATTGAAAGATAAAATGGGGGGAAACAATGTGTAAAAGGTCGGGTTTAAAAGCAATAGACGGATGATAATGGAACAGAATTATTGTTTCTCCCCACGATTGTAGATCGAGGGGACAAGGAGCAACTGGGATGGAAAAGCCGCCCACGGTTCGGAGCTTGTCTCGATGTATGTGAATCGAGAGGTCCGACCCGTCTTCTTCGTGTTGCAACTCAAAGATTGCGCACCCCGCCGTTGGGGCTATCTAGGAAGCACACGATGCCGGTGTTGAAGTCGTTGATTTGTTTGGTTTTCTTGACGCTCGTCATATTGACTGAGGTCGGAATTGTTGTTGTTTGTGATGCCGTTAAGGCTACGTTGCGCAAAGGCGCGGCTGCCATATTCGTGAATGTGAATTGTTTGTGGAGCGAGGCGGTAGAACTAGGCGGTAGTCGGTTGCGTGGATGGACGATGGTCTCCGTCTCGAACGAGGCGAAACGAAGTGATGCAGAGATGGCTGAAAGAAACGAGTGATGGGATAACTACAAGAGTTGTTTGGTAAACAAGAAGTAAGGGCCGAGGGCGGCTGTGCGAGAAAGGGGAAAGCACGCGTTGGAGCTGGAGGCGAAACGAGCTCTGGCTGGGGTCGTGTGGGTCCGGCCGTCTACGGGAACACTAAATTACGGCGGGCTGCCTAAGGAAACCGACGGAACCACTTCAGTCGAAATAGTACACGTGACACGTATGGGATGAAATTAAGTATGAGTGTCGTGGGCCTTTCGCCCATGCGTATGGCTTTCACGTTGAATGACAAAATTATTTGCTACCCGGGTATGCTGTTTTAAACCTCTATCTGGGAAAAGCAACCAGAAAATCTTAAAATTAAAGCCAATAAACCTCGGAAACGCCATGAAGAAAATTATCATTGCAACATGTCACCACCTCCGACATCCACTTCCCAGCCCTCTATTTCATAGCTATTCTCTCATGCAAAGAGGGACTTGGCGTCAAAACTATTTCGCTTGATCTTTGCCTCATTGTTTGTCCGGAGGCCCAGGTTATCTCTTTTGACCAAAAGCTCGCGCTCCCGGTCTGTGCGGTCGCTGTGTCGCTCAGATTTCTGCTTCCGCAGGTCGGAGCGCACCTGGTTGGGCGAGACAAACTGCTTGTTTTCGTAGATGATTGGGCCACCAAACGAACCTTCCTGGATGACGATGGGCGTCAGAACAAAGCGGGGGCCAATCTCGACAAGGTCAATATTGCTGTCCTTGGAATCCTTCGACTTGGACTTGCTGCTGGCCGCGTCCTCATCAGAATCAGCACCCGCTGCTACTCTGCTGGCCTCTACCTCGTTGATCTGGTAGTTGCGCACCCACACCTTTCCGTCGGTGATTGTGAAGCCCATGACGTGGTCGATAAACGGCTTCGAGCGCCGCGCTCCTTGTGGGACGCCAAAGATGTGAAGGAAGAGCTCCTTGAGGAGTTGCAGGTGTGGCTCTTGGTCGAAAGCAGTGTCGAAAGAAAGAACCGGGCGAGAGCCCTTGAGACAGTTTCCGGTGAAGTGAAGCTCTTCCATTGTGTGCACTACGCCAGACGGTTAGCATCGGTCGGAATTAGCTGAGGAGGCAGGAGGGTATGGCGTCTGAGTACTCACGGTTCTGTACATGCATCTTCACCGTCGGGCCGTTGGGAACCTTGCTCATCCACATATAAAGATCCTTCCCCTTGCGCGCCTCGAAAAACAGCGTGTTTTTGCAGTTGTAGAGCTCGGCTAGTTCGTTGAGTTGGAACAGCTTCGACTTCGAGTCGAATTTGACGTCTTTGCGGCCATGGGGCATCATTGCGGCGAGGTCGTTCATGAGGTGACGGTGTCTTCTCAGGTTAGACTGTATTTCATTTTGGCTCCTCTATGCGACCGGCCTCTCCTCTCGGCCTCTCTGGGAATACGAACCTGTATGTCACGCCTCGTGAAGACAGAATCAGCACGCGCTGGCGGTTCTTCTTGCGAGCGTCGCTCTGAGCGTCGTTTTTCTCGCCATTGACCTTGGCCAAAGATTTGTACACGGCAGCCATTTTGGTCGACTATCTGGGTGGGAGGTCAGAGGGCTGTTGTTTGGGAAGTATTTCGATTTTGTCTACCAGTGACAGAAACAAGGCTCCAGAGTCGTACAGTGCTGTAGTATTTTGTCGCCGTTTTTTTTTACTGCTAAACTTTTTTTCTTTTTGGCGGCAGGACTAAAGTACGCTAGTACATTAAAGGAAAGCGGTCAGCAAGACTATTCCCATATACGTGCATGGTTTAATTGCATACCGGGGATTACATATTACAAAGTGTCACCCTTGAAAAACCTTGTCACATCCTTGGCAACTTAATATTTTAACGGCTATTTCATCATAAACCGATGCTTTGACTTTCTACCCCATTACTGGAAGAGCGGACACGAAAGAACAGTATGCATGTAAAGAGGGAACAAAAACAGAAGCCAACCTGACAAGAGAAATGAACGTCAAAAGCGAAGGGAAAGACAGAAAAACATGAACGGAAAGAGTTTTAAAAAAAATACCAGACATAAAAATGGCGACAACCGAGACCGCTCTCATAACGGGCAGCTTGTTGCGGCCACACACGCCCCTGCGCTGTCTTTTCTCGTCAGCCAATCCAACCGCTCGGTAGAGACGGTAGATAATAGGATGCACGTCATCTCCAGCAGATAACTCGCAGTACGCCACGGATCAAATTCTCATTCCTATGCCCAGTTGCCCAATTTCCAACATGACCGGCGTAAATTGTCGACCGTGAGCACTGTGCGCCCTCGCCGTAAATATCAGGAAAGGGCTTAACAGCACTTGCCGCCCTTTCCTGAGGCGTCCTCGGCAGGCTTGCTGAGTGAAATGTTGGTGCCGGCGCCGATCGTGGCCTGGGCACCATCGCCGCTGTCGAGAGCCTTGCTGGAAACAATGCGGTAGATCTCTGAAAGTGTGCGGCAGGATTAGTATTGGCAAACATAGGGCAGGGCAAGGAAAGAGAGGTGGTAACTTACCCGTCAGGATGTTCTGGAACGCGAGCTCAACATTGCTGGCGTCAAGGGCCGAGGTCTCAATAAACGACAGGTGATTTTCGCCTGCTACGGTTAGTACCGAACGCTGGGAAGCCCATCACGTTTGAGCTCAGGATATAACATACTTGCGAAAGCCTTTGCTTCCTCTGTGGGAACGGCACGCAGGTGCCGCAAATCGCTCTTGTTTCCCACCAGCATGATAACAATGTTTGCGTCGGCATGGTCTCGCAGCTCTTTTAGCCACCGTGTGACGTTCTCGTAGGTCTGGTGCTTGCTGATATCGTAGACAAGCAGCGCACCAACAGCGCCACGGTAGTAAGCAGAGGTGATGGCACGGTACCTCTCCTGGCCAGCGGTATCCCAGATTTGCGCCTTGATTGTCTTGGAATCAACCTGAATGGAGCGGGTGGCAAATTCGACGCCGATCGTGGACTTGGAGTCCAGGTTGAACTCGTTGCGAGTGAAACGGCTCAACAGGTTGGACTTGCCGACGCCTGAGTCTCCGATTAGGACGACTGGAAGAGTATGAAGAAAGAATGTTAGCGCCAGGTCCACAGGACGGCAAACTGTCATGGCAGGCCGTGACGCGAGTTCTAGACACAGCCCCGCCGTCCTCTGCCGATGTATCCGACGTCATCAGATGGGTTCGTCATGGTTCTCGTTTTGTATGTAACAGTCTGGGGGTAAGTAGGTTCACCTTTGAAAAGGAACTGCACGATCCAGAGTTAGCAAAAGCGAACAAAAATCGTCACGTCGTAATGTCGTATGGTCGTACATGGCCGGCAGCCTGGAATGCAACCGCGACATGCATTGACCGCGTGTTGGAGTAGGGAAGGCGGTGGGAGTGTAGGAAAAGGGGCGCCTTCGAAGCGTGGAGCAAACCGAGGGATCTAGGGGAAGCAAAGGGAGGGGTTGTGCTGCTCACATCATATTCGTCGTTGGCCATGGTCGCTGTTATTCGTAAAGCAGTTTGATGAGATCAAAGGTCGTCAACGTTGGTCGCGCGGGCGTGGTCGTGAATGAAGCGAAGGGTGGGTTGGAGGGAGTGCGGTTGAAAATGCAATGGTAGATTGCGGATTGTGGATGTTCCAGCGGTGGTGAGGTTCGGCTTCTTTGCAGGAGAAATAGAGGTTTGGACCGCAAGGGCTTGTTTGCTGTTGCTTTCGGCAGGGCTGGGTGGCTCCAGAACGCAAAGCTGAAGGGTGCTATTTTACAAGGCGCTTCAGTGCTAATGCTATATAATCAGCAGCCTGCAGGCAACAGAATTCTATGCCACGCACTCCGGGGAACATTTATGGGCCACTTTGTCGCTGAATTAGGGGTCGCTGGACTAGTTAGATGAGATAGTGGGCAGCCAAAACACCCCTTGTTCACGAGGGGATGTCAGTCGCTTGATACGCCCCACCACGAACGATAGTTCTGGTGGGGCGTCAAGTTAACGATCGCTTAAGTAAATAACAGCTGTTCCTTTTCGAAACGAGACCGAAGGTCTTCGAAATTTACTGGCCAAAGTAATTTGATACTTTAATCATAGCCGGCGACTTTATCTTCCGTTGCTCATTCGTTCGTATTTTCGGAAATTTTGATGCCGGGGCGATCTCTTGATATGCCGTAATACGCTGGGATGCTCAAAGCTGCCTCCTCAGCAAGGCTGCAGTTTCATTTTTTGCTCCTTTAGTACGATACGTATTTCTCTTTTGCGTTAAGCCCATACACGCTTTGCTCAAGCACGTGCACCGTCAAGATCAAGTCAAAACAATCATTCCTCCTGCCATTTCATGAGGTGCAAAATCTCATTGTGTGTTTTATTGTCGTTTTGTTTTATGCACGACACCGGACAAAAATCAACAGAGGGTTAGAATCTCGTCCATATTACGTGTAGAGCTACTGTGGCCCAAAGACATCTGGTCAATATTTAACTTTCACTGCATCAATTTCCTAGAATTTGAGGCAGCTTATAAGCTTCCATGAGCGGACTAGCATTGCTGGGGGGCAAAGCCGAATCCAAATCAACAATGGCACGCGACACGGCTATCAAATACAACTTGGCAGACTCGGGTACCGAAACAAGCACAAAAGCCGAGCAATCTGTCAGTGTCACAACAGACGACAGCGACGACAGTATCTCAGTCACGTCGACTCCATATGACTCGGAAGACCCGGACGCAGAGTATACTGTGGAGGACATTCTGGCACAGGATGACAACATGGATGGCGGCACGAAGTATCTCGTGAGATGGGCCAATTATCCACTTGAGAAGTGTACATGGGAGCCCGAGGAGAACATGGGTCCTGAATTGCTTACCGATATGTGGGAGGAGAAAAGGAAGCGGCCGGACTACGAGCCTTTTGATCTCGACTTGTATTTCGGGGCTCTCGCAAAAAGAAACAACAGGCATCGTCGCCGAAATATGAAGCGGATAAGACGTGGCTTGCCTGAGACATATCCGTTTCTGGAAAGGGACGAGGCGACTCTGAGAGAGTCTGCTGCGGATCAAGTCGATGCAGGTATTGCAGGTACTGCTACGGCTGAAGCCGCACTCTCCTCTGTTGCGGATGCACCCAGCACAACGGAAACGGAAATCGTGAATGGTGTTTATTTGCAGCTTACAGAACTTACCAACGATTATGACGACGATCTTGTTGTACTAAACGACATCTCAACCCCGGCTGCGTTAAAGTCAACGAAGAAAAAGAAGAAGAAAACGAAGGAGACCGTTTTAACAAAGGACAAAGCTGACACTTCTCCGAAATTGCACTCCAAACACAAAAATGCTGTTGAGGCTGGCCCATCGCGTCCAACAAACCGGGTTACTACATCTCTGGCAGCGTCGGTTATCCTTGAAGGAAAGTCGAAACGAAACGATAAGCGGAAGTCCATAGACGGTGAAACGAAAGCCAGTACGCCAGATACCGCGAAAGTCACTACGGGGCTGTCGGAAGCCGTTCATCGCATATCCAACCCACGGCCCTCGGGGCGGACTCTAAAAGAGTCCAGGGTACCGACAAACAAAGGGACGATCTCCTCAAGTAAAGTGACGGAGACCTTGGAAACAGCTCCCCCAAACCCAAAATCTTTTTCGGCGCGGAGATCTGCAACGACACCCCAAGCGGCAGGTAATGCTTTCATCAGCGGCAAAAAGATCCGCACCCGGGCCAATCTCGCTACCGCCATGTCTGATCCCTCGAAGCCCCAACAACTCTTTACGAAGCGACGCACGCTTCGCCAAGCCGAGATACTTGAGAGAGACAAAGTGGATGGTATCATAAAACCATCGCTGCTGTCTGGTCTCTTCCCCATCTCCCAGGGACCCCCTATCGCAACTACTTCTTCAGCGAAAGTAGTGACCCGCGAAGGCAATGTGACTGATGAACCTCCTCCATTTAGTCCAGGTTTGGATCCCATCTCGATTGTGGAGCCGGGAAAAGGTGCATCACGATCTATCCTTACCACAAATCGGCCCCAAGGAGCTGTGCCCAAACCGAAAAAGTCCGTTCACTTTTCTGATCCAAGCGGCGACGGCAATTCGCCGTCCCCCAACCGCACCCGGTTAACATCACCACCAGCAGTAGCTTTTGTTACTACAGACCATAATGACGACGACGACGACGGCAGCGTAGCTGTGGACGCTGGACTCGGGAAGGTAGCGATACCAATGCCCGACCGACCCGTGAAACTTCTATCAGGGTCGCAAAAAGTACCCGTGGAAGCTGTCTTCAGTGTTATGGCAGAACCTCAGAGCTCTGAACTTCTTCTAGACGAGGTGTTTGGGAACAATGTTTTACGTTTCGATTATTCTTGCCTAGCAGATACGCTCCTACAGCAACTGGGGGGCATTCGAGAAAGAAACATGTTTTCCGGTGACGTCAACGCAAGCTCGCAGACAACACCCAGCAGCGAGAGCTTGGACAATATAGGTCAGAGGCTGATGGTGATGAATTCCGGCCTCTTTCTTCTCAGGCCCATGTTTGCAATTTTGCTGTATCCCACACGATGCCAGTATTGGAATGAGGAAAAGTTCGGCTTCCCTATTCCCGAGGCCGGACAAACAGCTGCGCCTCTTCGATATGTCGTGTTCAAAACATATTTCGACGGATCATGTTTTCTGCGACCTCCCAATGTTGCTGCTTGTGGAGTTAACATTTCACCGAATGTGGGCGAGAGGGAGCATCTTATGAAAGTGTTCAGTGGGTTGGACCCTGGCTTATATTCTCGCCTATTTCCTCGCCGCAAGGAATCAGAAAAGATCAGAAAAAATATTTTTCTGGCATTCCCACCCTCGCTGTCTCCCAACATGCGACAACTGGCTCTCTGGGTACGTGCCAGGGATCCCAACTGTGCAATCTTCGATAGCTCGATTGCAGGAGCTTGGATGGCGTTCCGTGACAAAATCATCTTGGATTCGGATGACGGAGCGGTCGTTGTTCACGAACTAGTTCTAGACGCTATCCGCCGGTTTCCCGATCTCTATAGTCTTGTTTCTGCAGAGAACAGGGCCTGTAAATTTTGGGCACTGTCTCAGTCTGTTCTCTCACCACCGGTATTTTCCTCTGGAGGACAATATGACCTCGACGAGCCAGATGCTAATGGACGGGGCGAAAAGCTGATGAATTTTGGGAAATTTAACTGGACGCAGCTATTTCCTCACGGGCTGGCTATTTTCATTACACCAAGCTTTATTGTGTCTGAACCACGCCGCACATATGACCTCTTTCGATGGGTTTCCAATGCTCACCGAGCCGGCGACATACTCGTGACACTGGTAACTGCATGGGATATATGTGCTTTCCTCCGCTCCGTTGCGGAGGAAAAGGACCGGGAGCGGAACGAACGTCTCGGCGACAGGGCTAAAAAGGGGGGCTCGAATCGCAGAGAGGTTTCCGCTTCAACAGGAGATGTTGATAAAGAAGTGGATTGCCACCTTCGCTATGAAACGTGCCTTCTGGCCGATGAGATTTGCGAAACTCCCGAGACAGAATTTTTTCTTCCTATTGCTTTCGCTGACAATGCCATTGATTGGAACGACGAACAAAGTCTTGTCAACTGGTTTGGGTGGTGGCCATTATCGCGTCTTGACCAGTACCGACTATTTCAAGTTGTGGGCACTGATATGGCACTGAAGTACAATCATTCGGGACTCGCAATACGCACGATTACGTTGCCCAACTTCGACCCAGAAACGGTTGCTGACCCGGATGTTGCGAAACAGCGAATAAATGAGAAGGTGGAATCGGTAGCCCGACCCTCCGATACAGGGAACTCGCCACATTCAATTTTATCCGAGGACCAGCCGCAGCTGTCGCTGCAGGCCCTCCGAAGCCGACGATTTCCCAATGACTCTCCGGGTGCCTTTACTGATCATTTGATGAATTCCAACATAGATGGCAGTTTTTGGAAATTATACGGCTTTGCCGTTTGGTGGAAGAATTCAGACGAGGCCTTCCGATCTGGTTCTTTGCATGCAAGACTACACACGATACGTGACTGGTTTTCTTTTACGTGGCCGTTCATCAACTCCAAGGTTCGAACTTACATTGGATTCTTTTACTTGACCGACGACTCGAGCGACAAGCTACATATGGGGCACAGAGACAATTCCTCATTGCCAAGACATCCGTTTTTGGTCATATACCGCCCTCAACTACCGCACTTGCAGCCTTTCAAAAAAACGGAGCTGATTTTCTGGGATCCCCGAGCGAAGGACAAGTTTCAAGGCCGAGATATGCTCCACGAGACAAGGGATTTGACTGCTGGACAACGCGCGGTGGTTGATTACGTCCGAGAGTTCGGTCCTCAAAAAAACAAAGAATTACCACTTAGTCGCATATACATCGGGGGCGAGCCCTGCAGACGAAAAGAATACAAGAAGCTCATTTCTTCGCCCATGAACGAGCTCGACGCGACTATGGAGTATCTGGATCACATGGCACGCGATATTAAGAACGTCGTGCCCTCGGCCCATAAGTATCTCGAAGCTAAAGGCTATAGAGAGGTGCTGATGGTTGACGATCCAAGGGAGGAAGGATTCGTTGAAAGTGAGAACGTCAAGGACATGACGGACGCGAAGGGGAAAAGAGACAATACGAACATTGTTTTTCATGCACCGAGAGGTGAGCGGATGCGGCATATCGGATCTTCCAAATGTCGCAACCGCTTTTACGATGCTACACGGCAAGCGAGGATGAAAAATCCACGAGCGACAAAGATGGAGTTTGAGTATCGTCCTACAACAGAGTGGTATCGTGAACAAGTCGATGAGGGTCGTGGATACGACCACATTCGCGTTGACAGCTGGGAAGGCTTCTTCAAAACGTTCAAAGTTGGTACCACTGAATGACTACCGAAAATAATATAGGAATGGTAATATGCACTATCTGGGGGCAATCAAGGCTGGCCCAGTTGCCCAGTATTATTGTACAATTTTAAGACTGCTGCTGTTTGATGGGCCCCGGTCGTGAACCCTTAACTGGAGGAAACTTCACCGTGCGGTTGGGAATGTTCGTGTCGTAAGCAACGCGCCCTTCACCCGCCGGATATTCTCCTTGGCCTTGCGAATCTCGTCATCGGGCTCGTTCCGCGTCGTAGTCACGTAGCCAGGGTATTTGCTGGAACTGCCGATTGTGGAAATACTGCTTCCGTAGCCGTATATACTACTGCCAAAGCCGCCTCCATACGCATATGCAGGAGGGCGTGACAGCTTATCAACGTCTTCGCGGAACACATCAACCGTCGTCTGAATCTCAGAAAGCACATCCGAAGGACCGGCCCATCCCTGACTCAAGCTACGAACCGACACTACCAAGTTAGATAGTCGCTCGGCTTGGTAGTAGCTCTGCGAGGGTTCGTTTGCAGAGTCCGCGGCCGGTGCATTCAACGATGTGGACGTCGATGGCACGGTAGAGTCCATAGTGACCTTTGGTGCCAAGTTCGGGCTTGGAGGCAGCGACGTCTGCACGCCAATGTCACGGTGGAACACTTCCGTCGGGTCATCATATGAGCCGCTGGTTTCGGCGGTAGAAGCACCGTCGTCGTCTGCTAGTGTAGAGGCAGTAGCAAGAGAAGACCGAGCTGGCGCACCGCTGTCTCTGCTGGCCTTGGCGGCCTCGGGCACTCGAGACACGACCGTCTCGAGCTGGCCGAGAAGGCGGGTC
The DNA here is from genome assembly GCF_000961545.1 of Sporothrix schenckii 1099-18. Lineage (NCBI taxonomy): Eukaryota > Fungi > Ascomycota > Sordariomycetes > Ophiostomatales > Ophiostomataceae > Sporothrix > Sporothrix schenckii. The sequence continues at coordinate 162,949 of NW_015971146.1, forward strand.
AGATTGGTTGCAGCAGTATCGTGCAGCTCGGCGCGCGCTTCGGTAAGAGTGTCAACCATGGGCGCAAGGACGAGGCGCGCTGTCACATAGAGAAGCGACGAGACCGCGGCACTGCCGTAGAGAGCACCGAGGAAGACTTTGGGGGTTACGAGTGGTGGTGGCTGTGGCGGACGTGCCATGAACTCTGGGTATGTGACAATCGGGGGCCGAGAGGGCGTCTGTTCGGCCGAAGGGCCCCTGCTTTCTTGCGGCGTCACCGCAACTTCTGTCGTGGCAGCCGGCCCATCCTCTTCGGCCAACAGCTGGTCGATTTCTTTGGATGCCAGGCCTTTGCTGGCTAGGAAGGCGGCTTTACGTGGTCGCGATTCGTGTTGCACGGTCTTATCGCGAAGGAAGATGCGGGCTTGCTCTAGGGTCGGCGGTGACGGTTCAGTCAGCGGGGAGGCTGGATTCGCTTCGGATTCGCCATCAGCGCTCACATGACTGGCTGCGTCGAAGGACGGCGATTCCTCTTGAGATGGTGCCGTTTCAGGATGTGTCGCGGAAACATCGTTTGCCGACTCTGCAATGCTTTCCTGGGGCGCCGACGGTATGGGGCGGTCTTTTGGATCGGAGTCGGCCATGGCTGTCGATTGCGACGTGTCTGAGGTAGAATTTGTGTTGCTAGAGATGAAAGGAAGATGCGAAGTATTTGTTTGGCACGCGGTGCTTTATTTGGCAGGGGCACGGCCGAGATGATTGTATTTTGGCTGCAGCTGTAGCCTCGGCTTGCGGAGGCTTGTGCTGTGCTGGGATGCAGACTGGGCCCCATTGGTTGTGGGGCGTTCCCGAAAGTCGAAAGTTTGGGGAAGGCGCGCAGTTTCTGCCTGATATCTTAGGTGTTAAGAAGGTCCCAAAATGCCCTGTGCTAGTTTAGCTTTCTGGACGACGTGGGCTTTGGATGAGGAGCAGGTCTCCAACAGCCCGAATCTCGAAATCGAACACGCTCAAGTCTCGAAAAACACATTGCGCGTCACACGTCAGAAGAGCAAATCCAACCAGCGCATATCCCAAAGAAATCCCAATCGGGGCAGTCTAACGGCACAAGCGATATTACCACCATCTGGGCCATTCAAATCAAGCCAAGCAACGCATGCGTGCATCCAGCTTCATACGTCGATAACCAAGCCATTGATGTTATATTTCCGTCAATTGAACAGTTAGACTGCCATTGGACCATTCAGAGCCCTGCGGTCACTCCGGTACTGCCTCTAGACGTTTACAGGCCTCTTATGAACGGTTGAAATCAAGCAGGGGTAAGCGCAAACCCAAGTTTACCTGCCTTGGTGAACTGTCGACTCTGGGTTGATACCTACGGAACAGACTCGCTCCTTTTCATTCTTTCTGGTGAGACGTCCATCCCATTGCTGTTCAAGTCTCGCTCTGTACTCCAATTTCGCCTGTACTAGTAACGACGGTTGGTGACAGTGTCACAGCCAGATGCTTTTACCTTTGCACCTTCGGTCACGTTATTTTCGCTTTCCCTCTACCTTTCCTTTCCTACGTCTGTTCGGGCTGTATGGCTCTCCTGTATCCCATGGTCGTACGTATGCAATGTGATGCGGATCTTCGTTGTTTCGAAATGGCTTGCGACGTACGGCAGGACATCAAAGAGCCAGGCGTGTTGAGGGAGAAATGAGCAATTGGCTGAATGTCGATGCACGAATGCTCTCACTACCAGCGCGTCGTTGCACAAACGAACGAGTGCACTGAACTGGCGTTCCACTGGGGCCCGTCTTGGAAACAGACCGCCCTCTTATGCTCTTATCCATTTTGTGGAATATTGGGACATATCGGACGTATTATTCTGTGCCTGTTCCCTCGTCGTTGCTCCTTCATTTGGCCCCTATCATATTGCTTTACAACCAGCGGCAGTTACGCCTATCTCACGGCCGTTGCCCCACCCCTCCAACTCGGAGTCGCAGTTTGCTCTTTTGTCGTTTTCACCTGGGCATGCATTTGATCCCCTTTCTGGCCTCACTGCCTTTTCCTTCCGGTTTCTATAGTAGCCGTTCTTGCCCTGCACCATAACCTTCCACCCAATGTCGAAAAGGCGGCTTCCTTAGCAGATTCTCTCATCTACACTGCCCGGTTGACATTTTTTTGCGTGTTCATATCAATTCGCATACTATGGCATCCCGACCGCGAAGAACTGCGGCCCGACTCGCGTCTGTGGCAATTACTGACATGGCCGATAGAGACACCACAATGCCGTCACGATCAAGGAGGGGAGGCGATAGCCGGGCCACCGCGCGCGCGCCTTCGGCCGAATCCAACCTTTCGTCTGTTCGCGTCTCCAGTACTGCGAAGCGGCTCAAGAAGAGCAATGGCGTGACAGACCACCGTGATCGATCCGAAAGCCACGATGTCATTCATAGCCGCCGGCCGACCCGCGGACCGAAGAAGCGCTACATCGAGTCCGAGTCGAGCGACGACGATGACGAGGAGGAGGAGGATGAGGAAGAAGAGCAGAAGGATGAGATTCGCGTTGGCGCAAGCGATGTCGAGATGGATGCCGAGGGCGAGGCGGAAGACATGGACATCGACGCCGAAGGCGACGCAGATGACTTGCGCGACGAGGACGCCGAAGGCGATGTTGATATGGACTCTATCCCTGCAATTACGGTGTCGAAGCCGCTAACGCCGGGAAGCACAAAGGCAAAGGCAGAAGTTGCAGCGGCCAAGGCTAAGCCTGCCATCAACAAGCGGGTATCGGCAGCAAGCGGCTCCGGCAGAAAGAGGGGCCGTGCAAACGATGACGAGGACGAAGAAGAAGAGGAGGAAGAAGAGGACGATGATGACGATGACGAAGAGCTCAGCGAAAGTGAGAGCGTGCCTGAAGGCGAGATTAACGATTCTGTCGAGGTAGCGGGCGACGAGGACGCCGAAGGTGAAGACGATGACGAGGGCAATGTCGAAGGCGAGACAGAGATGGTGGCAGGTGATGAAGAGGATGCTGAGGGCGATGAGGATGATGAAGACGAAGACGACGAAGACGACGACGACGACGACGACGACGATCAGCAGGATGCCGAGGGCGAAAGCGACGGCGAAGACGGTGATGGGAGCCGCGATGGAACCCCCGACCTGACCAAAATGACGCGCCGGCAACGTGCTCGTTTCGAGGAGACACCACAGGAATATATGAAGCTGTCCGATGGTAAGTTGCATCGTACACCACAAGTGCCAGCCCCAGGAATGGCCTTTTTATTTTATTTTATTATTTTTATACCCCCCACCCCCTCTGTCGGCCAGAAGCTAACGGAAGTTCTGTGCAGAGGTCCAAGTGAAGAAGGTATTTACAGCGGAGGAACTAAGTATGCGGCGGCAGGAGATGGCGCGGAGACGTCGCAACCTCAGCGACAAGCGCAACGAAGAAGTCAAGGCCGAGACGATCAATAAGCTGCTCAAGCGTCAGGCGCCAAAGACAACGAAGAAGAACGCACAGGCCGACGACGAAGAGGGCGCGGCCGATGGATCTGGGCGTTCCGCAGCGATGTTCATCCGGTGGACCAGCAACAAGCAGGGCAACCGCGTGGGTGTTAAGAATGAGGTCTTGGACGGGCCCGTGGGAGCGCTGTTTGGCCCCCCGCCGGCCGGCAGCAGGGCGGTACCGCAGAAGATGGTCGAGGAGGTGTCATAGCTGATTACGACGGGGCCAGTATTGGCTTGCGCGTGAGAATACCAGACTCGACTCAGTTTCGACGGCACTGCAGGTCACTACTTTGGGCACTTCTTTCCATTGTTCTACTGGTTTTATTGTATTGCGATGGAGTACTTTTTGGCATAATATACAGGGCATTGACACATGCGTATCTGGTCATTTTCCATATGCAACTTTTGTTAGCCGTAGTGTCGCGATCTTCGAATCGGACCTGGCACGTTTTGGTTTTCAGCGAACATTGCACGGAGTTTCCTTAGTAATGCTCCCCCGTCCGCAAGGTTCGAATTCTTACCGGCGGCAGACCAGTTGGCACCTCATCTGCAAGTGTGACACTAGGCAAAAATAGACAGGGGTAGTCGTATTCTACAGTTGCATCGCACACCAAAAGAGACGCAATGAGGCAGACTTGTGGTTGGAGTCGACACTTGGGAGCAATATGGAGTAGAACGAGCTTTCGCCGCACAATGGTAATCCAGACGCAGTTCGTAAACAATCGCTACTAAGTGAACAGGCAATGACAGATGTATGCAAGTCAGCCTACAGTTCCCATTCGTCCACGGTGCTTGGGGCTGACTTCTCCAACTTGATAACTCTGGCCGTCAGCCGACGTAAGAAAAACTGCAGACGAGAACGGGCTTTTGGCCAGGCTCTTCTCCGCTGTTTATGGTTCTGACAGGGTCAGGCAGTGAGTTGGTCTTGTGTTGCCTTTTTATTTTCATTACAGTCCTGTCGTGCTTGGAGAGGCATTCGGAGTTGGAGTTTGTCTGGGTCGGCTTTCTCCGTTGCTCATTCCCCTATAATAGTGGGCGGGCCGCTTGGGCCAGACCATTTGATCACCCGAATTTTTCACCCACTAACGAAAGCAGAGACAAAAAAAACGAGTGAGAGAAAAGCGAGAAGAAACATCACGGACCTACTAACCCCAGGCGTCAGTGTCTCAAATAACAAACCAAACCTCTCAACCCAACGTTTGTTCCTTTGTTCTCGCTCCTGCTGACGCCGTATAGTACTCCGTATTGTCGTGCATCGCCCCATTCCCCCTCCTGTTGTGCACAGAGACGGCTTGCGTTGTCGGTGTCCGTCCCTCGCCCCTATCGTCCCTTTTGTCCTTTCATTTGCCACACAAAAAAACCTTGCCTGCCAGACAACCAACCGCCACAACAGCCCACTGACACTGGGCCCATCATCATGCTGTCCCCTGACGCCGAGGAAGGCGACTCTGGCGTGGACGCCGTCTATGATGATATCGACGCAATGGACGGCGCCGGACTTGGCGAGGGCATAACACGCCTGGGCAATGGCTTGGCTGATGCGTGTAAGTTTCTGTTACAGCATTCTTTCGTTCTTGCTTGCTTCTTTTGTGTCTCGTGTCTGTCCTCCGTATGCGTACGTGACTTGTTCAATGCTTTAATTTTCTTGCTGCCTTGCTCTTTCCCATCTTGGCCTCTCGTCTTCTTGTTGCCGTTTCCTTCCCATTGTCGTTCAGCGTAGCGTTCTTGCCCTCGTATTCTTTACGGCCTCTTCTTTTTCCTTTCAGTCCAATGCACACTTGTGGTTGGTTCGTTCCCTTTTTCGTCGTTAAGTCTCCCCCTCCTTCCGCATACCGGCATGGTGGCTAGGGTCTCGAACTTGGCGACGCCAGTTTGGGCCTCGCCCATCGTTTTCCCCTTCCTTTTTGGCTCTTCTTTCACATCCCCACTTGCGTCTGTTTTTCTTTTCGTCTTCTTGGTCCCGTCGTCCCTTGGATCGCAATTCTTTTCCTCCCATCGTTCACGTTACCCTACCTCTCTTCCCACACAAAGTACACACAAGTACACACAATTCACCGTCTTTATCCCTTCGCCAAGACATCCCCTCTCCAACTGTTCGCCCTGAATCAGCCACAACACCCCAGCCAGCTGCGCAGCTTGACGCTCCCGTCCTGTGGATCAATCTGCGCGCGACCAAGCACTGGGCGAACGACATAGATTGCGTTGCGTATTGTCTGCCAGGCAATATCACATTCCGCCTGTCAATTGTGACGCTCTGGTCTCGTGGCCACTTGGTCTTGCAGTCGTCGGGAAAACATCGTCGTTCCGTTTTTGCTCTTTTTTTCTGGTTTTGGCATCTTTTTAATATTTGTTTTACTATCTCTTTTTGGCCTCTGTCACTGTCGCCTTTTTCACTTCCTTTTTTTGGCACGTCGCTAATCTAGCCGTCTCTGCTTTCTTCGTCGTTTTCCGTTCCTAGCTGCCAGAGTCACACCACCACATGCTTTCGAACCTGCACACCAACGGAACCCACCAAACCCACAGAACCCACAAAACCCACGACAGCCTTCGCTCAAATACCTGGACCAGCCCGCCCCTGCACGGGCCCCATTGTTGGCGTCTGCACCGGACGCAATCCACTATTCGACACACCAGCACCACCGGAACCCCGCACAAGTGTTAGCGTCACGTCAAGAACCAGTCGCAGCTGCAGCAGCCGCACCACAAGGACCACTCTTGGGGCCACCTCAAGAACAACCTCCAACTGCACAACCTCCCATACTCCTGGCGCAACCAATAATAAACCACTTTTGTTCTCCAGCCCTCTCCTCCTCGCCGCCTCTATCTTCCCCCTACCTCCCTCCTACCTCGCACCAAGCTTTGCGTGTGATCTCCTCGTCACTTCCTCCTTTTCATCATTTTCCTTCATCTCAACCTCCGTTGTCGTCGCCCTCTCCGCCTCCAGATCATCTCGGACACACCACGCAACTCGCTTCCATGCCGAAGATGGTCTTTTCCGACTTGTATAAGTCACCAAAGTCCCCGTTCGCCAAGTTTCGTCAACTCCACTCTAGTAGCCAGCAACAGAGCGCCCACCTGGCCGAAGATCAGCAACCCAGTGAGCTTCTGGACTATGGTGACCCGGACCTTTTGAGCCGCGATAAGGCGAAGCAGAAGGAGGCCGTTCGCCGGTACCTCGCGGAGAAGATTCTAAATGACTGGGACTTTGCATGGCCATCCGCGGACGTGAGCAGTGCCTACACAGGGGCGGCCAAGGCACGGGCCCGGGCCATACAGAAGCGGTTGGTACGATCTGAGCAGGTCGGGCTTCTTGACCCGTCCGAGACGTTCGCCAGCCCACTTTCGCCCGTGGATGGCAACGCACCGTTGTCCCTGGCTGCTGTGTCGGCAGCTGTGGCTGCAGACGCTGCCGCTGAAGCTGGAGCCGGGGACGAACCAAATTTTGACGAGTTCGACTCGGACGCCGAGTCTGTCTACAGTACAGTCTCTGAGGATGCGATCCACTTCCGGCCACGCGCGGAGTGGACGTCGGATCTGTCCGAGGACGAGAAGCCTGGAGCCTACTACCAGAGAATGCCGACATATGTACATTCGCCCTTCCGCTTCGACTCGCCCGACGCAGTGGGCACAGCGGTCAACATACCGGCCGACGAACGGAAGGCAAAGGCCCGCCGCGACCTGCGAGCAGAGATTGTGTGGAACGAGGGACTCGCCTGTTTCACTGCCCGCCGTGATGCATGGACCGGTGCCCGCACCGTGCACCTGAAGCCCGCAAAGCCAATTGCACCCACGTCGCCTGTGTCACCTCGGCGCGGGCTCTTCCGCTTCCACAGCCATACAAAATCCGAGCCTGCACCGGTTGCCGCCGTCCACACCAATGCTGTTGCCGTCGCTGCTGGTGGGAAGACCAACGGCCAGGATTCGCATTCTGCGTCTACAACGCCAACGGCACCGGCCCAGTCGAACAGCCCTCCGGGAAGAGCGTCGAGCACCATGCCATTGTCCCCCGTCACATCCAACTCGCGGCACTCCCAGCACTCCCAGCATTCTCATCAATCTCAGCAATCTGCTGGCCAGGAGACGGTCGCTACCACTCCGATGACGTCAGACTGCGGTGGCGGCGGTGGCGTGGACGGTGCTATGCTGCAGCAGTCGGCCTCGCGTACCAGCGTCGCCTCGGCGCAACTTGGGCTCACGCGTAGTCGTGCCTCACGTGCCAGCCGGACTCACCCTGATTATTCTGTCGAAACTATCATTCCTGTGGCCCCCCCTTTGCTACCACCTGGCAATCCTATGCGTGCGTCAATTACGCCCGCTATCTACCTTAGCCTCTACGACAAGCTTGTCTCGAGCTCGTTGCAGCCATCGTGCCCTATCAACCTGAGTGACATGATCCGCTCATGTGTCTCTGGATGGAAACGCGACGACGAGTGGCCTCCTCGCCCCACCGAGATGTCGGCACCAGCTGTTGCTGCCATGTCTGTGGCACTGCGCAAGAAGCGCCGTGATGAGCAGCGAGAAATCCAGAAAGACAAGCGAGACACGGCGAACCACGTTGGTGATGCTGGGAGCGGTGGCCTTCCGTCGCCCGGCCTCACTCGCCGCATGTCCAACTTTCTCGGTGGCAAGCCGTCGTCCGGTAACATTATCCTACCGGCGACAACTGCAACACTTGCTGGTGCCGGGCCTACCTCGCCTCCCATTGACGAGAAAGACGACGCCGGCATCAATGGCCAGCGTGGCATTCGCCGCAGCCTCCAGCGTGTGCTTGGCCTGGGTTATGTGGCTCACGGCGGAGGTGGAAACACGAATGCGAGCATTGGCGGCCACGGCCACTCGCTGTCCGTCGGCTCCGTCGGGCAGTCCACAAAGCAGATCTAACGCCATATATGCCGCCATATATGCCGCCATATATGCTTCTTTGCAGCGCTGTTTATTTTGCCAGTGCATTTTTACACTGTACCCGGAACTGGAACAGATACCCCTTTTTTCTTTGATTTCAGTTCGGGCCTGGGACGCCATTTTGGGTATTTTCCTGTCGTTTGCTTTGTTTGTCTCCTACCCAGTTCCAAACGCCATATATACCCATTTTTATACATTGACGTCGCTATGTAGCTGTGCCTGTCCATGTGTTTTTGGTCTCGTCATCTTCTGCTCTTTTTTTGGTTACGTTTGCTCATTTAATACGTCACTTTGATTGAACGAAAATAATAGTAATATATCTTGACACAAAATCACAAATGCACATTGGTAAATGGCACGCATCTGTTTGCCTATTTCAGCCTCTGTGGCACAGCGTGCCTCCTCAATTTCTCGTGCGTCGCTCAACATGTCGACTAGCGGCCCATTCCACGCCAAGCGACCGGGCTGTGTTGCTTTTCGCGTACCTAACTGACACCCTCAGCCTGACACACCGAGTCATACGACTTGTTGCTGTCAAGCCACAGTTCATCGCCAGCGAATCTCCCACGGGTATTGCCCCACGGGCCCACGCTATCTTGGGGAAACCAGCAAGACCGAACCCCTGTTTGGACGCAGCCAAGCATACGCCTAACGCCTCCGGATCCAGAGGTGCAGAAAGAGGGTGTGCTGTGAGAACGGCGTATATTAAGTAGGATCACGGCACAATGGCCCTCGCAAGCCAAAAATTGTGTCAACCCAACTTGTGACACAGTTACTGGCGGAGACCACGACTATCTTTGGACACATCTTGAGCTTGTCGGCGGAGCTAGAGGAAGTAAATCCTCGCCGATTTGGTCACCCCCTCATTGTCTAGCTTTTGGCCTACCGGTGGTCTAGTCTTTTCCTTAACGTCGCTCCGCTTTCCCGCCATTTTCGCCATTTCTTCCTCTCTTCCTTTTCGTCTCCTTTCTATCGATGACGCTTGTTCACAGCAGCGTACTGATTGCTGATACCACCGCCAACCCTGCCGATCGACGCGACGAGACGGAGGATTCGAAGACGAATACGAGGACAGGGCCGTCTCCTTTCGACAACGAAGGCGGTAGCACGTTCGCTGGCAGCCTCGAACTCGACGAACTCTCACGCGACGGACGAAGACGCCGTCGCAGCCGTCGACAACGCCTACCGCCCTCTCGCCGTGCAACGTACCGGCCCGACGACGACGACGCCATGAAGTTCTCCCACAGCATTCAGTTCAATGCCGTCCCTGACTGGAGCACGCACTACATTGCGTACAGCAATCTTAAGAAGTTGTATGTTAACCCGGATTTACGTGACCGAAGAAAAGAATGGAGCGGGGACTATTAGAGACCTGTACTAACGAATGCACAGAATTTATCAGCTGGAACGGTCGGTCAACCAGGCCGACACCCACCCGGCTACCGATGACGCGGAGTCGCGCCCCCTGATTGTCGACGAAACCGAACCCGAGACCGTCTTTTCCCGCGCCCTTGATGTCGAACTCGAAAAGATCTGCTCGTTCTACACACTCAAGGAGCGCGAGCTACTCGATGAGGCTGATCAACTGTTGCAAGACATCGGTGCGTTCGACGAAGAGGAGCAACAATTGCAGCAGCAGAAGAATGGCGAGGTCGGCGAAAACGGCACGTCCGAGACCGAGATTGGCGCAGCGTCCAGCTCCGGCGCGGCTGCTGGGCCGTCGTCGGCCCGCCCAACATCTGCGGACCGCAATAGCTTCTACAGCCGACGCTCCACCGACGATGGAGATGCCTCGGATGCGGCTGACGACAACGACAATGACGCCGATGAGAACACAGCATTAACGGAGCGCCGTCTGCAGGAGGCCCAGCAGCAGGCGCAGCAACACCGTCGCCGTTTCAGCTTTGGCGCCTCCAATCGCCGCCGCCGACGGCCGATATCCAACCTGATCGCATCGACCGACATGACTGCGTCTACCGAGTTTACACGGTCGCGCCGGTATAGCACAACGTTCGAGGACCACCCCGAAGATGCCGTGCTCTTCTCATCGGGCATCATGCTGAAGAAACGCATTATCAGCATCTATGTGCAGCTGTGCGAGCTCAAATCGTACTTGCAGCTGAACAAGACGGGCTTCCAGAAGGTGCTGAAGAAGTTTGATAAGATTATCGACACCAATTTGCGTGCCCGCTACATGACCACTGTCGTCGAGTCTGCCTATCCCTTCCGACCCGAGGCCTGGAACCTGCTTGTCGACAACATCATGAAGATGGAGGCTGCGTACACGACGGTGGTCACGGGCGGCGATGCCGACACGGCCAAGCGCGACCTTCGTTCCCATCTCCGCGAACACGTTGTGTGGGAGCGCAATACGGTGTGGCGTGACATGATTGGTATCGAGCGCCGTGCCGAAGCTGCCAGTCTTGGCCGTACGCTTCTTGGCGGCGGCGGCGGCATTGGTGGTGGCTTCGGCTTCATGGCAGCCGGCGGCGATGATGCCAAGGATGCGGCAGGCAACCTCTTGCTGCAGGGCGACGAGGAGCGCCAAGCTGCTCCCACCCGCCGCATCCGCACGCCATTTGGCCGCGTCATTACGCTGCCGGCATGGCTCCTCAGTAGCACCATGCTCACGCTGTTGGCCATTGTGGGCATCTTCTTCGTCTTGCTGTATTCGCCAATCCTGCCTGGCGAGCCCGAGCAGCAAAACTGCCTGGCCATGCTGGTGTTTGTCAGCTTACTGTGGGCCACCGAGGCGATCCCGCTCTTCGTGACGTCGCTGATGGTGCCCTTCCTGTGCGTGGTGCTGCGAGTGGCTCGTACGGACCACAAGCCATACGAGCGCCTGAGCTCCAAGGACGCCGCGTCGTTCATTTTTGCCTCTATGTGGACGCCTGTGATCATGCTGTTGCTGGGCGGCTTCACGCTGGCCGCCGCCATCTCCAAGTGCCGCATCGACAAGCGCATTGCTACCTTTGTGCTGAGCAAGGCCGGCACCCAGCCGCGCACAGTCCTGCTGGCCAATATGCTCGTTGCTGCCTTTGCCAGTATGCTGATTAGCAACGTGGCTGCGCCGGTCTTGTGTTTCTCGATCATCGAGCCCATGCTGCGCAACCTGCCGTCCGACTCGAACATGTCCAAGGCCGTGATCATGGGCATCGCCCTGGCCAGCAACATCGGCGGTATGCTGTCGCCGATTGCCTCGCCGCAGAACATTGTCGCGATCGGTATCATGAAGCCCGAGCCCCCATGGCTTCAGTGGTTCTTCATTTCGATTCCTGTGGGCGTCGTGTCGATTCTGCTCATTTGGCTGCTGCTGCTCGTCTCGTTCCGGCCGGGCCGCGGCACCACGATCGTGGCCATCCGCCCCGTGCGCGAGCGGTTCAACGGCGTGCAGTGGTTCGTGACGATTGTGACGATTGTGACAATTGGCCTGTGGTGTGCCAGCCACCAGCTCGAGGACTCGTTTGGCGACATGGGCGTCGTGGCCATCTTGCCCATCGTGCTGTTCTTCGGTATCGGCATACTCACCAAGGAGGACTTCAACAACTTCCCCTGGACCATCATTATCCTCGCCGCCGGTGGCCTCGCCTTGGGCAAGGCTGTCAAGGCGTCTGGCCTGCTGGACACGGTTGCTGCCTCCATCACTGAATTGGTGCAGGGCATGAGCCTGTATGGCGTGCTGGTCGTCTTCTCGACACTGATCTTGGTGATTGCGACATTCATTAGCCACACGGTAGCCGCTTTGATTCTGCTTCCCTTGGTCAACAACGTCGGTGCCGACATGGACGAGCCGCATCCGAATCTCCTGGTCATGGCTGGTGTGTTCATGTGCAGCGCAGCCATGGGTCTGCCGACCAGCGGCTTCCCCAACATGACGGCGATCATGAAGGAGGACCCTGCTGGCCAGCGCTACCTGCAGGTCAAGCACTTTATCACGCGAGGCATCCCCAGTAGCATCCTCACGCTTCTTGTTGTTTTGACACTGGGTTACGCAGCGATGCGCATCACTGGCATGTAGGCGACGACAGGAAGCAATTTTCCTTTGTCCACGAGAGAGACCCAAGCGAGAAGTCTGGGTACGTACCTTGACAGCTTTCGGATTTTGATTTACATGTAGATGTTTTAGCATAAGCTTGATTACCCAGAGCGCATTGAGGTCGCTGATAGAATTGGCCCATATCCGGCGGCTTCATGAGTCTGGAGCTCGCATTTTCTGTATTTTCTCTTTTGTACCTGAATTGCAGCGCTTTCATATTAACATTATAAATTTCAACATTCACGTTGTCAGTCCTTCGTGATGGTGGATGATGGCAGAGCTTTGTTTTGGCTCCGAGCTCCAGCGCTCTTAGGCTCACCTAAGCAATGACGTGTGTTGCCCTTTAAGGCACTTTGGTCGCACTTCGGCAGTAACCACCACTCAGTACCCAATTTACAGAGGAGCATCCCAGTGCACCTTCCGCCCAATAGCTGCTCAACCTCCTGCCTCCACTCTAGCCGCCTAGCCTTCCCATTCACTTCACCTCCCAACAATTCCCTCCAAACAACTGCGAGGCTTTGTTCTTCAAAACATCGCTCTCTTTCACCAGCGGCCCTGCAGCGACTTGCCTATCCTGTATCAAATACGCTTTGGATCACTTTTGCGATCGCATATCCACCTCACTGCGCACGTGCGCGACATGGCCGCATCGGCCGCGTCTGGCTGATAGACCCACCGAACAACAACTCGTGGGCTGTCCCTCTTCGGCTTCCTCTCTCGTTCTTCGACCACTCGGCCTTGAACACGCCCGCGTTGGACGTCGACTTCATATCACAGCCTCCGCTCCTCCCCTATTGATACCCGGCATCGGCGTGCTCGCCGTTCGCCACGACTCGCCGTCATGCTCTCTGCATTCACCGCCCGCCCAATTGTCGAGCTGAAGGCGCGCAACAAAGCCAAGATCGACTCGCTCGTCGCGTACGGTGACCGGCTATTGGTCGGTCTAAACACTGGCGTCCTGCGCATATACCGCGTCAACGAGCAGTCGGGCGCACCAGCGGACGCACTGCCAGTGGGAGGCGCGGCAGGTGGCGGCGACGCCAATCACAACACAAACAACAATGCTCCTTTTGCAGCTGCGAATACGTCCCCCACAACCGCCAACGAGCCTACCCACCTCCTGCGCGAACTCGAAAAGTTCTCTCCTCGTGCCATTGAGCAGCTCGCCATTATCAAGGAGGCCAACACCCTTATATCACTCTCCAACTACGCCGTCTCGCTCCACGACCTCCAGACGTTCACGCCTCTGCCAGGTGCCGCGCCGCTGCCCGGAACCAAAAATGCCTCGGCTTTTGCTGTCACGAGCAACATCATAAAGGACCCGGCAACGGGTATCCCGGAAATCGTCTCGCGGTTGGCTGTTGCTGTTAAGCGGCGTCTGCTGCTTTGGAGCTGGTATGCGAGCGAGCTCAGCGGAAGCGGTGTCGGCGTCAGTGGCGGGGGAGCCCAGGACGGGATCGTGTCTGCCGACGGAGGTGGCGATTCTATGGCGCCTGCAGAAATCACCCTCTCGGAGACCATCCGGTCCCTCACGTGGGCGAGTGCTACGAAGCTGGTTGTTGGAATGAACGCCGGGTACGTGCTCGTCGATGTGGTGAGCCGAAACGTCGAGGAGATTGTCGGCAACACACCCTCTGGGGCCAATGGAGGCAGCGGCGGCGACTCTGGTGGTGTCTCGGCGGTTAGCCGATTTGGCGCACTCGGCAGCGCCAGCATGGGCTATATGGGCCTTGGCAACTACATGCCCAAACCTCTGGCCGCGAAGCTAGCGGACGGTGAGATGCTCCTGGCCAAAGACGTACACACGCTGTTCATCACAGATTCTGGCAAGCCTGTCGATCGGAGAGGAATACCCTGGCCAGTGGCACCGGAGAGCGTTGGCTACAGCTATCCGTACATTCTCGCACTCCAGCCACCAACCAAGGGTTCGCTCGAGGTGCGCAACCCGAGCACACTCAGCCTCCTACAGACAATCGCCGTGCCAAATGCCACACAATTGCATGTGCCACCACCTTCTGTCAGTCTCGCCCATGCAGGCAAGGGCTTCCACGTATCCTCGGAGCGTGGGATTTGGAAAATGGACGCAACGGGGTACGATAGCCAGATCGATGCGCTTGTGGCGCAAGGCCACCTTGACGAGGCTATCAGCCTGCTGGGCTTGCTTGAAGATGCGTTGTTGCGCAACAAGTCAAAGACGTTACGCGACATCAAGATGCAAAAGGCAGAAAAGCTATTCCGCCAGAAAAAATACCTTGCCGCAATGGATTTGTTTAACGAGGAAGACGTACATGCGCCACCTGAACGGGTGTTTCGGTTCTTCCCGCGGTCCATCGTTGGTGACATGTCCGACGATAAGACTGCCGTGGTCAACGAGACCGACGCAGATGAAGACGGCGAAGGGGGCAATAACGGCCCAGCAAAGAACGGCACAGTGAAAGAGGACGATGCCGACGACACTAACACTGCCCCTCCCAACAGTGATAGCAACCACCAGACGAACGGCAAAACAGGCCACACGGACGCGAGTACGTCGGCACCGCAGCCTGAAGCATCCTCTTCGCTGCCACTAGGTGGTGGTTTCACGAAGGCGTTCTGGGGATCCCTGAAAGTCAACTCCGAAACAGCTTCTGTAGCTTCGGCACCCAAAGGAAGCACAGACTCGGACGGCGCAAGTGTCAAGGGAAAGCAGGCAGTGCCGGGATCAGACGAAGCTGAAACGCAGCCACCAGTTGTCCATGCCAACGGATACGTTCCACTCGAAGGCAAGGAGCTCATCAGTGCCGCCGAAGCCTTGAACAGCTACCTTGCCGGCACGCGTGCCCGACTGCAGCGAGTTATTGATCCGGCCACGGGCAAGCTCAAGAAGCCGCGGGGCACGGAAAATCGGCGAGAGGGCTCTGCCCCGCCGCAATACGACAGCGACTGGGGAGCCGACGTGGACGATGACACGGCCCGTGAATCTCGACTCCGTACCATATTTACGCTTGTTGACACGACCATGTTCCGCGTATTGATGCTGATCCGGCCCAAGTTGGCCAGCTCTCTGTTCCGCATTCCCAATTTTTGTGACCCGGATGTTGTCAATGAGCGGTTGCTGGAAAACAACCGCTTCAACGAGCTCGTCGACTTCTTTTACGGAAAACGGCTGCACCGGCCAGCTCTCGAGCTGCTCAAGCGGTTTGGCGATGTTGGCGGCCAGACCGATGAAGACAAGAAGGTGTATGGCGAGAATGTGAAGACGTCGGCGTCGGGTGACGCGTCTGATGCGACCGTGTCTGTGCCTCCCACCTTACGAGGGCCACAGCGCACCATCGCATACCTGCAGAGCCTGCCGCCTGCGATGATTGATCTGATCCTTGAGTTTTCCGCGTGGACACTGCGGGCCGACCCGGTGCACGGCATGGACGTGTTCTTAGCGGACTCGGAAAACGCCGAGACATTGCCACGCGACCGTGTAGTGCGATTCCTTGCGGGAATCGATGCGCGGCTCGAGCTGCGATACCTGGAGCACATCATCAGTGAGCTCAACGACCTGACGCCCGATTTTCATAACAGGCTGATCGAGCAGTGGATCAAATTGCTCAAAGACAGTGAAGAAAGAGCGGAGACGAACCAGGGGAAGAACAGCGCGAAGGAAGACCCATCGGACAGTGACATGGATGGTGAAGGCAGCAAAGAGGAAACGTGGGAGGAAAGCATGGCGCGGCTCGTTGTGTTCCTCAAAGAGAGCAAGCAGTACAGTCTATTGCGGGCGTTTGGCCTGATACCCCGAGATGGTGAGTTGATGCCCGAATACCTCGCAATAACCGTCTCTGTGGCCTACTTCTTTACTGACATTCCCTAGACGCGGCATTCTACGAAGCCCAGGCGACAGTGCTGAGCAACATGGACCAGCACAAGCAAGCACTCGAAATCTATGTCTTCAAAATGAAAGACTTTGCAAAGGCGGAAGAGTACGTTTTTCGTTGATTCTCGCCGTGGCGATTGATTCAAGCTGGGCTCTGAACTAACATAATCAGATACTGCAATCAAGTCCACAAGGCACAAGAGCTAGCGCAACCGGTGCCGATGTCCTCCCCTGGTCCTCTGCTCCTGTCTTCCAACAACAACCAGTCACGGCGCGTGTCCGCGTCAAAGGGAGACGACGCAAACGACGGTGTGTCTGGCGACAATCAAGACAAGGCAGCGGCACCGTCGATTTACCACACTCTGCTGTCGCTGTACCTTACGCCGCCACCACAACAGCAGCGGCAACTGGCACCGGCACTCGACCTCCTGTCCCGGCATGGCTCGCGGCTCCCAGCCTCATCGACTCTACAGCTCATCCCGGACAGCCTGCCCGTGGCAGAGCTAGCTTCGTACTTCCGAGGCCGCATGCGGGCGGCCAACAGCGTCGTCAACGAAGGCCGGATCGAAAAGGGTCTGCGGCAGACGGCCGTGCTGGCAGCACAGGCGAGCTTATTGCTCGGTCGGGACGACTATGCCACGGGCGGGGTGGGTGGGCAGGTGGCACCCGGTGGACGCAACCGTCGCGTGGCCATCAGCGAAGAGCGTGCGTGCGGTGTCTGCCACAAGCGGATTGGCGGCAGCGTGGTGGCCGTGTTGCCCGACAACACAGTGGTGCACTACGGCTGCCTGAACCGGGCGGGACAGAACAGCAGCCATCGGACGCCGTCGTGGCGTTGATCGAGTGCCTGTGTCGCGATGGTGATAGTCTTGCCGTACAAATGTATGTATACGTACGTGGTTGCGCGTGTATGTGGCGGCGTGTAGATGTATATATCAATATAAATGACGAGCCATTGGCATAAATGTTCGCCTTCCTTTTTTTTTTTTGGTTGTTAAATGCAGCAAAAACTATTCGTCCTCGTCCATGACCTCTTCGCCGTAGTTTTGCTCTTCCTTCTCGGCGGCCTGGTCGACGGCGGCCTGGTTGGCTGCCTGCGCGTCAATGACCATGCGCGCAGTCAGTTCACGGTTGACGTTGTCCTGGACGGCGGTGACGGCACCGCGGAGAGCCGCCAGGTACGCCGTCTTGTCCGCCGTGGACAAGGTCGGGCTTGCCGCAGGTGCCGCTGACAGCTCCTGGCTCGCGGTAAAGGACTTGTGGTCCGGCGCGCTGTAGGCAGCTTTGAGTACGGGATTCGGCATTGTGAGGTGCAGAGGTCGCGTGTGGTCTGAGGCCAAGGGGTGTGATTGTCTCGTACAAGTGATGCTTTGGCGTCTGAGAGAGCAAAGGTCAAAAGGCCAAAAGGCCAAAAGGCTCCAAGCTTTTCTAGTTCCTTTTGGGTCCTTTGGGTGCGGGGACCCTGTGCATATAGTGCATATTATATGCAAAGTACGCTATTGGCACATCTCCAAATATTTGTATTCGGCGCATTTGATGACCAGCCTATGGACACCAGTTTCGCCTTGGTGCTCCGACGTCCTAGTAGACCGATTTGCATACGCACGCCTGCGCTCGGTTTATACGAGACAACTTCTGCCTCCAACAATGTCGGCAGCCTTGCAACAGGCCATTGTCCGTGCAGGGCCCCAGTCGGGCCGCCTGGCGGCACGGTCGACACTCTGCCCAGCTCTGCGCCCGGCCCAGCTCCGGCCGACCGCGCGGACAGTGCGGACAGTGCCCACAGCTCTGGCACTCCGCCGTGCTTCGACATACCGGAACCCCAATGACTCGAGTCTCGATGACGACGATGTGCGGCCGCCTCTGGCGCAGCAAAAGTACAAGAACAAAAAGGTCTGGCCGCCCGACTTTACGCGGCTGTCGCCGCAGGAGCAGCTGCGGTTTGAGAAGCGGTTCAAGCGGCGGGTGGCACTGGCCTCGGCACGGCCTCGCTGGGTCAAGTTTATCAAGCTGGCGCAGCTGTTCAGCGTGACCTGTACGTCGTCTGGTGGGAAGACGGAGCGTCACCGTGTCGTATGTCAGCTAACATGTGTCAAGTCGTAGTCATCTATTGCGTCCTATTCATGGAGTGGGAGTACGGCCCTCAGCCGTTCGCCGGGGTATGTTCTATTCTTCTTTACATCTGGGATAGGATTCCCTTTCCTCTCAATTCGACACTCCAGACCGGACATTGCTGTCCCTTGCTTGACGTGTCCAGTTTCATTCCCATGCATACATGCATATCAAGCTAACCGATCCAATGCCAGGTGCGCGAGTGGTTCTGGAATACGCTGGGTCTGATGAAGGGCGGAGGGCAGAACAGTGCCGTCCGCAAGGCCGATGAGAGCGCACGGGGAAATGCAGCTGCTGGGAAGTGAACTGCGATTTCTTTCGTCTTCCTCCTCTTTCCCCTTTTGCATATCATAGTTCGTTGGCATTCTGGCGCTTTTTGTTTTCCTAGGCTCTCGCGGCGGTAATGTTTTGTGTTCGCTATTGGATCATATCCGGCTTCCCACTTCCCATCTCTTTGCATGAAACGGGGCGTGTCCAGCCCACCTGACTTCCGATCCTGTATGGCTGTATGTATTATAGTGACAATGACTTATTTGCGTCCCATTTCTGGTTCGCCCGACCTCACCGGCCGTGCCACACAAAGTTGCCGCCCATGCCGAGTGTTGCGCCAATCCCCGTGCCACTGCTGCCGTTGCTGGTCAGGCTGTTGCCGCTGTTGACAGGCCGCTTCGCGACGGCGCCCTGGGCGCGCACGCCCGCCACAATGCGGTCCAGATTTGTCTCGATGACGACGCCACCAATAATCATCTCGGCCAGGGTCGCGTGCATCGACTCAAAGTTGAAGATGAGGTCGAGCTCGCAGACGTTTTCAAACAGGCGGTCGAGCGACTCGACGTACACCTGGATGAGGTCGATGAGGGCGAGCGGCGACTCGGTGGCCGTGGAGATGACGATAAAGTACAGCGTGGCATAGTGGCGGTACGTGACGAGGGAGGGTGAGTCGGACGCTTCGCTGCCGCCGGTCGAGCCTGATGGCGGCGCCAGCAACGGCGGCAACGGCAGGAAATTGCACGATCCGGGTGGGCGGTTGGCAACGAGGGAGAAGATCTCGGATATCAGGCGCTGCTGTATGCTGGTGTCCTGAACAAGAGCAATCGGGGGAGCGAGGACAGCCGAGTTAGAACGGTACGGCAAACTCTGTCGGGCAACGTCGTGAAGCTTACCAGCTGTGTATAGAACTTGGTCAGGCGGGGTTGGCCTTGACCATTGAAGACCAGGAAAGCGTTGATCATGGTGCACGAAGCTGCGCCGTAGGAAACTGGCGCGCACAGGTAGAGCCTCGATGAATGGCGGCTCGGTGCATCAGGGATCGCGTATCGGGCTGTGGTCGAATGTCGTGTTTAGCAGGCGCGGGCAAGTTGAAATGCAGGTGTGACATGTCGCAATCGAGGGCAGGCGCGGGGCTCTCATACCGAAAAGTGCGCTGTGCCTGGAAAAAGTGGGTCTGTCAGCTAGGCTCACCCAGCAAGGTGCTTCCCATCAGTTTTGCTTTCATATCATGCAAAAGAGCTGCAAAAAAACGTACCACTTCTGAAAACCTCACGCGAGCTCGACAAACCACACCGCTCCGACGCTGAAACTCCTAGACACAAAATTGCGTCTCCCGCCTTGGACGCATGACTGCAACTTCAACTCCTCCTTCCTAGGCACGACACACAGAGATCTAGCAAAATGCCGCGTCCTGCACACTCGGCGTCGTCTCGAATCGTCCGTCGACTTGCCTCGGCGGCCCCAACGCCTGCCTCCACGCGGCCTCTCGTTTCCCACTGTGCTTGCAGACAGAGCCGACATGCGCCGTTGGCCTTGCTCTCGGTTGCCTCGCGGCGGTTCGTTTCGTCCACGTCGCCTGCTCCCATCCGCCCAACGGCCGTTCGTTTCGCACAACCGCCCCAGGCCGCAGCACCCTTCCTGTCCGCCTACACACCCCAGTCCGCCGCCGAGCCTGCCGGCATGACCGAGTCCGAGTACCATGCTCTTGCCGACGAGTACCTTGATCGCCTGCTTGTGCGCCTGGAGGACATGCAGGATGCCCGTGAAGATGTCGATGTGGAGTACGCTTCGGGGGTGCTGACGCTGTCCTTTTCGCCGAGCGAGCCTGGCGCACGTTCGCGGACATATGTGATCAACAAGCAGCCGCCCAACAAGCAAATCTGGCTGTCGTCGCCCATATCCGGGCCGAAGCGGTACGACTGGGTGCTCGATGCAGGGACCAGCGGGGACAGTACTAGCGGCCAGTGGATTTACCTCAAGGACGGCTCGGCGCTGAATGACCTGCTGCGAGATGAGATTGATCTGGACCTGGATGCCGAGTGGGAAGAGGCGTAACGGACAGATGAGGAGGCAGAGAACCGCAGTTCGCCGGATCGCTGTAATGAATATTGTATGATGTATACCAAGCTACTCAAATTAACTGGCCCCTTTGTTTTCGAAATTTGCATCCGAATTGTGATCTGGTGTTGCGTGATAGAACTGATGCAGTGTTCAAGACTGCCGTGAAAAGAGTAGAAGAAATATTATTTTCAAGAAAAGTTTAAAAAAATGGCCCGCTGAACAAATGCAAGTGAGGTATCTGATACTTTTATCCCATCCCATCCATAACACCCAATCCTGTTGCGTAACAAGCAAATATTAAAGCAAAATTGGAAAGAAAACCAAACAAAAAGTGATCCAGAAATAGTAACTTATTAGAAAAAGTGCTCCATTGCAAGAACGAGAAGCCCAAAAGGTGTTATTTATTGGCTGCTCCTGTTTGTACCGTCATCAAAGAGATTTACCACATTGCTTGGGAGGTACTCAAGCCACTGGGGCATCAACTCCGTCGGCAGTGTTAGGGAGCTAATGTCGATTTCCTGGCTGTCAAACGTGATGATGTCGGTAATAGGCCCCGCCTCGAGGTACGAGTACAGGCCACCGCCCATGAGGCCGCCTTGGCTGAGGTCAGGTTGGTACATCCCGCTGCCGTCAAGGGGACCAAGAGCGGTCGTCGTGCGAGGACTGTTCCCGCTCGCGCTCGCATTCGCCTGGTCAAAGTGTGCAAGCCCGTTGTTGGACGGGGACGTGCCTTGCAGGATGGCGCCCTCATAACCAGACGAATGGTGTGACGAGGGCGTGTTGTACGATTGCACAGGGGCAGGCAGAGGCTGCTGTGATTGATGCGATGCTTGGTGCAAGAAGTCTTGTTGGTGTATATGCTGATCCTGGCCATGCTGCTGTTGCTGGTGGTTGAATTGCTGCTGACTCGGTTGCAGCTGTTGCGGTACCTGGAACTGTGGTTGATGCTGCCCAGAATACACCATATTGCTACCAGCAGCATACAGTCCATGCGGTCCATTTTGCCCCGACCCTGGGCTAGGTGAGTCCAGATCGCCAAACTTGAACGCGCTGCGATCATGGCCTTGTTCCGCCAGTTGACTATCGGTGAATGTTGGGGGTACAGGATGTGTGGAGCTTTGCTGCTGGAATTGCTGCGTTTGTTGATGTGCAGACTGGTCCGTCGAGTACCGTAGAGCCGAAATGTTGGTTTGCGGGTAGGCTGGCGGATACATAGGCGGGGCCTCAGGAATACTCTGTCGGATCGGATCGTATATCATGTTTCCCGGTGGAGTGGCAGCGGAAGCAAGCTGAGGCGAATGGTAACGCTTTTGACTGCTCGACTGTCCAGCTTGTTGACTCTGCTGGGCTTGTTGAATTGCTTGTTTGCGTTGCTTTTGATTTTCTTTCGGCCGCGGTGTCGTGTCCTGGGCCTTGGAGCTGGAAGCGCCAGGTCCAGCAGCATTTGTGTGGCTCTGAAATAGCAAGGTCAAGCTAGGATTTGCAGAGTTCGATGTTCCTGTCAATGACCAAGCTATGGGTGGTGCATTTGGCGAGGAGGGATTGTCGAAGCGCGGCATCTGGCTAAAGGAGCCACGGCGGGCGGGCTGTTTTGTGCTCTCAAGCTCTTCAGTAGTGAATGTCTCGCAATCCCAGATGCCCTTGGACTTCTGATCCAGTGCCGTCAAAATATACCTTACGCCGCCCCAATAAAGGTGCAGTTGTTGTAGTGATTTGTAGCAACGTTGGTAATTCTGGTTCGCATTCGATGCAAGAAGCGAGTGCTTTGACGAGATTCCAGTCCGAGTGTCGCCACTAGAGTATCCAGCGCCTCGAGTTTGGGCATCCGCAACCGGTGGTGTAGTACCCCGAGACGCCGGTTGGGAGGCATTCGCAACGGATTCCATCAAAAAGGCACAAGCGGCAATGTACATTGGTTGTGACGTAAAGGGATTTCCTATGAAGCTCTTCGGGTCGATGAGCTCTGCAAACGCGAGGATATCGGCAATAGTTTTGGCGCTGGACATAGAGAGCTCGTGGCTATTCGGCAAGAGCTGGTGTGTGCGCTGAAGGCCTCCAAATGGAGCCAAGAGGGTAGGCTGATGTAGAATGATAATGAGAGTGTGGAACCAAAAATGGAGCAAGATAAACGTTGTGCCCTGTCCGGCGCGCACATACGCCTGGAAGTTGGACGCGTTGAAGTTGAGCCGCGGGTCTTGTCTCTGGTACAATTGCGTCAGGTCGTTTTCCATATGGCCGAGCCGTTGCATCTTTTCGTGTGTGAGATCGTCGGCACTATGGATGTTGTTCAAAACGTCGGACACGCGACCATATAGATGGATAATTTGTGCCAGAATGGGGAACGGTGCGGGCCAATCGGTAAGTGGATCTAAGGTGGGCTCAGGCAGTGCGAGCTCAAAATCGTCGTCTCGAAATGTGACGGGACGTCCCGTACCTGACGAGATGACGCGGTCCAAGAAGAAAACGGCCCAAAATGTATCGGCACGCTCTTGCTCTGCTGCATGTAGCTCTGCAGAAGCGTACACACTTTCGCCGTCGTGCATGGCATCGCTGTTGTGTGCCGGTTTCCTTCCAGAGTCAATATTGTACGTCGGTTCAACGTCGTCGCTGTCCTCGCTATCGTCGTTGTCGCCGCCTTTGCCGTTCCAGGTACGCATAAACCAAGGATCCTTTTCACCCTGTGGAGTGACGCCCACCTTCTTCTGAAGGCCCAAATCCACCGCCATGCGGATAGCGAGTCCCAGATACATCCATAACGCACTATCCTGGTCAGCACCGAAGCCTTCGTAGGCCATAAGGAGGCAGGCTTGGACAGCGGCCACAGAGGGGCAAGGGAAGGTGTCGACGGTGGCCGCCTTGGCGCGCTGTGCAAATACGTGGCCATATTCTGAGCGGGCCATTTGACCATCGGCGGTGGTTTGCCCAGCACCGTTACTGTTGCTGGCGCCACCACTGTCCGTATCAACGCCGTTCGTAAACACAGGAAGGTCAGAAAAGCGTGCGGCAAGAGCACACATGGCATCAACAAGGATGGCCTCCACGCGTTTCTCACGTACCATCTTCAAAACTCGATCCTCGCGTAGAAAGGGGTAGTTGCACCCGAGATGAACGAAGAAGGTCTTGAGGAGGTTGATAATGACCGGATGGACGGGAGCAGTGTCATTGCGGTCGTAGACAGGTAAGTCTTCCAGGCTTTCGAACACGGGGTCAAAGCGTGAATGGCGGTTCTGTCCGTGCTGACCACGGTGGCTACTTGCGCCATCCGTTAAAGTAGTGCTTGGGGAGACTGTTGAAAAGCTGCTGCCACGACTACGGCGGCGGTCGCGAACGGACACGTCGACAACCATCTGCTTGTAGCCAGGTACAATAGCAGTCGGGCCAAAGTAGCGAAAATAGGGGACTCGGTGGCTTTCATTGTGGTGTTGATGTTGATGTTGGTGTTGGTGTTGGTGCTGGCGTTGATGTGAGTGTTGCTGTGCTTGAGGAGGCGACGGTCGTGCAGAGCTTTTTTGGTCTGTATCATGAAACGATACAGACCGTGGATTCGGCTGTGACCGCTGACTACTGGCATGTGTCTGTGCATTACGTCGCTGTTGTGAATGTGCTGCCTGCGTCTGCTGCGATTGCTGTGATTGGAACGACTGCCGCACAGTGGACTCCCATTCGACGCGCTGGCTAGGATCCGACCGCGAAGATTTGCACGAGGATTTCCGTCGCCGCTTCGGACTAGCCTGGTTGTAGTTTGCGTCACCATCGCTGACGGCCTCGTCATCGCCGCCACCATCACACATGGGATTGCTGTCGCCAGCAGAGATGAAACTCGGTGTGGCGCCTTGTCGGTCATTGTTCGGCTCGGCTGGATCGTTCTCATCGTCATAGTCGTTATCGTCGTCGTCAATTTCACTTTTGGCGTCTGTTGCTGAGCCACGCTCTCGGGATCCGGCTTCAAAGGAACCGGTCCTGGCGGCGCCGACTATTTCCTTTTTCTTCTCGGCGAAGTCTGTATAGCCAAGGCATTCATGACCGTTGCTCGCACAGGTTGAACAAGTCGGGCGCTCTCCGGCGCAGCGCGTCTTGCGCTTACGGCACGTCAGGCATCTGTATTGGGGCAACGCAAGGAAAGTGGTCAGCATGGACGTTGTTCTCACGCCTCTCTGTCTGGTTTTGGTACGCTCATTTGTCTCCAAGACACCAAGACACGGGGCTGTGGACTCACGCTGCATTAACGCGTCGGCGCTTCGATGGCGGCTGTCCCTGATTGTTGACAAAGCGTATCTGTTTGGGCGCCGGTAAGGGTTTGAGAAGGGTGCTCATCGCGAACTATTCGGCGTTCCCAGTCATGACAAGACCATGGTGGGTCTTGCGGGAAGAAAGCCAGATGCACTTCAATGGTACGAGCGGATGCACAAAATTGTGGAAATGGAGAAGCAAGTGTGACAGTTCGAAAACGATCGGTGACGTGGTGGAGATGCGGAAATGGTTGTCGCGCGGGGCCAGGGCTATGATGATCCCCTGGAGCCACGGTGCGGAGTAGATAAAATCCGGGGAAGGGAGTAAGGGTGATTGGAGGAGAAAAGCAGGGCACATAGGATTTGAAATGGAGGAGTTCTAGAAATGGCGTAAGAAGAACAATGAGAGGCGATCATATCCGGAGGAGGCGGACTGAGAAAAGAACGTCTGGTCTTGGGCCCTCACTAATGTTGGCGATGTGGAGAGAGGAGTGAAATAATGGGGATCAAGAGGAGGCCTGTTTAGTGAGAAGGTGAGTGCAAGCGAGGCAAGCACCAAACGGTCCCAAAACCTAGCTTGGCGAGTGGGCAACGCGGTAGTTCGGATTTTTTGGGGATGGAGGGATCCTTGGGGATGGAGGCAACTCGGTGGATATAGAGATGGCAACGAGAAACGATCAACAAGGCTTTCGGCTGTCGGTGTGCACGAAGGACGAGGATGAGGATACGAGCAGAAGAAAATGCCGCATCTGGGACTGATTAGCACGCCACCTTCGTACCCTTTGAATCCAGTAAAGTGGACGGCGACGGCGATGTTAGACTGGAGGAGAAGTCGACGAGAGAGATGAGGCTTGGCCAGGCTGAAAGAATGATGTACGGAATAGCGTAGTTTGTGTGAGAGGGAAGGAGCAACAGAGAAGTCATAAGAAAAACCAGCAGGAGGCAAGAGGGAGTAACAAAAAAGGCAAGAGCAACCCTCTCTTCAATAGACCCACTGTACCGACGACAAAAAACAAAAACGACGGTAGAAGCAGGACAGATGCACAAGAAGAACCGAAGAGACGGAAAGGTTCAAGCTGTCGCGGGACGTCTGAACGGCCCTTGGAGAACGAGGCAGGGGAGGCAAATGAGGGAAAGGGACATAACTCGGAACATTCCTGTACTTGTACTCGATTGTAGGAAGAGGGTGAAAGACTCGAGTGTGGGGAAGGTACGCACGATGTCTGCATACAACCAGACAATGCACCTACTTTCTCAGCTTACGAGAGCAGGATAAATACAGGGTTGGAAGGAAGACGTAAGGGTTGCGGGACGGCGGGTGTTCGAAGTAGGGAAGGCGCGAGCCTAACCAGGGGTATGTGCACACTGGGCACAGCGGGCGGTGTGGAAATGATCGCGTCTTCACAAAGGGTTTGCATCTGAAATAGTATAAGAAACAATAAACCACACAATAACGATTTATGCCTGATAGCCCGACAATGGAGTCTCCTGAAACAAGAAGCTGTGTAGAAATAGCGCAGACGGTGCAGGAATTAATCTACACTCTTAAGAAAACTTGAGATGGCGGGAAGCAGGTAAAAATATGACAGGACGATGAGTGCATTGCACACCGCCGTGAAAGAGCCAACGGCGCAGGAGCATGCACCCGCTGTCTTTACCCAGATGCAAAAGCAGGCGTTTTGATGCAGTGCCGCGTGTGACGAAATATGTGCTCTGCGAACAGCATGGCACCCGGCTCTTTTGAGTGTTCTCGTCGAATGAGCGACGAATGAGATGCGACATCAACACATAAAGAGGGTTTATGTCAAGAAGCAGCGTCTCATTTTATAATTTGGTAATACCCTGGCCATTACGGCTCGAACCATAGCCCCCCATGTCATAGTTGGCGATACGTCTTCTGTCACTTCTGTCCGTCCAGCTCGGCATTTGTCCTTCCGAATGCTGCCCTGCCACCTGCTGCAAGCGAAGGTGCCCGGGCCTCATTGTATCTTACTTCTACAACATACACGGCCTATTTATCGGATGATTCAACATGCCGTACTCCATATCAACCAAAAACGGTTGTACGCAAAGAATGCAACGGTGTTCTGGAATACGACGTGCGGCGAGAGGATTTTCAACGTCATTACTGTGCAAGTATTCGGAAAAACATATCTGCTTATGTACATACAAACGTCGCACCCGCTCAAGCACCATGAGATCCCAGAAATATGGCACGGGCTGTGGCTTTAACTGTTTGCACACGCCAACATCATACTGATTCGTGGCTGCCCACAAATGATCGCCCGAGCATGGAACCGTAGTTCTGTTACAGTGTTTCGATAACCCAACGCCAAGCACTTGTCTTCACCTGATGGCATTGGTTCTATCCGTGTCGTGACGGTCGGAAGTTGAGTGGTGTCGATGGGCCTGCTTTTCCCCCCAGCATCTCATCCACATCGAGATTCGACCACATATTTTGCCATTTCATACTTTGAAATGAAACCTGATATGGGCCGTGGTATGTTTCGGTAATTTGTGGGGGCAGACAATGACATACCTGGTGATCCAAGTCATTCTTTTCACCAATAGCCATGAGAACGTGATCTTTCAGATCTTTTCTCCAGCTAGTCGAGCTTCGACGGGGCGTGTCAGACAATGGTATCGGCTTTTGCTGTCTCCCGGCTATTTGTCTAAACAACCTCTTGGCCATCATCAATATTAAAACGCAGCACAGACTTTCATCATATTCTTCATTGATGATCCCATAGGTTACTTGACAGGCCATGTTTTCTCAGCAGCCGAGCAGTTTATATGGTAAAATATTTTACACGTGCTATTGTGAGACTGATAAGAAGCCCCCACGCATCTTTCGCTTTTAGAATTGCAATTTCAAGAACAAGGGCGACACCGGGCATCTCCACACCTATTCCGATCAAGTCAAAACCCTTAGCGATCCAAAGCTATCAGGCGTTTAAGTGATGACCACCCGTCAGTCTCTGCAGGCTGATCTCATTCTCTTGACGCAAATACGCAAATACGTACATTGTAACCTCAAGGTGCAAGAGATTTTGTGGCAAATTACACTTTGAACATAGAAATAGACAAGACCTCCCAAGTCAATATATGGCCATGGCAATTAGTCAATGTGACGGCGCGTCCTGGGTGCCCTTCAATGTCTACATTCGGTGCGTTTGCCTTGTACTTGGCCTGTTTATGAAAGCATCTGTTGGCAGGGTTGGGGAAGGACCGATGTGTTTCTGGCCCGTGAACTGGCCATGGTCAAGGGGGCTAAAAGACAACTACTTAACCCGCGTTATCGGTGGCTGTTGACAAAACCCAAGAAAGCTCGCACGAGCCCGCAAAACTTCGGCTTTTTCCGTTCTAGCGTCCGTTGCCGACCGCGCCGTGGCGCCCCGAGGCTCGCTATTGGCCGTAGTATGGCAAGGGAGTTTTGACACAAACAAGTATTACGACATCCAGGCACATAGGGAACTCCATTCGACGCGCAGCGTGGGTTTTTCTGGACGTTTCTGATTCCCTTGCCTACAAGATAAAACAATGGGCTCAAGGGAGACAGGTGATGGAAGCTGGGCGGATGCAGACTAGCCTTTTTGCGACGAGCTGTGGTCAGTTTGGTCTATGCCCGGCCTTGCCTTAGGGGCTCTCACAGTCGACATGGGCCCGGCAAAGGCAAACTCGGTCGACGTTTACTCCGGGCAGCGGAAGGGAAGAGACGCGGGAAGACTACGAATCGCAAACCAACAGAGCCTCACGAAAAGCAAGGAGTAGAGGATACAAAGCGGGGACAACGGTAAAAAGGATGGGCAGAAAATGCGGGAAAATACAGAAGGTGTGTAAAATATGCCTAGGCTTCTGTAGGTTGGATTAAGGTCGCTGTCAGACGTCCAATCGCAGATGCAGCCGCCGCACCATACTGGACAGAGGGAGGCGAGCAGGTTTTGAGGCCTCGTCGTATTATTCGTACGGAGTACTCCGTGTCCGTCATCTGCATTCCGCTTTACCTTTGTTGCAACTTATGCGGCTGTATGTTGTAGTCTCTTTCTCGCAAAAAGTCGAGGCGAATCAACGTCGCTGAGTGGGAATGGAGTCGCTGCAACTGGTCCCTTAAATACCACTTTCTGCATCGTCTTGTACCAAGTCTTGTGCGCGTTGCTCGTGGGTGCCGCGCACGGCTTTGTGTCCGTTGGTGCCGCCCCCATCGTCATTTGTGATGCGCTCGGCGCAACACCTGTTGGAACACCCTTCCGACAAACCATTTTGAGAAATGCGCGGCTTGCGCCGACTCTCCCCCTGTTGACTTGCGACGGAGTAGGAAAAGAAAAGGAGATAAGAAAAATGCGATGGCTTGCTGGACGCTATGTCCGGCCTTCGTCTTGGTCGCTGTTTGCAGGTACTATTTATTTATGATCACCTTCGCTGCTTCTAACACTTTTCCTTTTTTCGTGCTGGCTAGGCGTTCTTCAATGGCTCTGTCTCTCGCCGTATCTGTCGTATTTCTAACGGAGTACTACTCTGTACTCGCACGTCGTCCTACTTCGTACAGCTTCATTACAATATTCGCAAGTCCCCCGCTACTTCTCCCCAGGGTCTCCGGCAATACTGCCTAAATAGGGACAGCCCTATGAACGCAAAGAAAAACAAGTGATCCCCGTTGGATGGCACCTTCCTTCCATTGCTGTGGGCCGCATTGCAAAACCGAGACAGGAAGGAAGGCCAGCTACAACCCACGAGGGCCAGCAATTTGGCAGCCGCGACTCGAGATCAACTTCGAACAGAAGGTGTGGTAGGACACGAGAAACAAAAGGGAAGAGCGACGTTGGCACAAGACGGCCGACCGGACTTACAGGATAGCAAGAAGAAGAAGGAACGAAAACGGTGCGCTCCTTCCTCAGCCACCATCACAACAGTGTATCTTTGGCCAACTCCTTTCGCTGACGGCCACTCCTTCCCGTTCAGTCATAAGCCAGCCCGCCACTCCTCCTCCCCCCCCCCCCCCCCCCGGTCCCCTTCTTTCCCTCCCAGCCACAGTGGCAGTGGAGACAAGGGACAAGGCCCGTCCTTTCTTTTCAGGGACTTCCTACATATCTCACTTCTTTTTTCTTACTAGTTTAACGGACCAGATCCTTCGCCTCCGTTTCATTGCCAGCACGCAGCCTCTTGACTGGGTCTCCGGGACATGCTTGGCCTTCTGATTCTTTTCCATTCCCTTGTCCTTTGCGCTGCAGCTGCCGATGGTGCATTTGTCGGTACGAATTAAAGACGTGGCTTTGCTGTGCCGTTTCACGTTCTCTCAGACTCCCTCTGGCTCCCTTCCATACATTTCCACGCATCTTGCACGCTGTTCTGCCCTACTACTGTGGGCTTCCCTGCTGCGGTCGGGCTGATCCATCACCCACTTTGCGGCTCTTTGGTTTGTCTGCCAGCCTGGTATATTTTTCTTTGGGTCTTTGGGACCCATTTCTCATCTTGTCTTCTTAACAGTTGGGGGGTTCCTGTTACCCTTTCTTGCCCATTTGTCTCGACCATTTTCATCATATTTGTCGCATTTGTCGCATTCGTCGCATACGTTTCATTGTCGCTGCTCGATTCTCGTCTGCACTTATAACTCGGGTCATTGCAGCTCTCAGCCTAGAAACCGTCTTGGTCCCAGCTAGACACTTTCGCTTTCCTATCCTCGCAACGGCGGGCTTGTGCACCGGCAGTAACCTATGATTTCAGTTAATCACCAACCGAGGGAAACTCCCTTTTAAACGACTGGGTTCCGCAAACAAAATACGATTTGTACCTCACACCGATCCTGTCCCTCGCAACCATGTCGAGGGGGAGAACCTCATGGCCAGCATGGCTTGGCATATGGTTATTTGTCACCGATCTTGCGCCAGCAGCGTCTGCTTCCAATGTGGTCGAAAAGTTATGGGACACTGAGGTTGTGCGCCGGGTCGAAAAGATCCACGTTACGACGGAGTTGCAGTTCCGAATACGGGCCGCCGCGACGTCAACTTGTCCAACAAGCTATTCGCTCTGCCCAGGATCACTAAGTGGCGGGTGCTGTCCTACTGACTATGCCTGCGAAGTCAGCTCATGTGTGCAAACGGCTCTAGCTTTGACAGCCTCTGCATGCGGCCGTGCTGGGTACATGAACTGCGGCATTGAGGCTGCGGGCGGTTGTTGCCCCTCCGGTATGTCAACAATGCGCAAGCTTTCACGGAATGGGCTAGGAATTCTAACCCATGTTTTACCAGGCTACATCTGCGGCGTCAACGACTGCACGGCACCGACCGGCGTATCCAGCACCCAACAATGTCCAACAGGCTACTACCTCTGCCCGGCATCATACAATTTCGGATGTTGCGAGACTACCATGGGCTGTGCATTAAACGCGTGCTATGCGACGACCCCGGCGACATTTGTATTCACGGCTACCTTCACGACGTCCACGAGCGCAAATGGAAAGGCGGCTGTCACCACCGTCACCTCGACTACGGTCGAAATCCCAACAGCCCCGACCGACCTCCCGACCGATACAAACGTCTTCCTACCCAAATTCATTCCTGCTATACAAGCAAAAGCCTCAGAAGTGGCTGTCGCCGACAATGCAACAACCACGGACAATTCTTCGTCCGGCCTCACAGGTGCTCAGATTGGCGGCTTGGTTGGTGGCCTTGTTGGCCTCTTGCTCGTCGTCCTAGTGGCTGCCTTCTTTATTATCCGGAACCTTCGCAAGACCGCCGAGGCCGTGAAGAAGGCGGAACGAGGCAGCGGTTCTAGCTCAGCAGGCAGACGGGGTGGACGGCGCGGTGGTCCCAATCTGAGTGGTGGTGGCATCGACGCTGGTGGTGCCAGCGGCAGCGGCGAGAGTGGCACACGAAACTCCAAGCAAAGGATGGCGGCCCACCTTCCCACGCCGTCCGAGATAAATCAAATGGAGTACGATGATCTTCTGGAGAACCAAGCGGCCGAGACACACTTGGATGGCGGCAGGAACTCGGCGTTTAGTCAGCCACCCGGGATGAGCAACCTTTCCGGGTCGACCCCGCCGATGCCGGACAATACAGGTTTTCCAAAAGCCAGCCTAGACTTTTCGTCGCCGAATGCCGGCGTTGACAGGGAGCCTGTCACGGGCTATTTCGATATCCCAGGCCGCGTGCAGAACCGGCCCGGTCGGTATTCGATGAGCTCAGATCCCCGGACAAGCGTAGACTCTCAGGGCCAGCTGCCGCCGGCATTAGTATGGAGCCAGCAACGTCAGCAATATCACCGCCCACGCATCGTCAGTGATGCAAGCGAACGATCAGCGCGGGATAGTGTCGTCGTCGGCTCACCCCTACAGCCGGCAGAACTCGGCGTGGACGGCGGGTTCATCCCAGAGCTGCCCAGTGTTTTGCATTCACCAGAAGAAGACGCGGGTGCAGCGTCTCACTACCAAAATCAAGGCCAAATACCCCAGAGAGCGCGGCCTTTTAGCAACATCAGCGCCCTCAGCGGTATGGGTAACTTTGGCGCCGGCACACAGCTTCAGCAGCACCAACACCAGCAGCAGCAACAACCACTCATGTCGGGTCACCAGCGCAGTTGGAGCGACGACAGCAACAATGGCACGCCAAGTCACACGCCAGCTCATTCGCCCGGTCAGTCGCCAGGTCATACCCCGAGCCACAGCCGTGACCGCAGCAACATCTACCAGCAGGTGCATCACCAGTCAATACAGCATCCGCAACCATTCCAGCCACAGCCAACCCAAGCACCCAAACTCGATGTCGTCTCAGAGGCAGCCGAGCACATGCACGGCCATTATGGGCCGATCAACGCAGTAGCTGGCCAGACGCGGGCCGCTGCGGATGTCGAAATCGACATCAGTTCACCGGTGGCGCCGTAGTGTGTACATTTCCCGACTCTTTGTGTGGCACTGCTGTTTTGTTTGTTTTACGTTTACAATTTCTGCTATATTATATCAATGTATCGGTCTCAAAAACGAGTCAACATTTAGCGAGGCGTTATTATGGTTGGAGGATCCAACGAAGCTGACAAGCTCACACTTTATTACTACTATTATTCATCAGCGCTTGGCCATGTAACTCGGGTTACACTTTTGGTTTCCAATATTGAAAGGCATTTCATTATAACTGTTCTTTGACATTATCCATTGAAGCTATCCGTACAGTGCCTCTGAATTTGGCCGTCGCCTCTTCAGAATCTCTCCTTGAAGCATGTCGCACTATCATACAATCATTTCTCATCATTCAAGACTGCAAACCCAGCCGTGATTACTCGCGACCAGGGAACGCCAGCCCGCTGCCTGTACCGCGGCCACTGAGAGCCGAGTGGTCCGGATGCGGATTGGTGCCGGGGAAGTTGTTGTGCTCCTCAGCGATCATCGTGGTCGGGTCCACCGTGCCCACTCCAGCTCCGCCGACACCAGCACCGGTCATGCCAGCGTCCATGCCGGGACCACCGGGGATGGTTCCGCCGCGGTTATGGTGCAGGCCTTGCTCGTTGTGATTGTGGTGGTGGTCGTGCATGTGGTTGCCAACCGCCGCACCAGCGACGCCACCAACGGCAGCGCCCAAGCCCATCCCGGCCTTGGAATGATGGTTGCTGTTGTGGTCGCCGCCGTGGCCGTGGGTCGGGCCGATGTGGTGGCGCGTGTCAGTAAAGTTCGCGTCGTTGCGCGTCACGTTGCTGTCGCGGTTGCTGTAGTCCGCGGCACCGCTGGCAACGGCCGTATTGTTGTTCATATCGAGGTGCATCGGGTTGCCGGTGGTGCGGACCGAAGGATCTTGTGTGTTGAAGCGTGACGTCTCGACGGGTTTGGCGTCGGTAGTGGCCGAGTCGGGATGGCTTTTGTGGTTGAAGAGGCCCCTGTATGTGTTAGATGAGTGGATCACTCTGTCCTATACAGGAAGAGGTTTTTCTGTCCTTTTAGCGAACTTACATTGTACAGGATGTTTGGTTTTGTTTGATGTTTTAGTTTTGGAGTTTTTGGGACTTGGCGAGATGTGGTGATGTAGGACTGTATCCAAAGAATTAAACTAAGTGGGAAGATGTTTGGCATCTGACAAAAACAAAATCGAGTCGGTCAGTGTTTGTTTCTTACATCATTTTCTGCAAGGAAAGCAGGAAGCAAAGCACACGCCAAAGTCTTCACTATCCTGTGGATTGATAGATTACTCTGACGTAGCAGACGCGTCTGCACCAATTATACGTGACTTGTTTTGGCACGAGGCTGGCTAATGACGATGCTGTCTTTCAACAACAGAACTTCGGGCAACGTACATGGTAGGTTACCTCGTCTCCTCGTCACCAGGCACATATTGGCACGGAACAAAACCTGGGGAGGGCGGATTTCATGACCTCACTAACTAATGATGGGACAATTCTTCCTTGCATCACCAAACAGGATACAGGTCCACTTCGCTGTATCACAGCGTGGAATGACGTCGTCCAGTAAAATTCATGAGGGGTAGGCGAAAGAGTCCCACGAACGGGAGGGTCTGCTGGTTTACTCAACTTGTTTTTTCTTGCAACCAGGTGTCAAGTTTGTTTTACGTACCCCGCATGATAGACATGACTTTGGATGCAATGGATGTGCTCGTCGAATGAGGATAGTCGCAGCACTTCAACAACTGTAGCTCACAGGCACAAAATCAAGTTGAGCTTGACTACTTTTAGCCATCCTCATGGCGTAGAGCGGCATCGACGATCCCCACGTGGCTTGGGAATGCACTGAGGCACTGTCCATTCCATTTCTGCTTAGCTGCAACTAGGCTTCAATAGGGCAGAGGAAACATAAGCGACAGACATCAAGAGGACTGGCAAGCAGAAACGGCGGCCAGCTGTCGACTCTTATAAATATAGGAGTGGTTAAATTTAGATACGGAGCGAGAACAAGTAATGACACGTTAAGCATGTCGTTTACCGCCATCTCCATATCATACTTTTTTTCATTGTCGGGTTTGTCCGCTTAATCTCTTCTTCTTTCCTTTCTCCTTGACTCCCCTCTAGTCATGAAGCAACAGCAGAACTCCCTCAACGAAAGTCAATAAAGACATGCCGTAGAGACACAAATGCCGCTCAGCTGCATATACCACTCCGACGACACGCAAGCCTGGCGCCGAGAATCCCACCCACATCCCTCCCTTCATTCTCGTACCGGACTCCCGCTTTTGAACCGCCGTAGCACCTGTACTTGGTCCTGCCCATCGTTCCGAATCGCCTCTATTCCGCATTCCTACCTCCTGTTTTTGTGATTTGCATTTTCTTAGTGTTTTTGCGCAGGCAACAGATGAATCATGTTTCCCACTTTTCGATGTTTTTCAGCATCTCCTTCTTACAAGCCTTCAATAACCGCCTCTCCAACTGGATAAAAAAACGTGTGCCGAATGGCTGTGAAAGGGCATCCTGGGCAATGCCAGTAGCGTTGGTTGAAATGCCTGCGAAGTACAGAAGCTGCAGTTCGCAAATGCCAATATGTCCAGGCGGTTGGACAGAATAATGTGACTTTCAATAGTAACTCAGCAACGCCGGCCAAAATATTGTTGTGTCGATAACATTGCAGAAGAGGTGTCTTGTCTGTATTGCATGCCATCTTAGCAGGCGCATTGGGAAGTCCTTGAGAGTCCGCCCTCCAAGGCTTCAGACGACGGCGAGGTCAGGGTAACCAGCGGCCCAAATTTCGACGACGCGGATAATTCGCTTGTGGTCGTTCACTGGCCGTCTGTCCAATGCTACAGGGAGCGACACATGTTGTCCTGCCCCGCTGACTTGCTGCGTACTGGAGACTAAAAATCCATAAAGTTCTCAAGGAGATACGCGGACATCTAGTTGAAGCTAGTATGCGGTACCAACATCAAAAAAGCCAAAAAACTCGCCAGTTGGAGGCGAGATAAGTTTAAAAGAAAATAAAGGCCTCATTGGGTTGGATGCAACGCGCCTCATTTGGCTTCTTCCGGGACGTCGCCGGTCGGGCGATTCTGATGCGCAGCCGGTGGGCCATTGGTATGATTGACTTGGGGTTGAGACACGCCATTGTGATGGTAAGAATTATTGTGGATGTTGTGCCCTTGGTAATTCTTGCTCGAAAAGTGGCCGCTGCCGTTGCGATGGGGCGGCCCGTGCTGGTGTAAACCTTGAGGGCTGCTCCCATAATGCTGTGCGCCGGGGTTATTATATCCTCCTCGCATGGCTGGTTTTCCTGGCATGTTAGCAAGTGCATCTTTGCGTCCTTGTGTCGTCCCAGAAAGAGAGATAAGGAAGACAACAATCAAATAATCAAAAAAGCTTACCACCTTGTCCCTGGTGTTGGGGGTTAAAGGCAGGTTGCTGGTACTGTGTGTTGGGGCTCTGTCCGTACATTGGTTGTCCCTGTTGGGATCCTTGTTGGCCCATCATCGGCGCGACAGGCCGCCCGGGGCTGGGATATCCGTTGGATGCGCCCATTTGATGCGGTGGAGGTGCACCTCCAGCACCGCCAGCGCCAGGAGGTCCCATGAACTGGGCGCCACCAGGATACATGCCCATCTGCTGTTGACCACCCATCATAGCTCCCGGAACAGCAACGAAGTGCTGTGGAGGCATCATCGGCATCATCGGTCCAGACTGCGGTGGCATGAACCCTTGGGGATTGTTCGAGTAGTTCCGGAACTGGTTCATCTGGGGTCCGTTCTGCATGAATGGCATAGCCGGCTGGTTATAGCCCATCTGTGGGGTTGCATGCTGCGGGTACATCGGGGCCTGTGACATGCGCGGTGAAGCATACGACTGCGCCGAGTTCGATGCCATCATCCG
Organism: Sporothrix schenckii 1099-18; assembly: GCF_000961545.1. Classification (NCBI taxonomy): domain Eukaryota; kingdom Fungi; phylum Ascomycota; class Sordariomycetes; order Ophiostomatales; family Ophiostomataceae; genus Sporothrix; species Sporothrix schenckii. The sequence continues at coordinate 199,667 of NW_015971146.1, forward strand.
ATGGTCATCGCTCCCGTTAAACGACACTTGGGGGATGTGCCCGTGAGGTCCGCCACCACCGTGGATTGGCATCGGTGGCATGTGTTGGTTGGGGCGCGGGCCCATGTGGCCGCCGTGATGCTGCATGTGTGCCGGAAGCTGATGCTGGTGCGGCATTTGAGACATGTTATGTGGCACCACGTGTCCTTGGACGGGTGTCGCTCTGGAAGCCGCACTAAAGGCAACGCGCTCAAGGTACTCGGTGTACTTGAGATGCATTGTCGAGTCCTGCTTCTCGTCATCTTGAATCTGGCGCCAAAGAAGGGGAGTATCAAATGACGGGCGTAGGCCATTATTCTCGTCCCAGTTGCGTCCCGGCGGCGGCTTGATGGACCGAACCATGGTCAAGATGTCGCATTTGTCCGCACTCACGTTCTGAGTCTTACGGCGAATAAGGACGGTGCCAAGGACCCGAGGAGACGGGATGGTCGGCACTGATGTCGCCGTCGAAGACATCGGGATTGAATGGTCGGTTGTGATGGGGTTGATCGTTGAACGCGGGCTGGATCCCGCACTAGGGCCAGTCGGGTTGAACGACGCAGCAAAAGGACTCGGGCGGAACTCGTGCGTAGTAGGGTTCAGCTTCTGGGGTGTGTGTGCTCCGGACGGCTGCGCACTTAGGCGGCGGGAATAGTTGCTGTCAGCTGGGTTTGCAGGCCCAGTGGGCGGCATGCGGGCATCCCCAGAAGGGCCAAAATGAGAGGGGCCATGGTTGTTCAAGTTCTTGTTGTACCGGTTCTGGTTTTGTTCAGAATTTCTAATCCGCTCGGCCAAGTGGCCAGTGTTGTGACCTTGCGACATATGTTGCGGACCAGAGCGATCGCCGCGATAGGGCTGCGACTGCGGGCGGAAGTTCTGCTGCATGTATCCACCCCGCGAGTTGGGGTGGCGGTTTGACATGCTGTGCGAAGAGTGGGGAGGACCCTGTGGGCGACCACTGTTGTTGACAGGCGGCCGAGCATTGTCTGCAGCAGAAGCACCGCCAGCAGCCGCACCTGGGCCGGACGGAGGCACGAGGTTGGGCGTGGTTGAGGTATTGGTGGTAGCGTTCGACGCATTGTTAGAGGCTGTCGACGCCGCGGCAGAGGCTGCAGAGCTCGAGGGAGCGGCTGGGGGCTTGGAGGAACCGGCAGACGAAGCTGAACCGCGCTGGCCATCAGCAGATTCTGTCTTGGACTTTGCAAGCTGTTCGGCGTTCTGTAGCGCCTTCTCCTGGATCTGGCGTTGCTTCTCGGGATCCTTGGCAATAATGGAGATGAGATCGTTAGGCACGGGGGTCGACAACTTGAAGCTATCTGCGAATCTTCTCAGTTCCTGGAGCTTAACCTGAGCATCGGCCTTGATCTTGTTGTGCCGAGCCTTCTCTGCGTGCTGACGCTGCTGCGAAGCAAAGTCCTTGAAATCTTTCAGAAGAGCACTCTCGACATTGTCAGCAACGTTGGGAGGCGCGGGGCTGTTCACAGCCGAAGTCGAGGGCGCGAACGCGGAAGCCTTGGCACTAGGAGAAAGCGATGTACGATTCGGTGTCGCAGTAGCACGCAGCGAAGAAGTTCCAGATGAAATTGCTGGTGTCGACGGCTTGCTGTTGGGCTTTGAGGTCGTTGCAGACTTGGTTTGCTCGGATGTGTTGTCTGCGACCTTGGGAGCAGTCTGCTGCTTTCCATCGGCGACCTTATCAGCAGCCTTCGGCTCGGGCGTCTTTGACTGTTGCGGCAACGCTACGGCAGGGGGTGCCGGACGCGGTGCATTAGCTGTGGATGCCTTGTTCTCTTCGCCCTTGGGGGCAGCTGGCGGCGGCGGCGGTTGCTGCTGCTGCTGCTGCTGCTTCCGCGAAGAGCCACCCTTGATCTGCGATGAGATGATGGCCGGATCGACTGGCGCGCCAACCACAGTCGAGTGGGCTGTCGGGGCACGACGTGCGGGAGGCGTGTACTTGGCCTCTCCCCGTGCAGACGCCGACAGAGGGGGGAAGTCTTGCTGTCTGCGTACACCACTGTATTTGTCTTCCTCATCACCGTCACCTTGGCCTTCACCGGCAACAAAATCCATGACACGCTCTTCAGCCACGTGAGCAGTAGTTGCCGACGATCCCTCGATTTCGCGGGCGGCACGCTCTGCGACGGCTAGGCGCTCCGAGTACTGGGGATGGCTGCGATCAATGGCCGTTGTGTAGTAGTTCTCGTTGTAGTCCGTCTTCAGGCCAAAGAGGCGCTCGTTCGCGGCAAACTGGTCCCACTTTCCACCTGCGTTTGAGGAACTCTCGAGGGCACCATCTAGGGCTGCAGGGCTATCGGCAACCCACCGAGTCAGGTTGCGTTCGGCTCCTGCGCGGTTGTTTGAGATGGCTGTGTCCGTCCGAAATCCCGATCGCGCACCTAATAAAAGCAGCGAACCTGGTTAGTCGTCGAAGGGGAAAATTCACTACCGCCCTCTAGAAGAACGGAGTCAAACGGTACTCACCATTGGGTGTTCTAACGGGTCCACCACTGGGGCCACCTCCTGGGCCATCTTTGCGCTGGGGAGGCATGCTGGACGAGTCGCGTTTGTAGCTGCTGTTGGTATCTCCGGACGTTTCGGTGGAACCAAAGCACAGTGGTCCTGGCGATTGATCAAACCTAGACAAGCATGCCGTCAGCCTTTGCTGGGGACTCGTGCCCAATGGCCCATTGCGATTAGGCTGGCCTGAAAATGAAAATAAAACAAAACAATTACCTCAAATAAGAGGCTCTTGGTCGCAGAGAGCTTTTCTCAACGGAAGATGAGTCAAGTCAAAACCAGAGTCGTGACGAAAAGAGAAGCGTCGTTTCTCGAGAAACTGTAAAGTCCAACCGGTCGCGAGAGCAACGCGGTGCTCTAAACAGTCAAGGAGGAATGTCGAGACGGTATCGATCCCCGTGATCAGGAGATCCGTCGCCGCAAGAAAGGAGCTCAAAAGAAAAGAGCACCGGTGAAATACAAAAAGTAAATCTCCGGGGAGAACGATATCGAGAGAAAGACGTGAAGGAAAGGGTGTCAATTGCAACAATGAACAGGTTCCGCCAAGTCAGAGCAGATGCAATTAGCTTAATATTCGGGCGAAGAGAGCGTCTCGATGGATATGTCCATGTTCGAAACCCAGAGCACGTGGTGGTAAAACCGACGAGAAGCTTCCCTGCAAGCAACAATGCGCGAAAGAGAAGAATCTAGCGCCAAGGACGACAAGGGTAAATGAACGGAAAGTCGCACGGTACGCTTTTGGAGGGTCCAGAGCTGTCCGGTGCAGACGAATGCGAAAGATGTCGACGGGGGGCGGACAAGGTGTGGCTGGGGCGTGATTTGACCAGATGCAGGAAGTCGAGGCCGAAAAGCGTCGTCGGGATAGACGCTAGGGGAGGGAGGAGCGTATGCGCCGAGACAGGAGAGCGATGTCTGCGAGGGGGTCGAGGAATAGATGGAGTCGACGGCGAGAAAGCGGATTGGCGACGATGGGCGAAGACGAGGAGGGAGGAAGAGGTCGAGGCCAGGGAAAAGACAAGAAAGAACGGGAGGCTCGGGCTTTAATGTCGTGCTGCGAACTGCAGTTGCTGCCACTGAGGCGAATCAGTCGAGCTGGAGAACAAGGAGAAGACGGCGAAGAGGCAGCCGAAGGAGGAAAGAAGTAAGAACCAAACAAACCGCGACGATGAAAAGGGAAAAGAGGACGAGGAGGGAAAAGGGGAGGTGGTGAGAAATGAGGTCCTGGCAAGGTGGAGTGTGTGTTTTCGTTATATTTTATTTTTATTTTGTCGACACAGAGGGAAGGAAAAAAGGTGGAGGGAAAACTAGCCGTTTGGAGTGGACAGACAGCGCACACAGGGGGAGGTACAGAACGACGAGGGCGATGGCGCCTGACGACTCACAAGGGACAAAGTAAAAGAAAGGAAGGGGCAGTCGACTGGGGGTGAGTTAAGGGTGGGTCCACAGCGAAGGAAAGAGCAAAATATGGGAAGGGGAGAGCAGTGCAAAAAACTTTTTGGGAGCCGACCGGGAAAGAGAGTCTCGTGTCTCACCAAGGAAAAAAGTGGGGCTTTCGAACAACAAGCAGAGCAACGGGACAGAGGAGGAGGAGCATCACCATTCAACATACAAAATGCGCTACAGTCGCAACAGATAGAAGGTGCAACCAGCATTGAAAACGAGGAAAGTGCACTACAAAAGCCTACAACGGAAAGACCTGTACCTGCCCGCAGGGAAGCTATTCGCTATGCAACGAACACAAACGCAGGTGCGACCAACCGTTGTCCTGGGATTTGGCGCGGGCCACGGATCGTTGTTTCTCCATCTGGCTCTTTCCCGATTCCAATTTCACCGGGCAGCATTTTGTAGGTCCTTGTTTCTTTTGCTACTTCCCCTGCATCTACACTCGCTTCTCGGTCGTTCCTGCTGTTAGTAGTACCGCATCAACAGGGACGAGCAAGACAAAAGGCAGTCACTTGCAAAACGCGGGGCTCGTCGAACGGTTAGTCGGTCGGTTGAGCTCTGCTTGTGTGAAGAGCTATCCAAGACCACTGAAACCCGGTACAAGATGGCCAAAAAAGGGTTGGAGCCCAACGGGCTGTGCACACAAAGAAGTGAAGGAAATGTACAGCGTACGAGGCAATGCAGGTACAAGTCAATCAACAGTGTACGGAGATGTATTTTCTATACGGCGTACGGAGTACCGTCGTCCCTCCTACCTCCCTTTGTTCGTCGTCCCGCGTGGTATTTTGGGTTGGAAGGTGCGATCAAAACGCGGAGAAGCAGAATTCGGGGTCCTCCGGCAGGGCAAGAGCTGTGTGGTTATCGTTTATCTGGGGCACGGCAGCAATTAGCAGGAAATCCAGATTCGAGAGGAGCGACCCCGAGTTGCCCACCAATCTGGAAGGAGCTACACAGTAACCAGACACGACGACAAAAGCCTGGATGAGGGAAGAAGTGCCTATCCAAGATCTGGCCCAAGCCGTAGGAGTGCATTGTTTTTGCACTTTGCTCGCCTCGTACCAAATAGCTACGGCATCGCTTTTCGATAGGCGCACAATGTTTGTGCACATTCACTCCATGTTCGCTCATGGCCGAAAAGCTGTGGCTGTTCACGCGTATGGCCTTCCGCCTTCCGTGGCCCGCCTCCCGTCTCCCGTCCTCCGCCTACCAGTGGCATATTCATTTCGCCACGGACAGCCTCACCGGCACCTATTCGGAACATGGACACAGGACTTTGCTGCGCACCGGTCTCTCATTGTGCTGCTGCCTGTTGAGTCTCAGGTATATGTTGTGTCTGGCGATCCCACTCTGTCGTTGAGGAAATTGCAGGGCTGCGATGTACCCGTCGCAAATCCATGTCAAAATCACCCAAACGGTCGAGAAAAGGCTAGCACACACAGACGCCAAAGCCCCCCTGGCATTCGCCCTGAAAGTGCTTGCAGCTAGTGGGTGTGTTGGTGAGCCTCAACGCGACAGGGCGCGCTCGCTGGGCACGAAGGCTGCCTGGGTCCACTTGTTTGAGTTTGTTCCGAGAAGTGTTCTCTGGTATTCATATCCCCAGCTTTGGTGAAACAACCGGTCGATCTGTGCGGTTGGGATTGACGGGCGGTGCTACCAAAACGCGTATTTCTCGCAGATTACGAAATACTCCCTCTGTCGAACGCCGTTCTCGATCAAACACGCCCGAGGAGACCTTCCAAACGAACTGACGCGTCACTTCATCCCAAGTCACGAAACAGGCCGTTTGGTGCAGATGCTCGCTGACAGCCACAATAGGCAAAGGGCGAAGACGGGCAAGGCGGATCAGGCGCCGGCCGCGGGAACTAGCACAGAACGGGGATCCATCCATACTGCCGCGTGTGCCAGGATTCAGGGACCAGCCACATTGAGCTGAGCTGTTGAGAGCTGGAATCGCAGAGCAGCGACTTGTCGCGTGTGAGAAGGATCGGGCCATATCATTCGTTTTGTGCCAAATACGTAACGTTGGCAAAGTACGAAATAGTCGAAAGAGGACTATGAATGAATGGAAAAGGCAACCGAGAGAATAACATGACATGCCTGAGCCGTTTTATTTTGCTGCTGGACTCTCTCGTAGCAACGGTTGTATAATCCATTTACTTTTCCAAAAAGGTTTCGTTTCTCCGATCCATTTTGTTTTTCTTGTTTTGTTTTCTTTTGTTTTTCTTAAAAAACTTAATTATAAATACCATATAATACATCTTTTTTTTCTTGCTAAATCTATTATGGTTTATTTTTTACGAGTAACTACACACTTAAGGCCTTCACCACATCAGCAAAACTCGCTGTATAACAGATCCTACGTAGTTCTAACCTTTCACTCAACGATCACGACACTTTAAAATCCCAATTCAAAGCTTCATCTTTTACGTACGGCCATAGATATTGGAAAATACGGGATCCCGTCCGCTCTCCCCTAGTCAAACCAATAATCGGCGGATTAGTAGTTGGGTCGGTGACGACCAGCGAATACCCGCTGCTGTACGTTTTTTGTGCTTTTCTTTTTGTTTTTATTTTTTTATTTAATTTTTCTTTTCCTTGCTCTTTTTATCCCATGGTATTTTTCGCGGGTGAAAGATGCTTTGCCTATGCGAGGCTGACCAACGGATGATAGTTTCAGGACGTAAAGTCGACAAAGAAACTGTTCGTTTCATGTTGCTCGGGAGTTGACGACATCGCCACATGGTGATGGCGTTTGGAGATGACAAACACACCCTCACATACTCACACTTCACACAGCCAAAATACGAACCGGCGAGGCGCCGTCTCCCCGGAGGTGCAACACTTAGATTAGCTGTCGCCCGTGCCCCTCCTGCCGCTGTGTCTTGAAGTCGCAGTGGGCTGTCAGGTTGAGATCGCCGCGGCTGTCCAAACAGAGGCACAGCAGCCTTCACACAGACACATTTTCTTTGCAGTGCCGCAGGAGTCTCGTTTATCCTAGACGTGTTCGTCGGGATGCAGATGCAAGGTCGCTGACCAGGCCTCCCGTTCCCTCATATATCCCGCCAACTTTCTCGGACGGATGTGTGATATCCGTCTGCAAGCACTTAAGGACAAGCCGACACGGGCACGGGGCGTGTGTCTGGGCCTAGAACGATGGACTTGGCTCAGAAGCTTGTAATCTGTTTGCTGTCGTGGGCGGCCTTGCGTCCTGAGATCGGATCTCACGCAGGGATCGAAAGAGCCTCGACAAAGTGCTGCAACAAAGAGCTTCGACAACGCTTCTTGCTTTGCTTCTTTTGTCTTGGCTATTGCGTCCCGAACATTGTTCCTTACCAGGCCGGTGCTAAGATGACGCGTGTCCATTCGATCCCATGTATCGTTCTTGATTGTCGACAGTGTCGTGTTGATTCTGCTCATCTGGATGCCGTGTCTTGTTGGGCCGAATGCACCTTGTCTCCGAAAATAGATGAAAGAAGGCGATGAAATAGAGAAGAGCAAAAAGGTACAGACATAATTAAGCAATAAGACCAGGTCTAGTCAGGTACACGTAGCCCGTAGCCAAAATGAGTCGGCTCACCAGTCACAGTCCTGGCATCATTCCTTTTTTCCGGCTGCCAGAACCTCAAACGGCTTCTCTCCTCCAAGTAGCCGTCTGCTGACAACTCGTAAACGAAAGTCGGCAAGCCGCTCGACTTACATGTGTCTCTTTCGTTTGCCTGTTTTTGGCTCTGACTGTAAATAGGACGTCGCCCGTCGCCCGCGCACGCACCCCCGGGTAAAGGTGAGTTTCCTGGTGGCTATAATATGCTCGAGAAGCGTAGCAAAACAAACGGGGTATACCAGCACATGCGTTTGTCGGCATGTCTGTCTCATTGTCCTTGTTTCAATACTGTCACGTTTCTTTTCGACCATTTATTCACTGTCATCACGCACATAATTTCGGAGTGCGTCTTTTCTTCGAAAGAGCAAAACCGAGAACCAAAACGCGAACCTAACAAAAAACACTCTCATATTCAAGGTTAGGATTTGCATTTGTTACAACATGCATGTCTGTTTACACCACGGCTGTATCTCTTGGGAGCGTCTCTGACTCTTATTTGCTTCTTGTAGCACCACACTGTCGGTGTTATGTGCCAGTTGCCGTGTAAGCACCGCGTGCATGTCCTTGTCCTTGTGTGGGACAATGGCCCGAAGCATGAATTTCGAAATGGAGGCTTAGGGCACAGATGGAAAGACGGCCTCTCGGGACGCGACCAGAAATCAATTGAGCAGGCAGAAGTGTTTTCTTTTCTTTGCCCCTCTCCCCTGTTAATCGCCGTCAATCTTCCGGTAGCTTGCAGATCTCCTTCTTCCCGTCCCATCTTTCCGCCCATTGACCAACTAATTGGGATGCCGTATTATTTGCCTCATTGTCCACCTCAACCGCCCGATGCCGCCCACCCAGCTGATTGTATTTTATCGTCGTCTACTGTGATTCCTGTTCCCGAAGGGCTTTGGCGTTTGCCACTTTACACATGTCTCGTGGCCGGATAAAAGGCCACCTTCAGGTACGAGCGGCGCAATCGCCGATGAATGAATACGACGAACGTATCCCGCGCCTGTTTCCGACACCCTCAGACCCCTGACCTCCCATTTTCCCATCGGGGAATTGAGGCATGGCAGGTGTAGAAACATGCGAGAGGGCTCAAAGCGTAGGTGGAAGAAGGCCCGGGTCCGGGCAGATAAAGACAGAAAAAGAGTGAGAAGGGAGAGGTGTACAAGACAACTGCATATATGCCGATGCAATAACGAGCAAACTCACCGTCCTTTCCTTATAGAGAGGCTCGGGAGGTTGTTGTCCAGTCCATGCCCAGAGATACAAAAAGGCCTTGATCCTGTGCCTCTCCACCATTCTCGCCGGTGTCCTTCTCTCTCCGGTCCTTCTTTCTCTTCTCTTCTTCTTCTCTTCTTTCCCCTTGAAGAGTCCTTTGCATCGATCCTGGTAGACCCAAGACTGCTTCTAGCTCTTCAGCTTCCACCACACACTCCTTTGCTTCTTCGACTCTCTATTTTGACGAGCTGCACTCTTCGTTCACTCCTTTAAAAGAAGCAAGGCCGCCAAAGACGTCCACTTCAATACCGTTGTTCACCTCGCCGAGCCGGGCTCAGCGAACATCCACACTCCCTTTCCAAGATTGTCTGCACAGATTTGTACAACAAGACAAAACAAAACAAAACAAACAAAAACAAACCGCCGTCCGGTCCTGTCTATCTCAACAACCTGCAAAAATGCTGTCCTCGTTGACCGTCGTCCTGGCCTCGGCCTCCATCGCCGCCGCCCACATGGAGATGACCTGGCCCCCGCCGCTCCGCTCCAAGTACAACCCCTACTCGAACCCCGGCTCCATCGACTACACCATGACCGCGCCCCTGCTCGCCGACGGCTCCAACTACCCGTGCAAACACTACCAGGTGGCCGACCTCGGCACGCCGCAGGGCCGTCCCACGGCCAGCTTTGCCGCCGGCCAGAGCGCCAACCTCACCATTGGCGGCGGCGCACCGCACGGTGGGGGGTCCTGCCAGGTCAGCGTGTCGTACGACCGCGGGCAGTCGTTTACCGTGGTGCAGTCCATCGAGGGCGGGTGCCCTGCGAGCGCGGGGACGACGACCCTGGACTTTGCCATCCCGTACGATGCGCCGCAGGGCGACGCGCTGCTGGCGTGGACGTGGTTCAACAACCTGGGCAACCGCGAGATGTACATGAACTGCGCTGCCGTGACGATTACCGGCGCAGCAGGCGCTGCCGCCAAGCCGAAGCGCGGCGCACACGCTCCCTTGAGCTCCCGGCCGAAGCTGTTTGTCGCCAATGTCGGCAACGGCTGCAGCACCGTCGACAGCCGTGACGTGCAGTTCCCGCAGCCCGGTCCGGACCTGGACGTGAGGTCGACCCAGGGTGTCATCCCCCCCAAGGGCGCCGGCTGCCAGAGCAGCGCCTCCGAGAGCGGCTTGTCCGGCAACCAGGGCTATGTTGTGCCTTCTGCCGCACAAGCTTCCAAGCCACAGTGAGTCGCACACTTCTCGCGCACCTTTTCTGCATATATATGTATGCCGTGTTTGGACCTCCGCTGACCCTGTAGAAACTCGGATGGTGTGTTCGTCACGGTGCCTCCATCGGCTGCTGCCACCCCAGCCCCTGCCTCCACGTCGCAGGCTGCCGTTGTGCCCGCCGCCAAGGCTTCTCCCCAGGCCATTGCTGGCGAGGTTGTGTCGCCGTCTGCTGCTGCTAGCAACGCTGGTTCGTCCGCAGCCGCCGCCGCCGCCGTCGCCGATGGCTCGTCTTCATCGTCGTCGTCATCGTCGACGTCAACAAATGGTGCCACCACTGCCGGTACACCCTGCTCAGAAGAGGGCCAGTGGGCGTGCATCCATGACGGCAGGTCGTTCCAGCGCTGCGCCTCGGGCCAGTGGAGTGTTGTCCAGGCTATGGCTCCCGGGACCGTGTGCCACAGCGGGACTCAGGGCAAGTTTGAGATTGAAGCCGCTAGCTCGCCGTCCATCGCGTCGCGTGCGCACCTGCGGAAGCTCCGCCGCCGCGGACAGCGAACCGCCGAGTAGTATGTTGCCCATCATGAATAAGGACTGATGCTTTTTGTCATCCTAAACTTTCACTTCTTCACACCCTTTTTATGACGTTTTTCTTTCTTTCTTTTCATCTTGGCGAACATTGAACAGGACGTTCCGACATACCTTTTGCGCCCTGCGCCTGTTTTCGGTTTTGAAAAATTTCCGTCTGATGGTTTTGGCGTTCTGTTTTTCATCTTTTTCTTCGTACCCCAACTTTCTTTCATGTATTTTATGGTTTAGATGACGCAAACGGTAACAGGAATAAAACACGCATGTCACGTTGGTCAAATCTTTGGACACGAAAAAGTGAATTCATAACAAGATGGGTGAATTGTATTTTGTAGTATGCAAAAAAGCTTGATGAATGATGAATGGCAGTGTCAGTGGGTTCTCGACGGCATCAATGCAAAAAAGAAAATGAAAAACATATGAAACAAATAAAAAAGGTATATGTAGAAAATAGAACGCTCGTCATTGGCTCTCGTAGCAAATCACATAATCGTGCAGTCGCGGTCGCTTCTCGCAGCTTGCTGCTGCTGGTACGCACTGTAGGTACCTGGAGCGAAATTCTGTCGTCCCGAGGTTGTAGCATAGCCCCCAAGCGGTCGAGGCGACGGTGTCGAGATGGACGCGCGACTGCTGCCGCCAAGATTGCTGCTGCTTCCAGCCGCGCTGTTTCTGCCGCCCGCTGCGGATTCTGAGCCGGGAGCGCCGGGCGGCGGATGGTACGGAGCCAGCTTCGCAGCTTGCTCGTATGATGGCGGTGCTTCGTCGTTCTCGTCGTTGTCGGCTGGGCGGTTGACCGCGGGGCGTGTGTTTACGCGTGACGTGGAGGTGGGAGGCACAAGTGGGCGGACGACTTGCTGATGGGACGGGGATCGTGACGGCGTGCGCCCACTGCTGTACTGGCCGATCCGCTGGCCATTTGACATGGTGGACCCGAGTGCCGATCCGGACGCGGAGGACGACGAAGTGCGACGGTGGTTGGGGTTGCTGTCAAGGAGGCTGCCGGGGGGGAAGCCAGCAGAGCTGCGCCGGGACGAAACCGGAACGGGTTGTGAGCTGTTGTACCGCCCGCCACCCGCTGCGTTGCTAGGACGGCGCGACTGGTTGGCCGGCCGAGCATTCTGTTCGATAAACTGCTCCGACAGTCGACTGTTGCGGTGTGCTTCATCAGCGCGCTGTTGCTCCTCCTCCTCCTCCTGGAGCTGAAGCGCCAGTGCAAGATCACGATCTTCCTGCTCGTGTCTCGACAGCTCATCGTTGGAGAGCAGCGGAGAATGGCTCTCGTGTTGCTCGCTTTGGTTCTGGCGACGGCCGCGCACCGTTGTCCAGCCGTTTTGGTTGTTGGATGCACTCCCACCATGTCGGCTACCGGATCCTGCTGTCCCAGACGAAGCATTTTGCTGCATACTGTTACCCACGAGACGGAAGTCGCCCGAGTAGAACTCGGCGTGCTCCCCATTCACGTCGACGAGCGTCTCCCAGATGACCTCGTCGTGGCTTGCATAGCCAGCATCGGTCACCAGCGACAGAAGCTGCATCGTCTGCGGGTGGCGGTAAAGCGTTGAAAAATGGTCGTTCCGGAAAAGAATGGCAAATGTGCCTGGGCGCATAGCCTTGGCAACAATGTCGAGACCGAATGGTGTTAGCTGAGTGGCGGAGCCGTGCAAGAAATTCTTGATCTCCAGAATGTCCTGGAAGACTTGCTGTTCGTCCTCTGTCAAGCCGTCGCCGCTTGGGCTACTGAGCTTTTCCTCCAGCTCCTCCTCGCGAAATAGCAGATTTTGGACGTCCTCATATGACGCTGCCTGGCGACTCAGCGCCTCATAGGCACCGTCTCCTTTTTTTGGGAGCCAGCCGTGGATGAGCGGAATGCTGAAAGTCGCGTACAGTTGCATTTCGCGGGTATCCTCAAACGTGCCAGGGATCATATCGTCGCGCTCTGTCGGGTGCAGGTGGGTGAGAGACGTACGGCGGAAAGCAGTGATGACTTGCTGTGTCGGGATAAAGCGTGGGTTCACATTCATGCCCGTATGGAGGCCCTTGAGGAACTTGTAGAGCTCATCAACGTCAGGAAGGTCGCTGTTGCGGCTGCTTCTCCGGGACGACATCAACTCATCAAACACGGCGTCAAGGAGAAACGACAGGCTGACCTGCTCCCGTGACCGTAATGTCTCGACAAGAGCCGTGGAGATGTCGGCCGGGGTGGTGAGAGTGAGGGCGTTGACCAGGGCGACCAATGGACAAGGGCCATTGGCGTTTTGTACGAGGATGGGCGATACCCGGGGGTTCTGGCTTGCACTGACGTCGTACCACGAAATATTTTTGACCTGGTACGTCTCGGCCTTTGCCGATTGCGAGGGACGCGGCGGCTGTCGTGGCGGTGTATCGCCATCGACATCCAGCATGCTCCTCGGAGGCAGAAGAGGAGCTGGTTCTTCGGCTTCTTGGGAGACTGCTTGCAGGCTGTCAGTTGGCGCTGCGGCCGGGACTGGCTCATCCGGTTTGCTTGTTGGTGGTGGTGAGTCGATTGAGATCAGAGGCGCAGAGGTGTCTACTGCACCCACTGGCACTGAGGGGACGACATTCTTCTCCTTGAGCTTGTTCTTGTTCTTGGGCTTGGGCTTGAGGGGGGGTTTGGCTGGCTTGGCTTGGCTGCTGTTTGGCTGTTCGACGTCCTCTTCATCATCCGTAAAGTTCTCCCAGGTGCTCTGCCGGGAGAGCTGGCCAGGCACCGGCTCGTTGTCGACCAGGTTCCAGCCTTCCCCCGCTGGCTCGGTGACGAGGTTGGTTGGCAACGGCTGGGGTTGGCCGCTCCGAGCACCGAGGTCGTCCCACGCATTTCTGTCTTCGAAGACAGGGTTGCTGTCGCTAGCGGTCTCTTTGCCATTCAGAGGCGTAAATGGTGGCCGGGGCGGAGGCAAGCTTGCTGCACCGGCTCCTGGTGCTGCGACTGGTGAGGCCACTTCGTCCCAGCCAGCAATGTCGGCGTCTTCGTCGGGAGGGAAGCTGATCAGATTCGAGTCCCGGTTCGAAGCTGCTGGATTTGGCGAGGGTCGCCTGAATGGCGACTCAGTTGCATTCTGTGATGCCCACGCATTCTCGCCTCCCCCTACGGCCTCGTTTTCAGGGATCACGGGTATTGGGGCCTGGGAGCCGCGCCTGCTGTCGATTGGCGTGGGTTGCCACGGGTTTCCGGTTTGGTCGTCCATGCTTAACTGAGAGAAGCTTGTTGTCGGCGGGAGAGGTTGGGATGCTGGCGGCGGCGGCGGCGGCGCAGGCGCGGAAGGCAATGGAGGGACGGCTACAGCAGGACTCTGAACTGGGCTTTCCGCGGACATCACCGCCTTCCGCTTAAAGGGGTTCGTTTCAGAGAAGCCGGACGCCGTGCTGCTGCCGGTGGCGCTCTGCAAGAGAATCGTTGGGACCGCAGTCGGGATCGGCGGCGGCTGTTGCTGCGGTGTTGGTTGCTGCGAGCTGTCGTTCTGACTCGTGATGCCCTGCGGCATTGCTGGCGGTGCCGGCTGAGCCCAGGCCGACTGTTCGTCCGTTTGAAAGTTGGAGTATGGACTAGGCGGAGCTGGGCTGTATGCGTTGGGATGCGGATTCCGACCAGGCCGCAGAACGTCCGGCACGCTGTCGCTGTTCACACCGCCAGGCGAGCCGGAGCCGGTGCCATCATATGTTTGTGGTAATGGCTTTCGGACTACCATGTTGGGCATTTGTTGGGGCGTGGATGGCGGGAAGGAAGAGGGGATTGCAGAGTGGGTGGTGGTGTTTTGCCGGACGAAAAACGTTCCCGGTCGCATGCGTCGTTGTTTCCAAAATAGCTCTCTGAAGTGTTCCACGGCAGATACGTAGTCGCTCTGCGACTGAAACCGAGCCGTATATGGCTGTGCTGGTTGCCAGGGAGTGGCTTTCGAGAGTGCGAAACAGCGTCAAATGGAAGACGTCCTGATTGCGTCACCGCCGCCAAAGCAGCCAATGCTGGCGGCTGTGAGTGGGGATGGTGTGCAGGGTACAGGTGATCGGTATGACGGCACGATTGGATGTCAGACCCGCACGGCTGCGTCGCAAAGCAACAGATGGAGGCCGGGGTGGAAGCTTGAAAGTATTCGAATGCCGAGAAGTTGAGATGATGGAAGAGAGGAAGAGAGAAAGAGGAACGACTCCTAGAGGCCGAGGAATGTTTGGAATGGACAATGGAGGGCTCGAGGCAGGAGCGCGAAACAGGTGTTAGTTACCGCTGGCGGCGCGGGTTTGGCAGCTGCGACTAGCGGCGGAAGCTCGAGGGTTGTGGGGAAGAAGGAAAGGTACGTTGGGTAAACTGCACCGTTCAAGCCACATAGAGTGACAATTCCGGGCGAGTAGGCGTTTTCCCAAACTGCTCCCAGTACGTCTCGTGCACTGTATTTAATGCCTCGCAATTGGGGGCGATTTTTGGGTTAGGAGCGGGAAGGCGCGAGGCTGGGCAGTTGCTTGTCGAATTTGCCTCTCGGCGCCCTCCTTGCCAGGGGAAAGAGCGACCCCTCTGCAGGGAGAAGTGGCAGGAGCTGGCTGTGGCGGATAAACCCAGAGATGGGATGCCCGGATGCCCAGTTGGTCAGAACAGATAAATCGTCAATTGGGAGAGACGCAAGCTGAACGACGCACGAAATGAGGCGCTGCTTCAGATTTATGATTGTGCGAGTGTCTCAACTTGCGGGACTGCACAATTGCTGCTGCCTTTGTGGCCAAAGTTTCGTTGGCTGACGTTTCTTCCGTTTTAGGCAGCAGCAAAACAGAAAAAGGATACTGGCGCGATAGTGACTTATACACACCACCGCACAATTGGCTGTGCAAATAGCGCATGCTAGTGCGGGTTCAAGACTCGCAGAGAACGTGGACAGCGAAGTAGGAAAATAAGGAAAACACGGCGACGTAAGACGGGGCCTACCCGGAAACGGAGTACGATCAGAGCCGTGAGGTTTATTTTGAGTTAAATTGTATCTGGATCGTTTGGGTTTAGGTTGGGCCTATTTTTGGGAACTCTGTTGCTGGCATGCATGCCTCCTGTCAGTCTCTTGACAGGTGCTGAGACGTGGAGACGACATTTCTTTTGGCTGCATGTTCCGACCAGATGGCTACCTATCCACACGCCGCGTGTTTGGAGTACAGAGTACCAGTTGCTCGAAAGACGCCGAGGAAAATGCGGTGGTCTATTAATATCTCGTAGCGTAAGAATATCTGTCAACCATGGCAGTCGGTAAACGACGTACGAAAGGACAAGGCCAAGTGGTTAAGGATCATAATGGACACAAAGTTAGCAATGACAAGAGGAGCATACATGAACGCTGTCCGAGAAGGCAATGGAAGAAAAGCAGTAGACGTGGGAGACAGAAGCAGAGGCCAAGGGCCTTGGGAGGTGGAGGGGGAATTGCAGATGCCATGGGGAGACAGCTCGTGAATGTGGTAAGAAATTACAACAGGTTGTTTTAAAAGTCGTTTGAAACAAAAACAGAGGAAGAGGAAAAGGAAAATCAAAACAAAACGCCAAATGCCTGCAAACCGACGACGGAAAATGCCCTTGCTCAATGGCTCTCGCTTTCGCTCTCGCTGTCACTCTAGCCATTCAGACCATTGTTTCTGCTACCGCTACCGCACCACATAATTCATCTTCTCCAGCCGCCGGCACGACTTCATCTCGTAGGAATTGGCAATCTGCATCTTGTCGGCGTCCTGAAACAGCCAGCCCTGTGCCTCGTCGACCAGCCGCTGCCGCTGCCGCATCTCGTTCTCGCACTGTTGCCGCAGGGTGCGTACCAGCGTCACATCGGCGTAGTTGTCGAGCTGCGCCAACTTCTGCGCGTTGTCTTTGTAGGGCGCGAACGCCTTGTCCTTGGGGTCGACAAAGTATTTGACGTTGCTCTTGGTGCGACGGCCCAGCGTCCACGGCGGCTCGGGCGCGTCGAAGACCATTTGTGGCATGGCCGGCTGCGAGCCAGTGCCGTCGCCCGTGAAAATCGACGACAGCAGCGGCAGGATGAAGAGAATCAGGATCGGCAGCATGCCCATGAGGGTCGAGAAGAGGTTTGTCTCCTGTTCTTGCGTCTGGCCGGCCTGGCCGGCCTGGCCGTTGGCCTGCCGCGGCCGCGTCCGTGGCCGTGCGCCGCCAAACTGGTGCACGCGGAAGCCGGGGCCGCCGCCCATGTTGAAGACAAATTGGGGGCCGGTGTCGAAGCCTGTGTTGTGTTTGGTTAGCATGCTGTGCCTAATCATACGACTGGCCCGCTGGGCCATGTGTTTTTTCTCGCCTGGCTTACCTCCAAATGGGCCGCCGAACCCGCCACCGCCGCCAAAGAACCGCCGGAACATCTCCTCGGGGCTGATTTCCTCGTCCCAGCCGCCACCCATGCCGCCCATGCCGCCGCCCATACCACCAGCCTGCGCAAAAGGATTCTGCATGCCCGCACCACCGCCGCCACCACCACCGCCGCCGCCCATGCCGCCAAACCGTGAGTCTGGGTCCGTGCCGAACCGGTCGTACTTGGCCCGCTTGTCCTTGTCGCCAAGCACGCTGAACGCGCGCGAGACCATCTTGAAGGCCTCATCGGCGTTTGGGTGGCCGTTTTTGTCCGGGTGGGTGAGCAGACTCTGCTTGCGGTAGGCCTTCTTCACCTCGCCGTCGGTGACAGTCTTTTGAATGTCGAGGATCTCGTAAAAGGCCGTGGCCTGGCAGCGGCGGATGCGCAAGACGGCGGCTGCCTGCTCAGGTGTGTGTTTGCGCTCCTGGTTGCCCTGGTTGTGTTCGCGGTGGCGCGCCTTTTCGCCGCCGTTAGAGGCGTCCGCCCCGGACGCTGATGCACTGGGCATGGCAGCGGAGGATTGAGGGGGGCAAGAATGGAAGAGGGTAAACCGTTTGTGGGCCGAGGATCGTTGTGACACGAGATGGGAGATAACGAAAAGCGGGAAGGGCTGGCGAATACCAAGTAGCGATCGGCGCGTTACAGCGGACCGGTCTTTGTTCCTGCGGCCTTTGCCTCCCTCTCCGCGTCGACGATGATGGCACCCGGTCGTATGTCGCTCGTTTATCTGGCGTCGTTTGGTGATCATAAATAGGAATAGGGGTTTCGCTGTCGTCGGTTTGTTGTCGTGTCGTCGTGGTGCGGCATGAATGGACCTGATAGGTGAAAAGACAACCAGAGTAGGGAAAAAGGCGACAATCGATCCCGCTGCGTCTCTGTCTGGGCTCCTGGACTTCCTGGACTCCTGGGCTTCTGTGCTTCGCGGAAAAGGGCTGTCGGTTGAGAGGCGTTTGGTGTTTTTGGTTGGGTGCGCTAGAAGAGGACACGGCTCGCCATATCTTAGTTTTTTCCCAATTTAGTTGCGAATATTTTTAATTATGCCAGCTAGTCCCGTATGAACGGAACAGTGGAGCGATAAGTCGTGCTGCGCTGACCCTGAAATGAGGTGACCAGTGGCCTGGACGGAAACGATAGGCCTGTGCTTGACTTAAAATACAGCCCTGTTTGACAGGCCCTGGCCTGAAATACTCCGCACTGTCTTGGTAAACCCTTCGAAAATCATATCGAGTGCTTCGCAGTCGCAGTCTCTAGTCCATAATATGATATTAATCAAATTAAGAGACAAGACCTGCGCAGACAAAACATGCGCTTGTCGTCCGAATGTCTTACAGTGGGCTTTGCGCTGTGGCCTGGGTCGGCCGAGTAGCCAATAGAGACGAGCCGTGCAACCAACTCTGAGAGGGGCCGATTACTCAGCCGAGAGCGTGGATTTTCATGTGCCTCTGGAAACCGACGTCACTCGTCCCGTCCATTCCAAGATACAAAGATTTCCGCCGCACGAGACCGTGATTGCACCTTTCTCATCACAATTGGTTCTCAACTCAAAGCTACAAATTGTATAGAAGGGGCAGAATGGCTCCCAAAGAATCCGGGTCGGTTATCCAAGAAGCCGAGAAAGCGGTGGAAGCCGTCAAGTCGAGCTCACTCACCGAGAAGCTCGATGCCTGGGGATGTAAGTACCTTTTCGTGTCCGCCTTTCTTCCGTTCCCTTTTGGGCTCTGAACTGACATTTGGGACAGCGTCGTCGATCCCGTCGATGGGCCTGGCGACTCTGATCATTGCTCTGCATGCACGGCCCCTTCAGCCGTTCCCGCTCATGTTTGCCCCCGCCTTGATGTTCTCCAGCTATGTCAACGTGGCCGGCTACGCCATTGACGCCGCGGGTATGGCGGCTGCCTGGAGCGGAATGTACGTTCTGCTGTCGCTGCGGGGGCGGCGGTCGTCTGGCTCGGGCTTCCTGAGCCGGGCCTGGACGCCTGCGTCTCTGCGAACGTCGACGCGGCGGACCAACACGCCCGCGCGCCGTGCCGTGAGCGCGGTGGCCATGGGCCTTGGTGCCGTCAACTGTGTGGCTGGGGGAGTGAAATACGGCATCACAGGTGACCGGGTGAAGGAGGCTCAGGCGCGTGTCGAGCGGAATCGGTGGGGAAACTGACACAGTCGGAAAGAAATCGAGCCGCGGCGACATGCGATGTTCGGCTGCAAGTGGCTAGACGACGGCGGGAACTATACCTTCGCGGCACAGGAGATGGACATCTTTGGGAATTCAGGACAGGATATGGGACATCATAGGAACTGGACGGCACATTTAAAAACTACAGGATACATGTCATTGAAGGAAAGAAGAAAGGCATGCCACATATACGGGCAATGCGTGTATATCAAGTGTAAAGATGTAGGAATACAATTTTTTTTTTTAAAAAAAAAAAAAAAAACCCACTTTGAAAACGCTCGGCGCACACCTATGTGACGCATTGAAATTTGAAAAAAAAAATAAATAAAAAAAAAAAAAATTGAGCGCATGCCATGCTCCAGTGATGTATATCGTACACTTTATATTCACGTCCCAGGACAAAATGGAAATCACAAAAGAAAATGTCACATGGACTGTTTGGGTATAAAATACAAGAATACAAAAAGGAAAAAGAAAGTGTTAACTCTAGAGAATAAGAAACAAAAACAAAATAGTGGCACGCATTGCGCGTTAATCTAACCACACCAACGCCGTAGGATGCTTAGATAACTAAAACCGCCTTTTCTTCTTGTCGTATTGCTCCAAGTTTCACGGAAGGAAGACTGCTCAGCTCTTGATACGTCTTCTCAGGTTCCTCGTTGATACAAACCGTCTCTGATGCTGAACTGTGATCAGATCCGAACGGGTGAAGACAGAAAGAAAGCAAATGAAACATAAAAAAACAGAAAGGAAAGCTGAAACAAAGCAAAGGGATAGAGAAGAGCATAATGAAGGACAACCCCTCTAAATATTGGGCTGAGGCAGGAAACTCCGTGCTTCTTTCTTTCGTTCCCGAATAGGTATACAGAAAGCCGCGGGGATTGTTCGATTCTGTGACCTGAATCCTCGATCCGTGTCGGCTTGCATTTGAGCGCTCATGCCCGTGCTGGCGGTGACATTTTGGATCCCGACAGCATCCAGATGAGCAGCACCGTCATTGAAAAGAAACTGGCGCGAAAAAAGTTGGGCACACGAAATCCAACCGTGGTCGGAGGGGGCCGGCCGACCAAGGATCCGCCAATTCGGCTGTTGACAATGAGCTCGTCGATGTCGAGGTCGTCTCTGGCGAGCAATTTCTCGATACTGGACAAGGCGAACGATTGGATGTAGTTCACGTCACACTCGCGCACCTTGCTGCCTGCGTAGGCGCGGTATTCGTCTGTCACGGCGGTGCGGTCCCAGCCAGCAATCTTGCGCAAAACGGCAATCACGCAGCCTGTCCGGTGTCTGCCTTGATTGCAGTGGATTAGGAGCGGATAGTTTCGACGGTCAAGGACACTGTTCAGGATGGCTTCCATCGTCGCCAGTGGGATATCCTCCTTCTTCGTGCCCTTCATTGCAAACATGTGGTGGGTGATGTGATTCCGGTCGATAAAGTCCCGGTACTCATCTGTGTAGTTCTTATCCACCAAAGTGCTGCATGCATGATTAGTTACGGCCCGCTTGACAAGGAGCATGTCTTGGAGATGGCTGGGTACACATACACAATGGTTTTCAGGTTCAGTGTTTCGAGAAAGTCGTAATTCTCTGGTTTTGGGTAGCTACCCCGGAACAGGCCCGGCATCACAAAGCCAAAATTGGCTGGCGCTCCCGGCGATACCTCTGGGATGTCAAGGTCAAGATTCTGGAACGCATCTGATTTATCGTGTTAGTGGGCACAGGTCGACAGAAGGAACGTTGACCATCAGTCGTTTCATTTCTTTTTGCTTACCTTCGTCAAGTTCGACCGGGGTCGCGTCGCCACCTACACTGGAAGGTGTTGACAGTGAGGAGTAGGAGGAGGAGACGGTGCTGGCACGACTGCTGGCGACGCTACTGAACGCGCCCGTGCTCGAGTCCATGTAAGTGCGTACTGACAGTCCGTGCTGTCCTGCGCTCGAGATCAAGTCTAGATACTGGCTGGATTGACTCGACTGACTCGACTGACTCGACTGACTCGACGGACTCGTCTGACTCGTTTGACTCGTTTGACTGGATGGATATGGCTGGCTGATCTGGCTTTCCAAACTCTTGGCGGATTCTGTGGATGATTGCCGGAGCTCTCGTACGTCGGCTTCGAGTTCGTCTTCAACAAATGATCGCGTGCTCCGTCGCGTGAGCATGGTCATGTCGTGATGCTCCATTGGGTCGAAGACAGAGGACTGTTGCAGGTCGTCGGCGTTGGTCGCCATGTGTTGAAATGAGAGATGGCGCAGAGAGGATCAGACAGAACAAGTGAGGTGGAAAGGCGAAACGTTCACAGCCGGAGATCTGGGGGTGAGCAGACAATATGGAAGGCGGAAGACGGTCGGAGTTGGTCGGACGATGACGAGTTGGACGGCAAGCCTTTCAGAAGACGAACAGAAACCAACGCAATGTAGCGAAGATCGAGATGGAGATGTTCAGTTTGGGGACAACGCTTTGAACCAGAGTCGAGTTTTCTGAGAACAAAGCGAGAGCAGCTTGAAAAGTCGAGCATCTGCTCGCCCCTAGGAAAGAGGACACTGCGAAGAGATTTGGAGCAGCATCGTGTTGAATTTGTCCAGAATCGAAGGGATAAAGGAGGTATAAATGGAAAGTATGAACGAAAAGGTGACCGATCTCAGCTTTTCGACAGCGAGAAGGATTCGAACGAGACGATGTGTGGTGGTTTGTGATGAGTGAGAGAGATGGGCAGCCGTTGACCGTTGAGGTGGGAAAATTTGGGTTTAAAGATCGCTGTTTGTCGCTGTATGTTTTTTTCTACAGGCGGTCCTTAGCGGTCGGTGAAGAAAGCGGAAATGGCTTTTGTGTTAATGCATGGTCGCAAGACAGCTTGCCTAGAACGTGGGATGTGGGCGTGGGAGGAGACAGGGCAGGGGCGAGAAAGCGGGGGCTCTGGCCAGGGTCCAGAGAAAGGGTGCGAAGAGAGAGGAAATGGCTTAGCTGATCCTGTGAGAAGTGGCAGGATGGGAGGATGGGAGACGTTGATCAGAGAGGAGATGTGTGAGAAGGAAGAAAGGATTGGAAAAAGATGAAAGACAAAGGAAGAACGAGGGACGGAGGGTTTTCCTTGGTTCCTACTATTTTCTGCGCCTTCCAAGGTTAAGAGTTTAGATGGCTGCTAGTTGCGCCTTCCTTAGATCTGTTCTTGCTAATAGTGCATTTTTTCGATCGCAGTCTCGCTCTGTAATACTCTCGGACTTGAACTATTTTGGCAAGCGTGACCCTCACGTCTGTCGTAAAAGGCGCGAAAAACATTTACAAGCACAAGCGCGTGTTTCGGAGTGGACGGATTGTCAGTCCTGAGCTGGACCGTCAAGTCTGCAAAAAGACAAGGCGAGTACAAAGGTGAATGGATGAACTCGACTAGTATCCCATAGTGCGTGGTGGCGTTCGGCCGGACCTAGGCGGGCCACAAAATGTTCTGTATTTAGTGATCAAGTTCTTTTACTGACCAGACGAGGTCTCGTGACGATTCAGTAGGGTTTTCACCGGCTCTTCCCTCCTCCCTGTCTTTTTTTTACATATCTATTTTATGTATTATAGTTGTCATGAAGGAAAGGATCCGAGGAGGGAGACGGACGTTGGTTAACCGTGAAAAAGTGCAACATCGACATGAGAAAGTATTTTACGAGAACACAACACGGAAAGAGGAGGCTGCGTAATGCAGCATGGAGATTACCTGCTGCCACCACACCACAAACAAGGCGACCGGCACCGTGTTCCAGTAACTTGGGCATGCCGAGGGAGGAGCACAAATTAAGCCGTACATGTACGTCGTACGCAGAGTGAGATCCATGCCAGGGCAGGCGCGATCAAACCAATAGCATCATTGGCAAGAAAGTGAGCAAGGGGCAAAAATGCTTCGTCATGGCAAGTACCAGGCAGTACAACACGTGAGCAGCAACCGCTTTGGACGTCGGGTGTGCGGCCAAAATCACGTTCTATTTGAACCACCCCCACAGAGCAAGATGTAAAATATGACAGTTATCCGGGCTTGAGCCGGGAAACAAAAGAAAGCATAGTCAATCGACCCCAGATGTACTTGCGTCGTACCGTGTAATACGTCGTAATGACATCCCGCCCATGCCGTCGCGTCACATTCTCAGCGGGAGATCTGAGCTGGCAAAGGTGCAGCTTGGCCTGCAGGGCGTTAATTCCGCTCACTGCGTTTCACTGTGGTGGCCTGGCCGGTGCCTTTTCGGCAGCTGCTAAATTTGGAAAGCTTGTAGATGGGGTAATGTTTGTCCTACTGTGTACGTTTGCTGCAAGCTGGGGAGTCATATTTTGTCGCTCACTGAAGAAACTTGGAAACAAAGAACTGACGTAAGATAACTACAACTACAGAATACATGCGCTTCGATTCCGACCATGCGCGTAAAACTAAAGGAAGAAAGCAGAGCAAACCTGAACAACGCACTCTGTGCGGCATAATTGTCTCAATTTCCTCGAACCTGGTCGGTCAAACGATTCAGATGTAAAACCCGTTGGCGTGGGGAATGGGGCGAGAGGAGACAACTGGCACCTTGACTGGGACGACGTGTAACACACAAGCGGAACCGATGTCGACGCGTTGATGGTGGATGAGACATCACGGCGAAAGTACACTGCAAACGCTCCACAGAATGCCTCTTACATAACAAAAAGACAACAACGAAAATGTTTAGGAGCAACCTGGCCAGACATACTGTCAGCCGTTTCTGATCCTTTCGTTAAATTCCGGATTCACCCAGGCGGCCGTGGTGTCGAACCGGGAAACATGCATCGTGTAAGCAAGTGGCTGTTGCGCGCCTCAGAGGGGCTGCCGTGGGGGTGAGCGCAGAGTACCGAGACACGCTGGATGCCTTTGCAGCCACTCACAGCCACTCGAGGTACGCTTCTCTCCTGTGTCTTGAGTCTGCAGGGTTGTCAGCCAATGCATGCGCCCCCACCCGGCAGCATTCGGTCAACGGAAACGGCAGCGGCAGCGATCCTTCTTAGGTGGGGTTCCCGGTTTTGGATCCTGGCTTGTGCAGCGAGCGTCGCATATTTTCACGGGGCGCGAATCGAAATTATTGCGTTGAGGGAAAACGACATACTTTGCGACTACCACATACTGGAGAAGCAGGACCTTTTGATCGTGTGATTGCTTGCGGCTGCACCCGCTCTGCCGGCCGAGCCGTACCCTTGTCGAGCTGCTAAGTTGACCGCAGAGTCTTCACACGAGCAATTTCCTTTTTAGACAAGCAGTGAGACGTCGGTGTCTGATTTAAGAGTGCTAATATGAAATTGACAGGCTCGAATAAACGGAGTAGGTCGTCCAGTCTTGAATTCCGACCTCAGAAACGCCAAAATCAAAAAGTCGAGTCGTCATCAGGCGCTGTGCCGTTTGTATCAGCAGTCTCGTGAATGTCTCGCTCGATGGACTCCTTGATCTCCAAGTCACCGATATTGAGAAGTCCGAACCTGGCGCTGATCAAAGTCTTGAGTGCGCCCCCGTCGTGGCACTGGTCCGCCAAACTGGCTGCTGAAAGAACCCACTGTCGGGCAAGGTCTTCGCGGCCAACAGCGAACCAGTCGATGCCTTCGTTGAACGATATCGCCGCAAGAAACTGAAGCTCATCCTCTGGCCAACTTGTTGCACCCTGGGTATCTGTGGTTAGCACAAGGTTGTCTGAGAGCCAACTGTTCAATTTTATTTAGGGAAGTACGCTGTAAACATGCGCCCAATGCAAGCTATCTTACCTCGGAATTCAAGCCGGCTCGGATCATCTCCTTGACCTCTTCTATTACCTGGAAGGCAGCATCATGGCCACGGTAAAGAATCGCCTGGAACAGGCAACGGTAGTATTTGACGAGTTTGTCACCGTTGAAGCTACCCGCCTTGTGTAGTTTGCCGATTATGAGGCGCATTGTTGAGACGAATTCTATAATATACTGTCAGTAAAGCGACAACATCAGGACCAAGGAAAATTATAAAGGGAATGTTGGGAATTGCAAAGCTTATATGCCACCCACTTTCACCTGGTACATGAACTTGGGACCGGAGAAGAGAGTCTCCAAGAACGCGGAGCGTGTCCAAGTCAAGGCAGGAGGCGGCTGTTTCGCAGATATCCTCCAAATCGTCCCAGTCGCCAAGACGGATGGCACCTTCAAAATCAAACACAACTAGTACGGACGACTTTCTCAAAAGGTCTGATGAACGAGCGCTTCCGCCAATCCCTTGTTTTTTGAGCTGAGTATGGAATGCCCGAATATGCTCGCGCATGGCTTGACAATCTTTGAGACTTTGTTCTTCTGACTCCGAAATAGATGGTCGCCTCACCAGAGCAGCTAATGCAGATGCGATCAGGAATCGACATATGAGTCGTTTGGATGATATATCGGTAGTTGCACATATCTCCTGGTCATCTGGGAACAGCGTGGTGATCTTTACGCACGCTTCCAGGATGGCCACAGTGTGCCGCAGGTCCAATGTCCCCGAATATTTCAGGCCCAGGTTGTACGCCGCTCTGCAAAACCATTCAAGCTCATCCATAGTAAACTGGGCCTTACCCACCTCGGTGTGAGCACTCCGATCACTTTCCACGGCATAGACGACTGTGAAATACTGTTAGCTTACTATTTAAAAAAGTTTGAGTTTCTGGGCTGGATGACGTGCCACCGTTGAAAATGTCGGCGAGGTCTTGGGTTGCTTGTGATGTTTTCGTAGATTCGCCATCCCGGACCAGGTTGCATCCATCTTTGTTTGCACCATCTACCATGTCCCGAAGCATGAGGATCGTGCAGCGGAAAAGAGCCGGTGCGTGAACTTGATTCGAAGGCTCGTGGTTGATTGTATCTGCCAGCCTTTTCATTGCTTGAACCATAAATTGCGGTGCTTTTTCGTGCCTTGCACAGAGAACACATGCGTGAAGAAGCTTCATCCGTTCTGCGGAGATGGTTATTCCTCTCAAGCAGTCGGTCGCCATCTCTAAGTCGTCCGCTTTGATGGCCAGCTTGAACAAAAAGTATTTTGTCATTGGCTCGTCTCGGGACGCTTCTGGCATGCTGACAAACACAGATTTGGCTGTGTCTATGTCGCCAATCTCAATACAACACAGGAGAAGTTTCCTAAAACAAAGCCAGGATTTAGAAAAGGTCTCCTCAGTAAGTTTCAATAGTCGAGAAGATCTAACCTTTCGATTAGAGTCCTATTGGCCCGCCCACTCGCCTCAAAAATATGGCACAGGGCAAGGCGACACCATTGAATAGCCGTTGCAAAAAGTCTCTCCTGGTACCCTTGCTCTATGCGCTTCCATATCAACTGCACAATCACGTTAGTATCATTTTGACTTCTGGAGTGATCATTGAGAACCTACCGTCTGAGCTGCAGAGGCCGTGTCGGCTCCAATCGATATTCGTAATTTGGACAGAACGCTCTGAACTGCATCGAGTTCCTCTTTTGTTTCACGTTGGTGTGCAAGTAACCAGACACGCGTAATGATCAACTTTTCGATCCATTCCATGACATCGTCCCTATGGCGCAAAGATAGCATGAACTCATCGAGGACCTTGCATCCGAGGCCCGGGCTTTTACTGTGCAGTTTTTGAATGTGAAAGTGTAGCAGCTTAAATTCATCCAAAGACGACTTAAAGGCACCGATCATTTGGAGGAGGATGTCGGCATAGCCAGTAGCATCGAAGCTTTCTGATAGTGATGACGCATGGAGCTCCAGCTGGATCAGTTGTACCCGGCTATCGTTGTCTCTCGTGACGACAGTTCGTAGGCCATGCGTGAGCTCCCTGGCGCGCATGTTTCCGGGTGGTGTTTGCAGACCGAGACATGCAATAGCAAGCGAATATGTGACGGAGAGACGGAGCTCCTTCGTGCCTGAAGACAACGTAGTCTCGTCCATTTTGGAAAGTGATTCTCTGGCTCGGTCTAGCCATGTGACGGAAGACGCAAAATCCCTCTTGGAGAGGAGCGACTTTCCGATGCGGAAGAGTGCCGCAGCCATGAATTCTAGAGATTCGGTGTTAAATGAGTCTTCTCTCAAGTTGCTCATCTCTTCTGTGTACAGTCGGTCGGCATCTACGGGACGATTTTCTCTCCATAACTATTGAGTCAGCATAGGAGACAGTATCGTATTCCGGGAAATAAGCAGCAGAAGCCATTACCTGCGTCAGCTGCAGAGCCAGGTGACTGATCCCAAGCTTGTCGGCTTTTGGCTTGAGACGTTTGGAGTTGTCATCATCACAACTGGCAAGAAGCTTGGCCAATCTTTGCCTGTACTTTGTAACCCTCTCGAGGACCATATGGCCAAGTTCCGTGTCTTCTCCATCTGAGCCTAGTTAAAATTGTCTGAAGCACCAACTGTTCGAGGAGACATGAACTTACCGATGCACGCCTTTGCTGCCCGTACTGCGACGTTGAGAGCATACAGTACAAGTGACGCAACGGATGGCTCTTCCTTCCCCACGGAACCGGCTGCATCAGAGCTCGTTCTTTTGTCAATGACTACAAAAGAGAGCACTCGGCTGTGGAGAAGGAGATTCTTGTACTCAGTAGGGACTGCGGTCTTTTCTGCGTCGCGTTCGAGTCGAATAACAAGGTTCCACAGGAGAACGGCAGATCTATGAGCCGATTCGTCACCGTTGAACTGATTCGAATCTTTCTGGAGAATCTGGCGGCGAACAGAGTCGGCAAGCGCCGCCGCCGCTACTGTATCACCTTTGATTGAGGGGAGGCGGCGCTCGAGGTCAGATATGACGCCTAGCAGGGGCGGTCAGTCAGCGTGGCAGAAAAGTCCTCAATGAAAGAAGATCTCAAACTGGCAGCCATACCTAGAATGTGACTCCTTTTGCGTTTAGAGCCGGCGGTTTGCACGACGTTTGCGCCGACTGCCGTTTCTGTCATGATCGCGAGACGTCCCCGATCGGCGTTGATAAGGCTTCAGGTCATGAAGTAGGTTTCTCGAGAAAAACTACCGAATTTATATCGTGGAACAAAAAAAGGGGGTTGGACAAAGGCTATGCAAATTCGGTTTTAAAAATACGAGCCATGAGGAAGCAGCGACTGTGGTCAAGGTCCGAAGTGGCAGTCGCGAGTCTCGTTAATGCCGTCTCGGGTTGATCGCGGTTTCCTTAGCACAAACTTTTGAACACGTGAGCTATCGCACTGAATGTGGAGCAGCTAAAGGATAAAAAAGGCAATGAAACTTCCTTTAATTGTAGGGCGAGGCTGCTACACCCCTTTCTAGGTTCTACAGAGATTCATATAAGAGGTGCGTGAGCCAGAATGTTGAAGCCAGCGAGACGGAAGAGAACACAGTAAGGTAACATAGACAGTGGAGAAAATGACGGAGAGTGAAAGTATATAAATCCTGAAAGGTATAGTGGATTCTTTTTGATGCGAATGAGGCAAAGCACAAAGGAAAGCATAACATATGACAACGAAGTCATTTTAAAACGGGGATATACAAAGAGTGCAGAACCAGCCGCCCTAAATTATACCTGGCCAAAGCCCGTGGACTCCAAGCCCTTTGCACGAAAGGAAGAGAGAAAGAACACAGTGCGGAGAATGAGATTATGTACTCGGAAAGGTGAAGTAGGGAGAATTTTGTAGGGGAATCGACAAAACGAAAAGACAGAAATAAACCCGACAAATGCAATAAATGAAACAGAAAGTGGACAGAAAAGAGGCCGCAAGGGGGACGTTCTCGATCAGTTAATCAATGGATCGTGTGGTAGAAAGTTACCAACGATTAAACTTGGGCTAAGATAAACAAGAGTTAGTATATTTGATAACATTGGCTGAATAGAGCAAGGACAATACGAGACGTACATTTTATGGTCGTCACGCCGGATCTTGAGTGAGAAGCAGCATTTGATGATTGGATCTTTGGACGAATCGCTGGGGTTCTTGATGGAGCAAGCCGTTAGGAGCGTATCGTGGGCCGAGTCAAACGCAATGGTGCCAAACTCTTCCCAGTAGCGGACCATGGACTCTTCCGTCAGGATCTCGTGCAAAGCGATTTTGCCGTCACGCAGACTCTCCACAGGCACGTGGATCAGCTCGGCCATTTCCTTGTTCCCACGGAAGATTTCGCCTGTCCGGCGCCAGCAGCATGCCGGGACAGCCATACTCGCAAAAACACGGTCGTATTCCATGAGCGTCTTCTCAAACCACATCTCGACGTAGATGAGCTCCAAGTCGGTCAGGGCCTGCATCTTCTCGCGGAACTTGGGCCGGAAGCGGTCGAGCTGGCGCAGAATCTTTTGCTTCGACGCTGGCGCGATCTTATGGCTGTCGAGGTAGGTGTGCAGGCGTGCATAGCCCTTGACGTAGTTGAACGGTTTTAACAGACCGGCGTCGTATTTTGCTTTGAGCAGGTCGGACATGCGTTGCTCGGGGGTGTCGTTGCCGGATGGGTCGGCGGCCTGGAAGTAGTATTCGCGTGCCTTATCCACAGCGGCAGAGCGTGTTGAAGGCGCATCTGTGAGGCTGCTTATGTCGAGGGCACCCGAGGCAGCGGCAGCAGCAACGGACGTGGCCCGGTCGGGCGGGAGCATAGACCCTGCGCCGGCGCCGGTTCCCAGAGCGCTCGCTGGGAGGAGGACATTGCCAGCCAGAGCCGCACTGTTGTCGTTTTGTACGTTTGCTTTTCCATCGTTTCCGCTTCCGCTTCCACTTCCGCTTGCGGTTGCGGTTGCACTGCTGCCAGTGCCGCTGGTCAAGAAATTTGTGGCAACGTCGGGCGGCGCGCTGCGCAGCATTTGGTTGCTCTGGTCATCTGATACATAGGCAGCATCATCGACCATGCTGCTCTGGAGGAAATCGTTGAGGAACTGCAGCTCGCCGCTGACCTCGGGAACAATCATGTAGCCCGAATGGTCGTGCATATCGTGGAAATGGTTCTGTGCAGTCAACCACGCATCGGAAAACCCACCAACTAAAATAGAGTTAGGAACCGCGCGGAACAAGGTCAAAAATAAAAAGGACGGGGAACGGAGCACAGCAAGACAGGAGCAGTAGGACCACCTAACAAAATCCCGGCCATTCACCAAACCCGACAGTGAACGAAGAAAAGGGGGTGCTTGAGAGGACACGCCGGGGGAGAACGTGTTTAACATAAGCAAAAAAATAGCAAAATTGGGAACATATTCGTCCAAGGGGGTGTAGAACGGGAGGAGAAACGATGGGCCTGCTGTGGCTACGGGGAAGAACAGTGCACTTGACGGAAGGAGAAGGAAGACCAGGGTAGAACAGGAGATGCTACAAACACTACGGCAGAAAGGCAAAAACATACACTGGCTCACGTCGTTGGAAGACATGAGATTGGGCTGGATTCCAGAAACAGCACTGGGTCGCACAAGCTGCATTGGGTTGGCCTGGCCCAGAACGCTAGCCGCAGCAAAGGCATTCTTGGCCGCCTCGCGTCCCGTGTCGAAAGACGGCGGCCGCATGGCTGCGTTTGCGCTGGTGCTGGCACTCGGATTGCCAGTCGCCGTGCTCAACGAGGCGCGAGGATCCGTAAAGTCCTCAGATTCGTCAGCCACGGAGGTGTCGCCGACGGTGCTCTTGGACTTTTTTGACTCGGATTCGCGCGGCTCATCGTGGCAAAGGTGGCCGATGTTGCGCTTGATGCATCTCGTACATGGCCGTTCCTGGGCGAAGTTAGTAGATGACCACTGCGAATCAACCAGCAAGCAATCGGCTTGCAACGAGGGATGGCAGAGTGGGAAGAAGGCAAAATGCCACGCATGGAGCGCAGTCGGAAGACCAAGCAACAGGTGTGGGAGGACAAACGGAGCAAGGGAAGGGGGCTGCAGGCTGCGAATGCTTGAGCACAAGTTGCAGCGTCGACGGGTAGACATCCCGGATCAAGGGTCGACGGAGCGTGCAGAAAACAAAAGCCAATACTGAGCAAAACACGTACCAGGTCACAAGTCATATGCTACAGATGGAAGAATGCCTGTTAGCAAGCTGTCTCCGAATACAGAAAACCGAAGCAATGAGGCGATTCGAAGGTGGCATGACTGCGGCAGGCTCCAGCCTTCGGATGAGCTGCTGCTCTGCGGGACAGCCGAGGCGGCCAGTGGAGAGCTACGGTACAGCAGCATTGGCATTTTCCCGCCTTGCGGTCCGGGGGGCCTTCAGATCGAATGAGATGGGAAAAAGCCCAAGGAGGCTCGACTGGAGCGACCATGTCCATTCCCAGGTCCAGTCCTGGGTCCCAACCCCCCTGGCGCAGTCTTCAAATTGGGACAGAATAAACTTACAGATCGACGGCAATATACACAAGCTGCAGGCAGGGGTTAGCCAGTAAAGCAGTAGACATGTTGTGGAGAGGGGGCGAGCCTGGATACGAGGCCAGGGGTCAGTGAGCAGCCGAAGAAAGGGCACACGGCTGAGAAGACTGCGTCTTGAGCTCGGGATGCACACGCGCGCTCACTTTCCTCGCCTTCTCCTGACATTTTCCCGCCGCACAATTACTCACCATGGTTAACCTTGCGGCGCTTCTTTGGCGTGCGTCCGTTGCCGTTGTTGTTGTCGGCCGCGGCAGCTTCCGAAGCATGGTCGTTATTTGACGCCGCCTTGCTGCCGCTACCTTTACCGGTGCCATTGCCGTTGCCATTACTCTCGGTCTTGGTCTCGCCAGCGGGCGCGATGCGCGTGGCCGTCTTGTGCAAAAGATCTCTGTCCATCTTGTGTTTTTGTGTGGCCGTATGGGCGCTCGGTGCAATGCTCTGCGTTGCGTAGCGTTCGTCGACGATGCGACGGCGGAGCCCTTTCTCGATGCCCCCGCCCGTTCTATCGTACCGGCCGTAGCCTGGCGGTGGCTCGTGTCCTCGGTGCCTGGTGTATCCACGCAGACCGCCGGGCTCCCATGGATCCTCCCCTCGCTGGCCTGGTGTTGTGGGCTCTCTGCGGCCGCGCCGTGTCCTGCGGGTGATTCAGCAACACAGTGCTGTTGCCTCGTGCTCCCTGGCGTTCCCTTTCCCTTTGGGTCTCTTGCCCTGTAGGCAATGAGGGATGGTTACGCAAAGAATGCAATGAAAAGACCCAAAATTATGGGATGCACAACTCAGAATGCGCCTTGCCCGTCTGGTCTGCGCGTGGGCTGTGGCGGGCCGTCTGTGTCTGTGTCCGTCGCACGCGTGGTGCGCTGGCTGCAGGTGGTTAGGGGTGTGGGCGAACAAGGAACGCTCGAGCGAGGCAGCTGGCAATCCAATCGGAAAGACAGAGCGCGGCAAACCTGTGACGATCACACTCGCGTCAAGGTGTTCGAATAAAATAAAAATGAGGAATTAATCCGGAGGCGCTTATTGGGTTCGGTGATGCTGGACCTTACCAGCCACGATGGCGTCAGACGTCAAGCTGCCAAACGCATGTCAGCTGTCGGGCGTTGAAATACCGGATATGGACTGTCGAAGTGCAATGCCGGCAATGCGCGAATGCACAAATAAAGACTATCACGTCACTTTGGCTGCTGTCGTCGCTGTCGCAAAAACGGTCAAATTGCTCGTGAAAAGCCAATTGACTTGGTGTCCACAGTGACAAGTAGGTCGGATGGGAAGCACGGCCGAAAGCGAGCGAGGCAGGCCGAGAAAGCTAAAGAAGAACAATGGTCCATCCCTCAACTGACACCTGAAAGAGGCGGAGGGAAAACGACGGCATCGAAATTTGGCGCAGGAATTGCCTCGCGTGAGCAGCAGGAAAAAATTCAGCCGGCTAGGACAGAATCGCACCTGCACGCCCTTCACTGCTCTCTGTTGTATTACTGCAATCGGTATGCGGGGCGCTAGGACAAGCGAATGGGCTTTGGCGGCCCTGGGAAGGAGGCATTAAAGTCGCAAGGCGGCAAAGTAGGAAAGAGCTAGCCAGTCACAAGCAAGGAAGCCGCGGGCAGGGGGCAGACAAGGAAGTAGCCAAACCCCCCTCCTGCCTTTAGCTGTTCATCTTGCGGAGGAAAGTGCATTCGTTGCTTAGGACGCAGTGGTGTGCAGAATAGCAACCGCGTGTTCTGATGGCCATTTTTGACTACATCTGCTCTCCTCAGCTAGATACTTCTATTCCGCTGCACAGTGCTTGAGTGCTTGGTAATTACATTTCAAACGTCTCTCTTTAATTTGGCCGGTTTGTCTACCTCGCCATAAGTTGGCAGTGGCAGCAGTACTTGGTTGGATCATCTTACATTCGATACCTCCTCTCGCCCGAACAGAGCCCGCAGCTTCGTAGCTCCATGCATGTGGTCGCAGACGCTCGCAAGAGATGTGGGAGAGTGCGGAGGAGCAAAGCAGACCAGACACTGCTATGGCGGACTAGCACGGAAGATGTATCCGCTATTGTGCATGCAGGAACCAACTCGCCTTCAATACGCTCCGTGTGAAAGGACCCTACTCGCACTCCCGCACTGTTTTAGTGACCACATTCAATCCAACACATCAATAGACGACAATTCTAAGAGACGACGGCATAGCCGAGTCCACCGAACTCTGACCCTATTGATAGCTCTTGCAATTTCGTATCCCTAAACAACATACATGTGGAAAGCGACGCATGCACCTGCGCCCACTCTGTACGACCAATAATATAAAATATTTGCAAAGGCAGGCGGCAGCCACCGGTCCCCTGGAGCCACATAACTAGATGTAGATGAAGAAGCTCTTCTCCCCGGGCTTGGCCGTCACCCGCGCCCGCTCCATAATGGGGTCGACGCAGGCCAGCCGGATGCGCTCCGGCGTCGCGGGGCTTTCCAGGCGGAGCAGACCCTGGTCGCTGTCGAGGTCGTCCTTGGCCGCATCGTCCACCGTCTTCGCCACCACACCATACTCGGCCCGGGCGGCCTTGAGCGCATCTCGAATCGCAAAGAACACCGCGCTGCCCATGAACAGCGGCGGCTCGCCCACACCACGGCTGCGCTGGATTGTGCGCAGCTCCTTCCACTCGACGCCCTTGAGCAGCTGGACGTTGAACACTTGCGGCACGTCGCGGAAACCGGGGATCTTGTATGCGCCGGGCCCGCGTGTGAACAAGTGGCCCGCCATGGGCCCGTTGCGCAGCCAGAGACTCTCCTCCATCGTAAACAGGCCCATGCCCTGCACAAACGCACCCTGGATCTGGCCATAGTCAATCGCCGGGTTGATCGTGCGCCCAACATCCATCAGGATGTCGGCGCGGAGACACGTCCAGGTGCCAGTCAACGTATCCAGTTCCACCTCGGCGGCGGTCACGCCCTGTGTGAAGTAGTAGAACATCTTGCCCTTGTTCTCGTCCCACGAATACCCAATCTCGGGTGTCTTGTAGAAGCCCTGGGCCGACAGGTTGACGCGGTCAAAGTAGGCTGCATGCGCCAAGTCTTTCATCGTCGCCCCCTCACCCAGCTTCTCACGGTACGGTGCTAGACGCTGGTTAATCTGCTCGCATGCGTTGTACACGGCGTACCCATTGAGATCGGACGAGGCCGATGCCGCTGTGGCTGACGCGTTGGCGACTGTGTTTGTGGCCGTTTCGCTAATGAAGACGCTGTCCAGCGGCACGCGCAAGGCCTGCGCCGCGATCATCACCATCTTCGTGTGCAGACCTTGGCCCATCTCCGTGCCGCCATGCGCCAACAGAACAGACCCATCGTGGTAGATGTGCACCAACGCGCCGGCTTGGTTAAGCCAGAGTGCCGTAAAGGAAATGCCAAACTTTGTCGGGACGATCGCAAGGCCGCGCTTGTGCCACTTATTCTCCTTGTTGAATTTTTCCACAGCTGTGCGCCGGCTCGCATAGTCCGTGTCCTTCTGCAGTTGCTCATACATGAGCGGGACGTGCCAATCGGTGATGGACTGGTTGAACGGTGTCAGTTCGCCATCCTTGTACATGTTGATGGCACGCAGCGTTTCCACCGGCATGCCTAGCCGGTCGGCGATTTCGGACATGTAGCATTCGGCAACAAACAGACCCTGGGGCCCACCGAATCCGCGGAAAGCCGTGTTGGACATCGTGTTCGTCTTGCACAGCCACCCGCGGATGCGCACGCTGGGGATGTTGTAACAGCCGTCGCTGTGTGTAATCGCCCGCTCGCACACGGCAGCAGACAGATCCCACGACCATCCTGCATTGTTGTAGAGACGCAGGTCCAGGGCTTGCAGCTTGCCGTCGCGGTTGGCGCCCACCTTCCACTTGCTAATGAAAGGGTGCCGTTGTCCGGACGTCACCATATCCTCTTCGCGGGTCAGCATGCACCGCACTGGACGACGTGTAGTTTTGGCCGCCAGAGCCGCGATGCAAGCGAGTTGGATCGAACGGGTCTCTTTGCCACCGAAGCCACCACCAAGGCGTTTGACGCGCACAACCACCTTGTTGGCCTGCACGCCACAGACTCGTGCAGCAAAATCTTGAGCCTCGTTCGCGTTCTGGGTGCTGGAAAAGATCTCGATCTCGCCATCCTCCGGCTTGGGCACTGCCACAGTCGCGTTTGTCTCGAGGTAAAAGTGTTCTTGTCCTCCCATGCGCGTGGTTCCCGTAAACACATGGTCGCAGCGTTCGAAAGCCGAGTCTACATCCTCACCCCGCTTCAGATCACGGTGGAAGTCGAAGAAGCTTTCTTTTTCAATGGCTTCTTCCATCGAAAAGATGGCTGGCAGCTCTTCGTAGTCAATTTTCACGAGCCGCGCACCCTCGGCGGCACGTGCTGCCGTTGTGGCCAAGACCATTGCAATCGGCTGGCCGACCGTAAAGACTTCATCTTCCGCGAGGAACACTTCGTCGAAGTGGGGTGCGCCCCAGCGGTTTGCTGCCTCATTGGGCATGTGATGGCGGTCAATGATCTCCACCACACCTGGAACATCGCGCGCGGCTCCGTAGTCGATGCTCAAGATGCGTGCGTGTGCCTTCTTGGACAGAACGAGGCAGCCGTGTAGCTCATTGCTCAGAGGAGGGATGTCATCTGTATATTGTGCTTCTCCTGTCGTCTGCTTGAGCGCGGCAAGATGCGGGTTGGCTTTGCCTACAATTTCTTGCGCATAATCAACAGCCGCGTCGTTGTCGGTCACACCTGTCGAGATTTCTCTCTCGATCTCGTCCACAGCTTGTTGGTCAAAGTGTGCGTTTTTCTCAACCCCATCCACGCCATTCGTGGGGTTCGCGCCATCAACCGCTTCGTGTCCGCTCGCACCGTTCGGCTCCTTCACTCCATCCACGCCGTTCGGCCCATCAACAGCTTCGTGCCCATGCCGATCAGCCATGACCTCGTTGTAAAATCGGTAGAACAAGCTGAGAGCTAGGGCCTTCCGGTAAGACGCCATTCCACCTGGGACAGAGAAGGGAAGATTGAAGTCTTGTTCAAGAGCATTCATACCACCCTCAACCGTCTCCAAATCGGCAAAGCGACGACCAATCAAGAATGCGTTGGCCGTTTTGGCCGACACCGTCGTCGGCGCCATACCACCGTACACAAGGTTGCACTGCTGGACGACACCGTCTTCATCGATGCGGATGCGCATGGCTGTCGTCACAATGGCAATGTCGTCATCTTTGCGCTTGGCCTGCTTGTAAGCTCGGAAGTACTCGCCTTTGGCGGGAGTGATTGGAATGCGAATGGATGCAAGAACCGCCTCAGACGGCAGAGCTGTGCGGCGATATCCCTGGAAGAAACCAGACATTGGGATCTCAATCTCCTTCACCGCCACGCCGGTGGGATCTGAGGCATCCTTAGCCTTGGCGACAACGACGGCCTCCGCTGCCACAAAGACAGGGTTCAGGTCGGAGATGGGCGATGCCGTCACAAGATTACCAGCAGGTGTGCCAACGTTGCGAATCTGCCGGCCAGCAAAATACTTTAGCTGCTTGTTGATGGCAGCAAACACTTGTCCACGAGCTGGGCCGTATTCGTGAGCGGACTTTTCGGCAAGGTGCTCGAGGTCTGTCAGCACGACATTGCCGCCGATGGTGAGGTGAGTGTCACTGAAGGCATACTCTCGCAGCTCGGGAATGTCGCCGACAAACACCGACACCGGGTAGTCGAAGGCCTTGAACTTGATCTCGATCTGTGTCTCCGAGCTGCCACCGATGATCTTGGCCTGGGGGAACACGCTCTTGATTTCGAGCAGCTGGTCTAGGGTCACTGGACGGAACCACCGCTTCCTCTTATTGCCAAAAGACAGGGGTCGGAACTCGTGTTTCTTCAAGGCAGGCGGGAAAATAAGCTCCGTGTCGGGGTTGTATTCGATGAACCCTGGTGGCGTAAACCGCTTGATGGGCTGATCGCCCTTGCTCTCCGATTTGTCTTTGCAGCAGCCGCCCCCGTTCTCTTTCCCATCCATGCAGCAACCACTGCCACCGTTGGCTTTAGCCTTGATGCAGCCCGACGTGGCATTGATGCTGAAAGTCTGTGCCGAGTCGAGGATCGAGCGGTAGCCGGTGCAGCGGCACAGGTTGCCGTCAAAGGCCTCTTCGATGTCCAGCTCCGTGGGGGTATCGTTGTTGCGAAGCAGCGCATACAGACTCATGACGATACCCGGTGTGCAGAAACCACACTGGCTCCCGTTTCCTTGGGCCACCCGCTCCTGCGCCGGGTGCGGTTTGTTAACATTGCCGATACCCTCGATCGTGATGACGTGTTTCCCGTCGACACTAGCCAGGGGTGCCAGGCACGCATTGACGCTGGCATGGTAGATGCTTTTCGTCGTTGGATTGTACTGGCTGACAACCACCGTACATGCACCGCAGCCGCCCTCGCCACATCCTCTGGAGAAAAAATGTCAGTTACTCCGTACCACTGTGCTGAATGGAGCTATAACTGACGTTCGCTGTCAGCCTTGTTCACGTACAGCTTTGTTCCGGTCAACCCAATTCCCCGCAAGTACTCGAGCAGTGTGAGCTCAGGATCTATCTCGTCCAGGACGACCTTTGTGCCATTGAGATAGAAGCGAAGCCTGTCGTCGAATGTTGTCGTCAGGCTGCCGACAGGCTCGGTCGGGCCACGCTCTGGCGATATAGCACCAGGGGCCATTGCAGCGAAGTTGAAGGTCCGCGATAACTGATTTGAGGACACCGCTCAGATCCAGCCTATTGATGACCGTCGATAAGGAAAGCAGAGAGGAGATGTTGCTGTTAGTTCCTTCTAGATTTGGTGGGATGAAGGTCGACAAAGAAGGAACGAAGGGCAGGGAGAGCGTGCTCAATCGCAGCTTCCTCTTGAAATGGAATTCGAAAGTGGCAAAGACAAGAAGAGGAAATCACGACCGACAGCTAGATAAAGTACAAATGCAGGAGTACCCAAAACACTGGCCGCAATACAGCGAAAGCTCGCCTGCAGATCCGTTGGTGGCCGTTGGCAGCACACTGGTTCTAGATAAGCAGCCACTGTCGTGTCGTGCTGAGAAGCCCGTCCAGGTGATCTTTCGGAAGTACCTCTTGGCAGCATTTCGGCTGTGGAAGTACAAGATACGGCAGAACGGCTTGCACTTAGAGAAGGGCAGCGGCGGCATCCGGCGGCCAGCGGACCAGTCTGACCAGCTTCCCCGCACTCTGCGACAGTGGAAGTCTCCGCCTTCAGAACGTCTTGTAACGACTCTCCGGACACGACCCCGACTGCGGGCTTTAAGCTCATGTTTTTGCATCCAAACTTATTCTGATTCGTCCATTCTTGCCTCCTCCGTTCTTTGGATGCATGGCATTACTCCTCTAAGGGCAATTGTCGACAAAAGGTGCCCAATGAAGCTGCAAGTTCAACCATCGGATAGGACCCCAAAGTTTTACGTTTTCCAAAAGACAAGGGCGGATGAGAGGCCCCGCTTCCTCCGACAGTTACTGGTCTCTTTTTTAATTTGTATTTTGGTGTTCTCCGAGTTCAGTCAGCCATCTCACGTAACCGAGTCACAAATGAGGCCAACCTCTCAACCCGGAAGCAAGCCACACATATAGGATCACCACACACCAAGTGGTCACATAAACCATGACTTTTTGCGCAAGATATGATCAATGAAATCAAAATACCGCTCTGTGATTCGCTTTTATTGGATTCTAGGCTGCATCGTGAGTCACTGTTGACTCAGATGCTTGGAACGTGTGTTACCAAAATGGACATCACGTGGACATGTACTTTAAGATCACGTGCCTATATTGTAGAGCTCAACAACGCAAACACTTTTAAGAACAACCTCTGCATCTCAACGACGTACAACGATATGAGGTTGACGTCAGTAATTGCTTTCGAATATTGAAAATGGCTGAATTTCCTGGCCTCCGCGAGGTCGGTGGGGTGCGAGTGGCCATTGAGGGTTGCGTGAGTCCTTTCGTGATGTTTTCCAGGGTTCACCACATCTTTGGCAGAATCTTCGCTAACTCTTCCACCACAGGGTCATGGTGCACTTGACGCGATTTACGGTGCTATTGACGCGTCGTGCGCAGAGCGGGGCTGGGATGGTGTTGACCTTGTCATCATTGGCGGCGACTTCCAGGCCACGCGCAATGCGTCAGATCTCAACCTCATGTCTGTGCCGCCCAAGTACCGCGCGATGGGCGACTTCCATCTCTACTATTCGGGCGCCCGCAAGGCGCCGTACCTGACCGTTTTCATCGGTGGCAACCACGAGGCTGCCGGCTACCTCTGGGAACTGTTCTACGGCGGCTGGGTGGCGCCCAACATCTACTACTGGGGCGCGGCCAACGTGCTGCGTTTTGGTCCTTTGCGGCTGGCAGGCATGAGCGGCATCTGGAAAGGGTCAGACTACCGCCGGCCACATCACGAGCGCCTGCCGTTCCGGCAAGACGACATCAAGAGCTTTTACCATGTGCGCGAGTGTGACGTGCGCAAACTGCTGCAGATCCGTGAGCCCGTCGACATTGGCATGAGCCACGACTGGCCGCGCGCGATTGAGTGGCACGGCGACAATGAGCAGCTGTACCGCATGAAGCCTCACTTCCGCCGTGAGTCCATGGAGGGTACGCTGGGCAATACGGCGGCCGAGTACGTCCTAGACCGGCTGCGGCCTCGGTTCTGGTTCTCGGCGCATATGCACTGCAAATTTGCAGCTATCAAACAGTTCGACCCACCAGAGATGGAAGACCCCGTACGGGCCGCACAGACTCAGCAGGCCCTCAAGGAAGAAAGAGCGAGTGCTGCTAATGAAGCGACTACGCCACGCAAAACAAGCTCACTCCCACCACCGACACAAACTGCCGATGCAGGCAACCCAGATGAGATCGATCTGGACCTTGGCGACAATGATGGTGATGACGACAAAGGCGCTGACAGTGCCCCGGCACCAGCCGAGAAGAAGCCGGACGCTACAGTATCGACTGAACTGAACGAAAACGAGAAAAAAGAGGTGTCAGCCGCTCTTCCCAACATTGATGGCGTTTCGAGCGAGCTCTTAGCACAGCTTCCGGCCTCGTTTCAGCGCCCGCTCCCATCACAGCAGCAATACCAGAATCGCCCTCACGTGAAGCCAGGCCAGCCAGTGCCGCCCACAATCACAAACACCCAGGTCAACTTCTTGGCCCTGGACAAGTGCTTGCCAGGGCGTCATTTCCTGCAGCTGTGCGAAATTGGTCCTGCGGACCCTAGTGTCACGGTCGGGGCCGTCGAGTTGCCAATTGAAAAGAAAGACGACACAGCCGAGGGTGGCGAGGCAGCCGACGCAATCGACGCTGCTGAGACAGCTGCCAGCACAAGGCCTCGCTTCCGCCTGGAATATGACCCAGAGTGGCTCGCCATTACACGTGCTTTTGCCAAGGACCTGACCGTTGGTGAGAGGGACGTACCAGTGCCGCTCGACCAGGGCGAGGCGCACTACCGCACGCTTATCGACACGGAACGTGCATGGGTAGACGAGAACATTGTTGCCAAAGGCCTCTTGGCAGTACCCCACAACTTTGCTATCACGGCGCCTGTACACGCGCCCGAGCCCGGTCAGCCGGAGACGTATGCTAAGGGTCAGCCAAACGAGTACACGAACCCGCATACGGCAGCCTTTTGCGAGTTGATCCAAGTGCCCAACATTTGGCACGCAACCAAGCAGGAACGGGGCGAGAGGAAGCAGCGGGGGCCAGGGGCCTCGGAGCCCCGGCGCCCGTACGGCGGTGATGACAACCGTGGCTATGGAGGCGGTGGCTACGGCGGTGGTGGCTACGGCGGTGGTGGTTACAGAGGAAGAGGCAGAGGAGGCCGCGGTGGTGGATTTTCCCGAGGCGGCGGCCGGGGTCGTGGAAGAGGCGGGTATTATTAGGTGTGTGGATGTTAATGAACAATAAAAGGGTCAAGACGGGTTTACTGCTTAAAAAGCGTGTTGGTCAACTTCACATAGAGCATCAAGATGGACCGTGAACTTGGAAGAAATCGATTCAATGTCTAAACAGAAAATCTAAGCGGGTCGCCTAAGCACGTGTCATTCACATCGAATTCAAATTTACACATCTTACACGGATGTGTCCCTTTCGTAAAAGCGAGATCCCCACGGAAAAGGAGACAAGCAGAGTGTGGGGGACTGATGTTTCCTCTCCCACCAACCACGCGGCAGACACACCAAAGCAGACATCCAGCCAAAGCCAGCCGCCGGCCGAAGTGCCTGCACAGTTGAAAGCGTGATTGATGGTGACGATGAACGATCGGCTAACAGGCAAGCGCGCTCGTCGTCTACAAAGTAGCGTTTCAGGATGAGCTGTGCTGGAACATAAATCACGATCGCGGGGAGTACTGTGCCCGGCGCGTGAAACCCCATGGAAACCAATGCATCATATGGCTTGACTGCAGATTGAGGATGGCAAACAGGTAGCGAGGTCGCCTGTCCTTAACAGCCGGCTCAGTTAGGGTTAACCAGTATCACACGCCATGCATGAGTATAAGAGAAGCGTATGGTGACGATGTATCGTGGCGTATTACGGCGTTGGTAAGAGATTGCTTTTCTGTGCGTTCAGCCGAGCTCTGAGAAAATGTCAGCTTCTCGT
Source organism: Sporothrix schenckii 1099-18 (assembly GCF_000961545.1). Classification (NCBI taxonomy): domain Eukaryota; kingdom Fungi; phylum Ascomycota; class Sordariomycetes; order Ophiostomatales; family Ophiostomataceae; genus Sporothrix; species Sporothrix schenckii. Next base: position 241,692 of record NW_015971146.1, read on the forward strand.
AATGGAAATAAAAAGGACAATATATACCAGGAAACACCCACTGTCCATGCCGAGGTAGTCAGCTGCCATCAACAGCTCCAGACACATTTCTGTTGGAATATCAAGGTCGGGCACGTCCTCCTTGTCGCGGTTCTTGTACCAGTACTGGAAATACTCGGTGACTTTTTCGAGAATGGGAGTACTGTGCGGCGCTGTCAGCAGTTGGTTCGTCTTGCTTAGTTGTGGATTACGCTTGTCAACGGGTCGGGTCCGGCAACGCCTCAGATCAAGTGTAGGTTAAATATGTCATACAGAACCTAAAGACAATGCTGGCTTTGCAGACAATGTCGTCAATGGCTCTTTCAAACAGTTTCCACTTGTGTCATCACGAAAGGCGACGGAACTGCATAAGAGAGGCAAATGGACATGAAGGTGAGAGAACAAACGTAGAATGGGAAAAGGACTAACCTGATCTCAGGAAACGTGCACCGACCCGACCTGGCCTCAGCAAACGGACTCTTTGGGTCCAGCATCCGCTTGATCATGGGGCTCACATCGGTAGCAGCACGCAGAACGACGAACTCGAAGCCCTCGGCAGAGACGAGGGTTACGTATTCGCTCGCCATGGTCAGGTTTTGGAATTCGGACGTTGTGAAGGCTGAGTTTGCGGGAGAGCTAACGTTGGTTGAAGTGGTGGAGGTGGAAGAAAAAGCGAAATTCACGGCGGGACGCGTTCTATTTATGTATGTCGTACGCGAGGTGAAGTTTGCACGTGCCGCGAGAAAACCACTTAAATTTTTGCGGGTCCATTTATTGATGTAGTCAGCAGCGGTGCACGGGCCAGAAGGGAGGATGGCGGCAATCGACAATGATCACCCCCTAACAACGGCAGCCCGTTGCCCGGCTAACGCGTGCTACAGTGCGTTTCAACACACGAAACAGGCAAAAAGTCAACTTTGCGACGTTAAGCTGCTCTTGCCGTGGACCTCGCTCTTTCCTTTCGTTGCTCTTCTCCTTCACTCCTTCCCTTTTCTCTCTGAATTCCAAGACCACTTCATTCCTGACGAGAAAATCTCTTTACAGCTCAGCATTGTGGACTTTTCGGTCGCCGTTTTCTGATGATCGAGACTCGCCCCGTTCCCTTTTCCTTATCTCGCCAATAACCCCGAGGTCACCAAACAGAAACTTATATTATCGATTGTTCGAGTACGCGATTGTGAGTCCAGTCACTCATCGCACACTGGCGTGACAAAGGGCAAGAAAGAGACCCGGGACAGTTAACCTGTCTTGCGCAGAGGTGGCGCTTTCGCCTTTTTGTTTCGCATTTTCCTTTCTATTCCATCCACCCACCTTAACCCATCATCCGCCTCACCATGGCTTCGCAATATCGCAACTCTTACTATCAACAATCTTCGCGCGACACATACGAATACGGCATCCAGCGGCGGCCGACTACGGACCGCCTTGAGTCTCGGACGGCGCGGACGAGCGACAGCAACACCATTAGCACAACTTCGTCGTCTTCCGGTCGCGAGTCGTCTGCTACAGCTATGACCAACATGACCGAGCCGCCGACGTACTCGAAGAAGATTGTCGTCGTGGGCGACGGCGGCTGTGGCAAGACATGTCTGCTCATCAGTTACAGCCAGGGCTACTTCCCCGAGGTAGGTCGCGAACGTCTCCGGTATCCGAGTGCATGAACGTAGGCACCCATTAACCTCGCGCAGAAATACGTCCCCACCGTCTTTGAGAACTACATCACCTACCCAACACACCCGCCGTCCGGCAAGACGGTTGAGCTGGCACTGTGGGATACAGCCGGTCAAGAAGAGTATGACCGGCTCCGGCCACTCTCTTACCCGGAAACCGACCTCATTTTTGTGTGCTTTGCTATCGACTGCCCGAACTCACTCGAGAACGTCATGGACAAAGTGAGTTAACGCTTACTACATTTACAAATCTATTTGCTGGTGTTTCTCCTACTAACCAAACCAGTGGTACCCCGAAGTGTTGCATTTCTGCCCGTACACGCCCCTGATCCTCGTCGGCCTCAAGTCTGACTTGAGGTTCAAGAAGACGTGCATCGACATGCTCAAGACGCAAGGCCTGACGCCTGTGACTACCGAGCAAGGTCTCGCCGTCGCCAAGAAGATGGGTGCCCAGTACATGGAGTGCAGCAGCAAAGAGATGAAGGGCGTCGACGAGATCTTTGAGCAGGCACTTCTGACTGTTGTCGCCAACGACCGCAGAAACATCGAGGCGCAGACGGCCGGGGGCGGCAAAAATGGTGCCAGTGGTACTGGTGCTTCCAACACCGGCGGCAGTGGTGTCACCTTTGGCAGTGGCAGCGGCAACATTCCCATTGGTGGGCCGATGAAGCGGAAGAAGAGACGCTGCATTCCACTGTAGGGTACCGGATATATGCGAGCTTGGCAGCATGCCCAGATATGGCGGACCGGCAAAACAGTTGGAAGCAGTTGCTGCACGGACGACAATGTCAATGACGACGACGACGAACACGGAGACGAAGGCATGTTGCCGTGTACGGAGAGACGGCGAGGCACAGTTCGCGGTTAGAGGTTTTGCTGACAAAAAAACACTCTACCAACACACATCAAACAACAGACACACGCACACACACACACACACAAATCACCACTGGCACTATCCCCACTACGCGCACCAGCACCAAAGTAATGATCCACATTTCAGCATGATATGACTACGAAACAGCACTCCATATATTTCTTTTCATTCCAACCTCCTAGCTGTATTTTGCAGTCAGCCATTTCTTGTTTTTACACGGACCTCTTCCTCATCTCTTGCATCGTCACTTTTCTTTACGGGGACGGAAGAGCTCCGCGGCTTTTATTCGTTCACTTTGCTTGCTTGATGCCAAGCTCGCATGGAAGAGCACTTTTTTTTGGCTTCTTTCCTCATGCATCATCTGCCGGCGACTGCGTCTCGTTTTGTTTTCTGGGGTTGGGAACAATTTTGGATGGCCGTATTGCTTGTGATGTACAATTGAGGAAGGGAGATTTACTGTTAAGTGGACGGAAGGTCTGCCCTGAGTCAGCTTTATTTTCCTTTGTAGCATGAAATATAACAATTTTGATTTTGATTTTCAAATCCCCGTGTCTAAAGTGATCACCATAACAAATCGCATGCCCATATCGGATGGCTACGCCGTGGCTTTGCCGTTCTGTAAGTCCGTAAACGCCATTTATAACCAGGGATATTGCCCAAGGAAAAGAAAAAAGGACCAAAGTAAAATAACGTAGTCTGACAATTGTCAACCTTTCGCCTTTGACCTAATAGTCAAAGTTCACATCGTCTTCTCGTGTGCGTCCTCGGCCGCCTGACGCCTCCTCGTCGTGCAATTGTGTCGCAGCCTCCCCTTCGTCGTCACCGCTTTGGTTGTTGTGATTCTCTTCGGCCTCCGCATCTTGCTGGTCGTGCTCGTGCTCGTGTCCGTCTCCGTGGCCCTGTTCGTCGGCCTCGCCGCCAGCCGCTGGTTCTGGGTCCTTGGCCATGACGCTCTCAAACTGCGACCACAATGCCTCGACTGCCGAGAACTCGTTTCCGACCTATTCGTTTTTGTTAGCCGAGGAGCGATATGCAGGGACACCGTGTTTCGAACACACCGTCACCACGGCCTCGAGCGACCGGTTGAGTTTGTTGATGTTTGCGAGGACCTGCTCAAACGACTGCCAATGTTAGACGAGCGGATCACACTCGAAACAGACGGGAGAGCGGGGGCCATCCGTACCATGGCAATCTCGCCCATGAGAAGCTCGCGCTGCTGCTCAAAATAGGACTTGCGGGCAGCGGCCGATGTTGACGCGCCGGCGCCGACAGAACGCGACGCGCCCATTGAGGATGCAGCGCGGGAGTTTGACATGATTGGAATCCAGAGTTGGACAATGATTTACGCAAGAATTGTGTCGAGCACTCCGTGTGGCAGCTGTGTAATGCAATCTCGTCGTCCTTGCCTTGTTTCTCGGTGGTCTGCTAGATATAGATCGCGTGCTGTCAACTGTGTGGTGCGGTTTCCTCCATTGGCAAATGACGCGACACGCGCCATAGAAGTTAAAGTGCGGGGCGCCTTGTGAAGTACGCTCAGGCTTGAACCATAGGTTGGGACTTTACAGTGGCCCCTTGGGTGGGGCGAGACGAGTACTGGTCCCACTTCCTCGGTTCGACCTGTCACGAAAGCGACGAAATAGACGAAAGCGGATCGCCTTTTCTTGCAGCGGCAAGACAAGAACAAAATGTTGGCATTTTAAGGAAGAGAAAACGAGGATGGGATATCTCTCATTGTGACATGAAAAGTGAAATGGTTCTTTTAAAAAATAAAACTCTTTTTTAAGATGTGAAACGTATAATATAATATTTTACACATATGAAAAGAAATGAAAAACAATAAAATAAGCTGGATACAAACCGAAATGAAAGCGAATATGATATGAAAATAGTTTACTTTTCTTAAATCCTAAAATCACGGCGTTATGGCATTCATACAAGAACCGTGTTATCATTTGGGGACACTGCATATTCCAATACCTACGAAAAGATATTTCAAGGCACAGTTCCTCCAGTTAATTCATGCCATTCCGTTTGTAGTAATTTGTCGCGGGAGCTACTGGTGCATTTAGAACATGCGCCAAAATCTGACAGGCATGGTTACAAGAGCATGTACGTCGATTCGTCGTGGAAAACAAATTGGGTTCTTTCAATTTTGTGTCAAAACGTCCAACTTACATATTGCATCGAGGTATGACTTCGTTCAAGATTACAGAAATGAAATGAGCGCTGGTAATTTTTTTTGTCCTTTTGGTTTCATGTGCCAATTTCTTTTTTGCTTACTATTGGTAAAAAATGAACTACCTTGGAAGTAATCGTGATTCATGCCATATCACTTCACAAAAAAGCCATTCTTTGCCAAAATCGTCCATTTATACGAGCTTGATGGCAACCGACTTGCTCTGGGTGTAGTTTGCCAGCGCGGCCTCGCCCAGCTCGCGGCCGATACCGCTCTCCTTGTAGCCTCCAAATGGCAGCTGGTGGTGCAGGGCGTTGTAGCACTAGGGAAGAGATGATGTTAGCGTAATTCGTTTTCTTGGAGGCGTCTAGTTCCATACGGAATGAAAAAAAAATAAAACTTACATTGACCCAGACAGTACCGGCGCGCAGGGCGTTGGAGACGCGAATGGCCGTGTTCAGGTCCTTGGTGTGGACGGCGGCGGCCAGGCCGTAGTTGCTGTCGTTGCCCAGTGCGATAGCGTCTTCAGCATCCTTGAACTTGGCCACGGCGACGACGGGGCCGAAGATCTCCTCCTGCATAATCTTCATATCCTGGCGGACATCAGCAAAGATGGTGGGCTGGATGAAGTAGCCTTTGTCGCCGTGGCGGTCGCCACCGGTAAGAACGGTAGCGCCCTCGTCCTTGCCGGACTTGACGTAGCTCATGATGCGGTCGAACTGAAGCTGGGACACCTGCGGGCCCTGGAAGGTCTCCTCTAGGAACGGGTCACCGACCTTGTTCTGCTCGGCGCGGGCCTTGAGCGCAGCGATGAACTTGTCGTAGATGCCCTCCTGGACGTACACGCGCGAACCGGCGCAGCAGCACTGGCCGTGGTTGTAGTAGATGCCAAAGTTGACCCAGTTGATGGTATCCTCAATGTCCGCGTCGTTGAAAACGATGTTGGGGGACTTGCCGCCCAGCTCAAGGGTGACCTTCTTGAGGTTGGAGGCGGCGGCGGCCTTCATGATGGTGCGACCGACAGCCGTGGAGCCAGTGAAGGCGACCTTGTCAATGTCCATGTGCGAGGAGATGGCGGCACCCGCGACCTTGCCGAAGCCAGAGACAATGTTCAGGACACCAGGGGGGAAGCCGGCCTCCTTGACCAAGGGAGCGAAAGCGAGGGCGGACAGAGGCGTCTGCTCGGCCGTCTTCAGGACAACGGTGTTGCCCGTGGCCAGGGCGGGGCCAATCTTCCAGGCCAGCATCAGCAGGGGGAAGTTCCAAGGGATGATCTGGCCGCAGACGCCGAGGGCCTCAGCGCGGGTGTAGTGGAACATGTCGGGGGAGATGTCGATGGTCTTGCCCTCGATCTTGTCGGCCCAGCCGCCGTAGTAGCGCAGGCACGCAGCAACGGAGCCAACATCGCCGCGGGCATATGTGATGGACTTGCCGTTGTCAAGCGACTCAACGGCAGCAAGAAGATCCAGGTTCTTGTCGACAAGGTCGGCGAGCTTCAGCAGCAATTTGCCGCGTTCCTGGGGGGTGACCTTCTTCCAGGTGTTGTCGAACGCCTTGCGGGCAGCGCTGACTGCGATATCAATGTCCTTCTCGGTGGCCTCATGGACGGAGGTGATGACCTCCTCGGTGGAGGGGTTGATGACCTCGAATGTCTTGCCCTCAACACCACGGACGAACTCGTTGTTGATGAACCTAGGGGTTGCGGTTAGAAACCACTGCCAGGCAGTTTGCAATGGTGGTGCAAACCGTAAAAGTCGAGAACTCACAAGCCCGTGTTCAAGGTCAGCTCGCCCGTGATGGGCGTCTTCAGCTGAGCGGTAAGAGCCGACATTGTGAATGTGTGTATGTAAGTGCGTGCGAGTGAGGAGGAGGGAATGGGAAGGGGGTATCAAAGAGTTGGGATGCTTTATGGACGGGTATGAAGAAGGAAGGCTAAATGAGATGAGGAGAAAACACAGTGGAGATGGAAGTGGCGAGCGAGAGTATGGAGAGTGAAAGCAGAACCGAGGGAACAATCTGGAAATAAGCCGAGAGAGGAGACGAGTCGTTTATATACGCTCGATGCAAGACGGACTTGGGGGCACGATGGAACCAGGGGCAAGCGGAGATGGAGTTGGATGTGAAGCAGGAAGGCAAAAGGACGAAAAGGGACAGAAAAGGTAAAAAGGAAAAACGGAAGGTGGAGGTGCAGGCACGAGCGGGTGACGCCAAGCAAGCAGATGAAGGCCACACGGATCAAAGAGTGCGACAGCGCAAGCATGCAGATGCGGCAGTCGCAGAAGCTTGCCTGGGCGTGAAGCGGGGCAGCTCCAAGCTACACACGCTTCTAAGCCGCAAAATGCCGGGGACCGTTTCGCCCCTCCGGCCATCTCGGGGTAATGGGGCGAGAGAGCTGCCCACAGTCGCCAACCACAGGTAAGATTAGTGCACACATTGTGGCATGCACTATGGGGGGTGTCGCCTCCAACTGCCCCTATAGCGCCTACTACGCTGGCATCTCCTGTCGCAGGCAGCATCTTCCTCGCTATAACCACTGGAGCGCTCTGGGGCGACACTGGCGACAATGACGCATGGGCCGCTCAACAACGTAATGGTGGTTTCTTGGCCTACACCGTCTCCGTGAAATATCCGTCTTGTCCAAGCCGTTTGGCTGGCCGAGATACCATCGAAGATCTGCTCATTTGACTGGTACAGAAATGAACTGGTTCCTTCCGCCCTCCACGGAAAACAAGTGGTGCGCTTTTTCCATTTCGATGCGTGGCTCCATTGCTCCCCGCACCTGTAGATCCCTTGTTTCCTGGTCTGGGAGTTTGGCTGTTGGCTCCTCTGCTGGTAAGGTGCGGGCCATTTGCTGACACCCCCCTCGCTCGTCATCGATCGTTTGGTCTGCCGCTAGCACCTGCAATCACATCCCCCCCAGCCTCTCTAATCCAGTCACAGCACGTCCGCGGCGTTACCGCTGACCTGCTTAACCCCTAGAAGGGTACCCGTCCGGTCAACGGGGGTAACCAGCTACAACGGCTCCGCAGCACACTGGTTAGTTCCGCGAAGGATGGAGATGACCTTCCATCCGTCAACACTGACAATGTTGGGATTTTGCAGCAAGCACATCGTTACATCTCTAGTGCACCTGGCCGCTCTGGTCTTCTTGCAGGCGGTAAGCATCGTGAGATATTCCTTGATCGGCCTCGACGTCGTGTCTGTTTACTCGATTCCAGCTCGAACACGCCTGGAAGCCCACTAATGGAAGAGAATACGTATAGTATTGCTTGCTCTTGATTGCGGCTTCCTGTTCTTCGTTCTCGTGTTCTCTTGTTCGCATGTTCGCGTGCCCTGAAGTGTGCCCGGCGCACATCCTGTGCCACTGTGAGCTGCTGGACGAGTTCTGGTTTGCTACCGTTTGGGTGTCGGTGCAGTCATGGGACGCTTTCGGGGCAATAGACAGCGACGACATAGTACAGAGCGGCTCCGACATTGACGACTACGAGGGCGCGAAGGATGCCCACACCCCCTGGGCCGCTTCCTAGGCCCAAAAGAGGTACTCACAGAAGACCTAGCGCGAAGTTACCCCACAGCCGAGGAGGCATGCTTTGTATCCCCCGTCCTTTATGTCGTGCTCCGTCTGAATTAAAAATAAGTCAAAAATAAATGCAAAAACAGGGAGGGTTTTACCTTCAGCCATTTTGCCATGAGCACAGCCTGCACATGGCCTAGCGCCATGGCCCGCCAGAACATCTCTGCACAGACACGGAGACGCTCTTTTGCAATGGAAAGGCAGGAGTGATGGCTAACATGGTACCAAACCTCACGATACGAACGCTCTGTTGCTCCCCCATTCCTTACCCGCATAATCTGGACACCGTAAGCATACGGCCATGGAAGGCACGGTCGAGGGACGCCATCTGGAAGTTTGGTGAAATACGCGAGGCGGCCATAGATTGCTGTGCTGCAAGGTATGCTCCTCGACGTATGTCGCAGAAGTCGCACCCATTTTCTTGCATGCCCGTTTCACCGGCTCCATCTTTTCCATTTGAAGAAACCACGGCGACCAAGTGCGGATCATCCCACCGGCACCACGCCATGGCTAGGCAATGGCACAACCTGCATGATCGTTGCCAGACAGTAATTGTTCCCTGGCGCTTATATTTGTCCACAGGCCGCTGCCGACGCGCCATACATGAGGCCACTCCTCTGTCCCCCAGTTTCCCCAACCCACCCCCTCCGGAAGCCCGAATCTCACCGGACTTGCTACGTTCCTTGTCACCGAAACACTGAAACTGTTCTGCGGTCAACGGAAAAGCTGGCGCCGTCAATCATGGTACTGGCTGTCTTCCTTATTTTTTTTTGTCCTGCTTTGCCATTTAGTGTAACCTGTTTGAGCATTGCAAATTCAAACCACATACCGTCTACTACCTGCAGGCCTAACTGGGCACCTTGCTTGTTTTATCTTTCCAATTTGTCTACGTTCCCCTGTTTCTCAAAAAGTATTCTGAGTCTTCTCTCCTGGCTCTTGTCGCTGATCTCATTTCCTTTCCAGTTACCCAGCCATTTGTCTAAGAATGCTCCCCGGATTTCAAGAAGCTCGTCGATGCGGGGATTCAGTCGACAAGGTGAACGTGCCGCTGTGCTTGCGTTGTTGTTGACAGGTTGCCCGTACTTTATGTCCATCATCAGACGCCATTTCAGCTTTGGCAGCTTCCAGCATGCATGCGTATGGGTTGGCCGGTCCCAGCACGCTCCTTTTTCCATTTCGAGCAGGCCATTCATAATCCACCTTGGTCTCGTAAGGAGGAAGCATCTCTCCGCCCATGCCTTTCGTCCTCTTGCCTCCACCGGCGGACCCATCTCAGCCCTTCAGTCTCCGTGTCTCCAGTCTCCAGGCACCTGGGATCGATCTGAGCACCTCCAAATCCGGAGAAGCTGGGGCACTGTGGCAAGACGTGGTATTGACGTCGTGCACGATACAAAGTACGAACCCGCACAACCGGCAAAATTCTGGCTCGTATCGAGACGATGGTGTGCAACTGTGCCTAAGCGTCCTCGCATGTACGACTTCTTCCACAGGTTCCGCCTGAGTTCCCCATCGAGCAACCTTGCTGTTTTGGGAAGTCTGGTGTAAGTGTTGTGAAGCACAGTGCATATTACAGTACATAGTATTTGCCACTGTATTTAGTAGTGACTTGAGATGTGGCTGTAATGCACCGCCACAGTTCATGAAGCACACGATACCACCAACGACGACCAGAACTCAGCTTAACTGATTGCTATGAGTTGACATATCATTTATATACGTCTCTGGAATATCAGCACTGTCAAAGCCAATGACATGTACTAGACTGTTGTAACTACGTCCCGTAATACCATCGAGTGTATGTTGCTCGTAGTGCTTTGTACTTTTTTGGTTCCTTGACCGGTGCAATTCGTTAGATGTACAGAGTTTTTCATCGCCAGCGACGCTTTATTCGTGTCTCCATTTACCGTCGCCCAAAAGAAACCAATGATCTGGGGTATGGGGTAATTTTCGCCGGGACCAGTTGTCATTACGTCGTTTTCGCTCATCTCAAGTCATGATGTGTATCAGAAGGCGGGGAGAGCGCTGGGGCAAGAAATAAGGGCAGCAATCCCGGATTAACCACGGAAAAACCTTAAAATTTTAATTTTCCGGCGCCTTCTGCTTTTCTGCCGCGCATCCAACTTCGCTCCTGCCGGCACCCCGTTATCGCGTCGCCGACGACAACATTGACCGTCCACAGCATTGGCTCGGCACAATCCACCTTCTCTTCGTTTATCGGATCCGAACCACCGATATCTGTTCTTCCTGGCGCTGCACGTCCCCGGCATCCCAATCCGTTATCTCATCAGTTTCCGCGGCCGGCGCAAGAGGGACTGCTTCCGTCGCAATCCCGTCCTCCTCGCCTACTCCAACTGCACACCTTCGTACATCTTTGTTTATCTTATTGTATCCATCCTTGGTTGCTGTCTTCGGCGGCGCTTTGGATATCTGTTCGCATGACGGAACTTAGTGGCGGCAGCACCGCTGCCGTCCCCGAGGCTTCACCGCCTGTGGCGACGGTCGAGACGACGCCGCAACCTCTCGAGTCAGCTCCGACCCCCGACCCAGCTTTCGCACCAGCCTCCAACACTCCGGTTCTCCCCACAACAGATGCTCCTTCAAACACGGTAGACACAGGAAAAACAGAAGCATCAGTAGCACCGGCAGCACCAGCACCATCGGACGTCACCGCCAATACCCGGGCCGCATCCATTGCGCCATTCGAACCGTCCTCTTCGACACCACCGGTCGCATCGACAGTACCCGCTCCACCGGCACCGCCTGGTGCGCCTGTTCCTGCCTCTGCACTTGCTACTACTTCTGTACCTGAGCCAGCTCCAGCTCCGTCGTTCAATGTCAAGACCGAGCCCACCAATGACAGCCTCGCTGCGGCGTCCACCGTACTAGGCGCGGGCTTGCTGGAGTCTCTTCAGAATGCAATTAAGCGGCCACGAGCCGACGAAGGCGACGATGGCAACCAAGGCAGCGAGGCCAAGAGGGCCAAGGTGGAGGTGCCTCCCGAAGCAGAAGCAGCACCTGTTGCTGTTGCTGCACCATCCGCTGCACCGCCGGCGATGGACCTCGAAGCGATGCTCAAGTCTGCTCTTGGCTCCATGAACACCACACTGTCACCCACCCCAGCTCCTTCTGCACCAGCAGCTTCCGTCTCCTTCACTCCAGTAGCTCCTACACCCCCACCTCCCCCGAATCCTGCGGTGCCCGCGACAGTGCCCATTCCAGCAGCTCCAAATCCCGCCCTTCCTGTACCTTCCGCTCCAATCTCTTTAACGACCACGCCGGCTACTTCAACACCATCGCTTCCTGCTTCCTCTACAGCCATCAAGTCACCTCCACGACCACCGGCGGCGGCGCCGATCGTGTCAACAGCAGCCGCTTCGAAGACGCCGGGACTCAGTGCCCCGACAAAAGATGTGGCAAGCTCAAGGAGGGATATCGCGTCTCCTGGTGGGGAGTCCAGGTTTAGCGCAAATAATATGGGCGCACCGTCACGAGAGTCGGCGAAGATGCGCTTTGCTCAAAACCCCACGTACATCAGTCGATCCATGGGCCTGCCATTGCTTGGTAGTTATGTACGTTTACCTCCACTTCGTTTTATCTCCGCACCCTATGCCTCTTGCCCCATGGGCTTACTAACACAACCTTAGGCGGTGCAACTGTTGTACGCATTGAGCGAGAACCCCGGCCTGGACCCAACGCACGATGGTGAAGCGACAGAAACACGGCGTGTGTATAAGTTGCTGCGGTCTGCTTTCCGCAACACCAGAAAGCTGTTTTCAGAGACAGCCGCGATTCTGAGCACCGAGGACTTGGACATCAAAGAGGCCGGCGACCAGGAGACGATTCTGATGGCCAACATGGCCACGATCTCCGCGAGCATCTTTGAAGCTGACGACATCCCCCTCATCGAAGCGCACGACTACTTCCTCTCGACGTTCTTGCCCGAAGCCGACGCCCTTAACAAGGACCTGGCCACGCTCTTTCTCAGCCTCAAATATCGCACGCTGGCTGCCGAGCTGGTTCGGCTGCCTAACGAGGAGCAGCGGGGCGAGTTTCTCGAGCGCCTGTTCCCCGTTAACCTCGAAGAACAGTTGCAGAACATGCACGTCGACTCGCCGTTGACTGAGTACGAGAGAGAGTTTATGAAGGACATGATGGTGGCCAAGGAACGACTGCTCGAATCGGCAAAGACGGATGAATCAAGGCGTGCGTGTCTTTTTTTTTCCTTTTTTTTTTTTTGAATTGTCATTCATCCCCAGTTTCGCTGGCCTTCTGGTACACTACTAACACACCGCAGAACAACTCCAGGAACAGTACACCCTCGACGGTTTCCGTGACGAGCTGAGCGCCTACCTACGTGCAAACGAAGATGTCGTTCTTCGCTACGCTGATTCCCACGGCATCGAGTTCCCATCCGACGACGATGGCAACGGTGACGGGTCCGACATTGCGGGCGACGATGTGGATTCATCTCTTCTCAATGGGAAAGACTTCACCGCCATGGGCGACAGCATTGCCTCGATGCTGTCGGCTGCTATGGCGTCATCAGATGGGCTCACGGCATCACCGTCGGCAACCACGCAACAATCGACAGCCCCTGCAGCCGCCAGTGGTGCCGGGCCGATGGTGATCGACTCCTCCAACGGCATGAACGCCCAGCCTGCACTTGAGGCATCACCGATGGCGGAGGGTGTCAGCCGGCTCATCCAAGAAGCCGTGCGACGGTCGGCTGCCCGTTCGACATCCCAAACACCAGCCGCGCCCCCTCTGGCTTCGACGCCGGCGGCCCTGTCTACGATCCCATCGGTACGCGCGCACACCGTCGCACCGCCGACAAACGGACCGACGGCTCCTGCGCCCGCCTCGGCCGACGGCGCAATGGATCTAACGGGTCTGACGAAGCTCATCAAGGAGAAGCTGGGCCAAGACGCGCAGAACGCGCAGCCACAGCCTGCTCCCGCGCCGGCACTTGTTCCGACACCGGCCTACAACGCGCAGCAGACCCAGTCTCCTGTTGCCCAAGCCAATGGTAAGCCAACTTCTTGTCAGATCTCTTCGTGCGGCATCCACAACTACATTCAGATTCAGGACATTATATCTGACTCTTCTCTTTCTCTAGCCGCCCTATCGAGTATGCAAAACACGTTTGCCAACAACCTGGCTATGTACAACCGCAGTCCGTCCTTCCCGTTCCAGCAGGTCCCGGCGCCGCCATTGCCACCACCGCAACCGCCGGTGAGCAACCACAACGGCAACGGCAGCAGCGGGTCTCTGCCGCCAAACCAGTCGTCTCCGAGCTCCATCCTCTACCAGCAGGCCCGCCAGGCTGCTGCATCCAAGACGCAAGGCCACACACGGCGTGAAGGCTTGCATAGCACGCGGCGGCCATGGTCTCCCGACGAGGAACAGGCGCTCATGGCGGGTCTTGATATGGTCAAGGGCCCCCATTGGTCTCAAATCCTCCAACTATTTGGCGCCAACGGTACGATATCAGATATTCTGAAAGATCGCAGCCAAGTGCAGCTCAAGGACAAGGCGCGCAACCTCAAGTTGTTCTTCCTCAAGGCCAATACGGAAATGCCGTACTACCTGAAGTGTGTGACCGGCGAGCTGAAAACGCGTGCTCCCAGCCAGGCCGCCCGTAAGGAGGCCGAAGAGCGGGCGCGGGCTACGAACAAGGAGGAGCAGGCACGCGTGCAGGGCATTATGACTCTTGCGGGCGGCCTACAGGACAACAAGAACCAGGCTCCTGTCGCGTCTGTCCCGTCGCAGACGCCTGCAACGGCGCCTGCCACCGCACCTGTTCCTGCCGCTTCCCACGCTGCAACCCCTGTGAGAGCTGGCAGTGTCGCCCACAATAGCACAACCAATGGCAATCCGGCGGCCAACAGTAGCGCCCGATCAGCCACTGTTGCACCGAACGGCGCCACAAACAGTCCGGCTCGTGCTGGAGCTCCGCCGGCTATGCAGAGCATTGCCCCCAACCCGCAGACGAGCAACCTGCCTCCGCGGCTCGCCAGTGCAACGCAGCTTTCGCCGGCCGTCCAACAGCAGCTGCAACAACTCCAGCAGAGACAGTCCCAGCAGGCACAGCTGACCCCACGGCAGACTGCTGGAACAGCCACTGTTACGGCTGGGGGTGCCGGTGCTGGTAGTGCCGTGCCACAACGCGCTCCGGTGACAGCTGCCGATGTTGTCAATGCTGCTGCCCGTGGTGGCTTCCCGGCCACGGCACAGGCTCTCGCCGCGCAACAGACCAACGGTTCCGTTGCTGACCGGCCACCATTGAAACCCGGCAACAAGCATCTTTCTTCTTTGTCGACCACATCCTCCTCGATTAAATCTGTTACCGCAGATCTCACGGCGGGCATGACGGCGGCAATCAACAATGCCATCAACAACGCGGCGATAGCAGCGCGGCCGACCTCGACAATGTTAACTTCTGCACAGCGCCTGGCCGCCGGTCGACAGGTATCGACTAGTCCTAGCCGTTCTCCTGGCCCCCAGCACGCGCAACAGCATCGGCCCATGCAGTCCTCACCCTCGCCGATTCGCAATCTGACGCCTCAGTCTCCGGCGGTTGCACAGGCTTCTCGGCCGGTGCAAGCAACAAAGCCCGCCGGCCAGCAATCTCCTGCACCGGCGCACTCCACACCGTCTCCCAACGCCACTGCGCAGTCGATTACATCTCCCTCAACTCCCCAACCGCAATCTCATCCTTCTACGGCAGCTCCCACAACGGTACCGGTGACGACATCGGCCGCACCGGCTACTACGCCATCGACGGTCACATCTACAGCGGCAAAGCCACTCACGGCGCCACCATCAATGGCACCAACTATTTCCTCTGGAGTGGCGTCCGTAACGCCTTCTCAAGCGACATCCAAGGCAACACCTCAGCAACCGGAGGATCGTCTTTGGATGCTTCAGCAACATGTTCACACCGAAGGCCCCAAGGTTACGCCATCCGCCTCTGCAGTGTCCGCTAACGGTGCTTCCGGTCTTGCCGTCAACAAAACTTCACCAGCCCCGGCTCCTGCTCCCAACGCCGCTGCATCCGCCCCTGCCGCTACCAACTCGACACCTGTTCCCGCTGTAGCTCCTAATGCTACTCCCGCCACTGCTGTGAAGGCACCTACACCCATATCGCAGCAGATGTTGCAACAGCAGAATCTAAAGCAGGAGCAACAGGAAGACGCCTCGGAAGAATCTGTCTTGCGTCGGCTGCTGGCCTCGCCTCCTAATTAGCGCGCCTATTAAAGGCGTCCACCAAAGGGGCACGACATAGGTTCTGAAGTGGATAGTTGAAAAACGCTGACTTTCGTCCTATCCCGTTGGCTACCACACCTTTGTCGAGCCTTGTTATATCGTCTTTTCGCCTTTTACTCTTCTTTTCTGGTTTGCACCTCGAGCCTCTCTGTCTTTACGACTATGTACTTTTTGGGTACCGTTTTCTTCGTTTCATGTATTATGTCTACTGATGATTATTTGGGGGCTTTGCTGTTTTACTTTGTCCTCTATCTTGTTTACTATTCTTTCAGTCTTTTGATCGGCGTTGGTGTGGTTTATTCTGGCCTATGTTTTATTTTGGTTGTTGGCAGCGGCGACTGGAAAGGCGGTATCTGGAGAGGAGTTTCTTACTGAAAACACAGTATTGTGCACAATAGTTTTATGCTCGCAAACAAAGGGCAGTTATTTTGCTTAAGAAGACAATGTTAGATATCCCATAAAGCGTAATTAAAGCTGTCTTTTGCTCTTCATTATCTCTCTATTACCGGTATAAAGGTCAAAGTGCAAACTTTCCGTTGCAGTACGATACAAGCATTGTTACATTCACCTGGCGAGAGGTGAACTGTTTTGCTCGTGCAATCCAAGTTTACCTTGCCAGGTGAACGACTGGTCAGACTGACTTGACATACGACGAGCCATCATGCCATCATGCCATCATGCCATCATGCCGGGTGGCACTTTGTCGTCGGCAAACCAGGCAACGACGAAAGATCTTGTGATGGTCACATCAAATATTATCAAGTCATGCCGATGCAACACAGATCGTCCCCTTGACGCGTCCCAACGTGAAGACAGCATTACGGCATGTGAATCCGGCCGATGTTCGGACGCTGTCTTGGGGACGGACTGCTGGTTGGCGCCCGCCACTGCTGGGCCTGGCATGGTTCCTTGGTTTCTGGCACACTTTAGGCGGACCCATCGCGTCGCTACCAAGAGAGACGCAAAAGACGGCTCGAACCCGTCCGACACGGCAGTTTTTGTTTACATTTGTCCAATGACTGGCCAGCTGGTCAGAATGTCAACAATCCACGATTTGAGCGGGGAACGGCAGGCTCTGGCGATGGATCTCCTTGTTTTTTTTGGTCCGAAGGAATTTAATGTTGCATTCCGACAAAAGACTCCCTCTTTGGACGATTTCAACATGTCTGGATATGCGAGAAGGGGGGGGGGGCGGTTGATATGGCTGGCGCCGGAAACTTGTTATCGAGGGGGGGTGGGCCAGCTACTGCTGCCTGGGCAGGCGTCCTGCACGAACAGTCACAAGGCTATGGGCAGCGACGGAAGAAAATCAAATGATACGCATAATTCACTTGTGCTGCCCGGGGGCCGTGAATATGACAAATTTAGTGCAATGTTTTGTATTTTGGTGTGGCAAGCCAACGAAGGCAGCCATTTTCGGTGTAAGTTGCCTTTGCGTCTATGAAGAGTGAACCAAAAAAGGGCACTTGATGTCAGTGAGAATGGGCACAAAATTGAGTGTTGAAGGTTTTGTGCCGATTTTCAACATGACAATCATCCTGTGGGGTATCCGTATAAAAGTTGTCCAAGCGATGGCGTTGGCCTTAGATTTCCGCTGTGAAGAAAATGCGACCTTTGAAGGCCCATAATCTATCTTCTGTGCTCCTCCTCTTATCTAATTGTATGTTCCCTTGACGTCCATCCTCTAGCAAAACAACCATCAGTACAAAAATATGAAAACAACGTCAGTAGCGGACAGGTATTGTAACAGAAAAAAAAGGAAAAAAAGAAGCATCCCTTTGTAGATGGTTGACATCTTATGGAGCAACATGACATGACGTGGTATCTCTCTTTGCCACTTTGGGCCTTCCACCTCGCCATCCTCTTAAACCGAATACATGAAAATGGTTGTGATGGTTGTTGTACATGCCTTCCCCTTAGTCTATAATCGAGGTTATAATGGTGAAAAATGCAAACCGAGACCAAAAAAAAAAAAAACGCCGCTGTGTACCAATTCTGCACTGTTTCTCCCCATCACATCCTACCCCTGCCTTTGTTACACTGTCGTTGTTGAACGTTGCCGTTGTCGTCCTCGTCGTACGAAATGCAACGGCCACTCGCGTTGCACCGAATGTAAAGAGTCTCACTCGAAAATGGGGGATATGACAAGCAAACGGGTGTTGTGAAATGGAAAAGCCGAAAAAGAAGCCACAAGAAAAGTCAGGTAAAAAATACAACAGTAAAACAGGAAAAAAAGGGCGTAAGCATAAGCTCCAGCGGTCCAAGCGGAATAAAAGTGCGACGCGTAGTTGCATGCGTAAACTGTGACAGGTATAAACAAACGTAGGACTATGACTATCAGTGTCGTCGTCACCGGCGCGAAAGGCGGGGATCGTAGCGCGGATCGCGGGCGGAAGGATACGCGTTGTAGTAGTTCGGGTCCTGGGCCGGGTCGAGGGTCATCTCGTTCAAAAGATGGACAGTTGGCCGCATGCCGTCCTTGTCCATTTCACCACGCGGCGACATGAGCCCAGAGGACGATGTTGGCGGTCCAGCATACGGATGTACTGGGGGCGGCGCTGCATAGCCAGTGTGGGTGTAGTAGCCACCGTGTGGAGGACCCCCAGCAACGGTCATGACGCTGGGTGCCTGTGCTGAGCGGGGCACGCCCTTGTTGGGCGAGATGGGCGAGCGCTGGGATGTCGATAAGCCGGCTGCTGCCAGAGAACTTGGCCCAGGGCCGTATCCTTCGACATAGCTGCCACGGCGTGTTCGCAACGGCGGCCGCATGCCGCCGCTCTCGGCACTGGTGCTACTTCCGTTGCTACCGCTGCTGCCATTGCCGCTGCTCCCGCTCTTGTGATGTTTCTGAGACGAGGAAGAGGCGGCCGAGGAGGCGGACGCGTTGCTGCCGACGAGGCCGTCGTCTTTGGGATCGAAGCGCTGTGAGAGGCGGGCCTTTTGGTCCTTGGCGGACTGGTGGTCGCTGCCGTTGTGGCGGCTGCTGCTGGAGCGTGACACCTTGGCCGTGCTCGTGCTGCTGCTGCTGCCAACCTTGGCGCGCGAGCTGTTGTGGCTGCTGCCACCGGAGCTGGTGCCACTGCCGGCATTGCTGCTGCTCTTGCTGGACGACGACGATGTCTTTCCCTCCTTGGCGTGTCTCGAGCTCGAAGACACGGACTTGGCGTCCGCATGCCCCAAGTGGTCCGAGAGGTGGTGAGGGCTGGTGCCGGGTGTTGCATAGGCAGGATTGTGCTGCATCTCGTTGAGGCGTGCGTTGGAGTCCGCGAGCTGCATGTTGAGGTCATGGATGGTGTCTTCGAGCTTGTCAATGTACTTCTTGTTCTCCTCGTTCTCCTTGGACAGTGTCTTCTTCTCGCCTTCGAGTTTGTCATTGGCTTCAACTACGGCACGCCACTTGGCCTCGGCCTCTGCGAGCTTGTCTTCCAGTTCGTTGACCTGCTTCTTCCAGCCTTCTCTCTCCGCAAGCAGAGTGCGGCAGTAGTTCTGGAGGGAGGGAAGGTCGGTCCATTGGTGGCTGCTGGGTGTGTCGGTCGTCGAGCCGTGGCCCGAGTCACTCGTATAGCGAGACGACACGGCGCTCGACGGCGGCGATTCGCGGAAGTTGACTCTCCTTCCAGACATCCTGACGGCAGTGGTCCGAAAGTGGGATAGTCCAGATCCTAAATATGGTGTGCCGCAAAGGCAAGCGTGGGTTGGTGGTGTGTCGTTGTGATCTTGTAGAAGCTCGGCTTGGTGGATGCGTATGTAGCCGTCTCTCGCTCTCTAGCTCTCGCTCAATCTTCCTCAGTCTCTCGTCCAACGGGTGTGCGAGCTAGTTTAGGGCGTGCCCTTTCTCTGGGATTTGCTCCTTGCCGATCGTGTGTATGTACAGATGCGTCGTGTCGCACGTGTGTTTGGGGAATGGTGTGGTTTGTTTGTGCGCGGCGAAAAAATGGCGACCACACTGAAAGATCGAGACGCAAGATGGCGTGGCTGTTACTGGATGGTCGGACAAACGCAGCGAGACAGATGGTTGGTGAGCGTAAGCAGAGAAAGAGAGTCCAAAAAAAAATGGAATAAAAAGAGTGCAGCCAAGAGAGGGGAGGAAATATGCAGAACTAGAAGAAACTCGGTGGGAGAAAGGCAAGCTGCAAGCTGCAAAGATGCCCAAGGGTTTAAGAAGGTTTTCTATAGAATGAGAAAAAACAGGTGTGGGGAAAGCATGCAGAGAACGAGAGGAAGAGAAAAGAAAGTGAGTAGAAAAAGAAAAAAGGCAGATTGTAAGAAGCGTGTATAATTGGGCAGACGGACAACAACTGACCAGCGCAACTTGACGGAGGGATTGGCCGGTTATGCACGAAAAAGGCGACAACAGTAGCGAGAACTCGAATATTTTTGAAGTACTGATGGTCCGTACTCTAAGCACTCAAAGCACTCTCGAGGTCCCAATAAGGACAGCACGAAGGTGAGCAAGAAATGTGCGAGGGCCAGGACCAGGGGAAATGGTAAATTGGGCGCCGAATAGTGCGCAGTTGGGCTGTGCAGACGCGGCAAGGCTGCGAATGGATAAAGTGGTTGGGCTCCAACGTATAAGACAGGGATTGAGCCTAATGCGGCGAAGAAAAAAAAATCAGTATTATTAGGAGACCAGGGGAGCCCCTTTTCTGGGTCTTTTGGACTGAAAGTAAGTGAGGATGAAAGAGAAAAGAAATGCATGTAAAAAGAAAGAAGATGAGAAAGGGAGATGATAGTATGAATTTGGTTTGAAGCAGTAATTGAAAGTCAGCGAATCGAGCGAGAGATAAAAGATTGTTGAGACGGAAAACCGCCAGGCAGACGAGTCACTCGGAGAACAAGCGGACAAGCGACAAGCTCGCAGGAGCAAAGAGCGGCGCCTTTGTATTTTCTTTCTTCCGGAAGAAGAAGTTTGGCTGTAAGTGATGGAGAAAGGAAGCCGGGGTGGGGGGGTGCGGGAACAATTGCGCGAGAGTGTGGATGAGGTGTGGGCGAAGTCAGGACAGGACAGCCTGCTCGGAAAGGGAAAAAAGGCGACTGGATCACGGCAGACAAAGTCGAGAAAGTGTTGCGAGTCGACTGTGCAGGGTGTGGTGGGCTTTGAGGGAAGAGGGAAGGGCCGGGATGCCGCACAGGAGTGGAGGCAACCTGCAGGGAACTGGGAGGGCCCGCGACAGGGATGGGCGGTGGGAGATAGGCGTTTTGGTGGCTGCGAGGTGTTGGGATTTGTGCTGTCCCACTGCGATCTTGAGTCGAGACCGTCAACAGCTCAAACGACCGTCGACGACAGGTGAGGGAGAAGAAAGAAAACAACGGTCGAGCGGCTGCTGCTGCCTTTTATTTGGTCCGATTCGACCAGAAACGGCTTGCTGTTTGCGAGCATCCGGCAGACCAGAGGTGTTCCAACGACCAAACGTTTGCCTTGTGAGGTCGGTTCTGGCCAGGCTCACAACGGTGTACGGGGCGAAGCAAGAGCCTTGACCAGGGGGCTGTCCATCGCTTCTTATTAATCTGTGTTGCTGTGCTTCAGAGGGCATTGCTGCCCCTCTGTGTTCACTTCGTCGAAGATCAGAGCCCCGTCATGCTTGGCTCCTGGCGCCAGTTTCGCGTGTCTGCCTGGACGGTGTGCCTTCGGACGGCCAGGAAATGGTTGGTTCCTGGGGAAGCAAAGAGGGAAGAGGGTGTGAAGCGCCATCGGCTGCCTTGGGGAAAATGGGCGTGGTGAACCTATCACAGCTCGCGCACATGGAAAGAAAGGATGCTGTCGGAGCATCCCAGTTCTCAAGCCAGAGTCGCTTCGGTGTCGTCTCCTCCTCGATCGCCTTTTTCCCCTCGAAATTTCCTATTCAGGGTTGGCCGTTCGCCTTTGGTCGACGAGTCCCGTCAACCACCACCTTTTCCATTCCATGTCCTCTGTGCTTTGTAGCTCACCTCAGCGAACTCGGTCAGTAGCCTGGCCAAAAAATTGTGCACTGGCGCAGGGGTGCCGCTATTTACTATACTCTGCATGTCGTCCTCTGAAGGATTGCTGATTCACTGTGGTTTTGTTCGAGCGTCTGCTTGTGACAAAATGCCTCTAGGCTGTTGACTCTTTGCCTTTCTCTCTTCTTCTGTTGGTTTCGGCAACCCCTGTCGCGTCCGTGCACGTCTCGTTCCATTCTGCATTCTTCTTCTTCTTTTTCCTTCTTTTTTGCCTGTCAACCAAGACAACCCTTTGTTGTGACAAGATAGCAGGCCCTGGGTCTATCAGCCGTTCACACTGTATCGTTTGCGGGCGTGTTTGTCGTGCGTTCACTTCTCTATGTCGCAGTCTTCTTTCTATTCTTTTGCGGGCGTTCCTCGTTGTTGATACCGCAGCCCCTGTTTCTGTTTTTGCGCATCTCCGCGTGTCTCTCTTTTTCTTCCCCTCGGTAATTTGATCTACGTTTTTTTCGGGTCCTTTCCTCATCGTTCATTCCCTTGCGCACTCTGCACGCACCCTTTGCTCTTTCCTGGAGCTTCCGCTGTGTTCTTTTTTCTTCCCTTTCCGTCACCCTTTTTTGTGTCTTTCTTTCTCTCCTTCCCTCTTTCCTCCCTTGCAAAAGAAAGAGAACAGGTGCTTCGTTCTTTCCTTATTTCGCAGTGCGTTTTCTTCCCCCCTTGTCCCCAAATCTGTGCCATTTGTGGGACGCAGCTTCCTCGTTTCCCTAAAACTTCCGTAGCATCGTACCTTCCTTCGACCCCTCGTACATATTTTGGCAGGAACAGGATTGTAGGTCGAACTGTCTCGTCCTTGTCTTGATTGGCGTGCAAGGGACCTTCCCGAAGGTACAGGACCAACCAACGGCGGACGGGCACCAATTTGGCGCAAAAGTGTGGAGGGGTAGACTTAAGGCTTAACGAAGTAATACTTGACACTTGTTCGTCGACCGACGTAGCTGCGTAGGTACACCATACAGGGCTGAGACGCTACTTGTGTTGCTTGCTATTTTGTGTCTGCATTTCTGTACCCCGTCCTGGGCAAACCGTTTTGCGTGCGTCGCACCTGCCCGCCTTGCACTACTCCGTCCACCGGCACCCAGCGAGGAAGGAAGCTTGCTGCCATGCCCCACTTGCCAATTCAGGTGTGTAAGTGAATGACTCAGTACGACCGTCTATTCGCGCCTCACACGCCTTTCAATTAAAGAAGGAGCGATGCAACAAGAGCAGCATCACCGCTGATTACGACGCTCTCTTGCTAGCATTATATCGACAAGGAGGAGCTGAAATAAACGGCTTTAGCCAACACAAACTCGCTTCCCCTTCGTTGCACCTTCACTTTCAAGCCCCTATTTTAAGAATTCAGCGCAGCGACTTGCATGTGAGATGGGGAAGGTGCGAACGACCTCGTGTTGCGATATGAATACAGGCACAATGATGCGAACTCCGAAAGAGGAAGGAACGGTACGCTGGGCAACAATGTGAGATGCAAGAGCGTGCAAGTACCACATCACCCCAAGAGACTAATCGGACAAAATCCACGGCAAAATGCAAATTAAACGTGCGATCTCTTATCACCATCCTGTGCGTTTGTTCGGCTCCCACTCTGCGACTCGTGCCGCGATTTCGCCTTTCTCTTCCGAGTGTCCAAGAACGGGAAAGTGCCTCGGGGTTCATTTGCAATCGGACCTGCCCTTCCCAGCCCGTAATTCACCCGCAATTCAACGGTTCTATGTGACAAAAGTCGACTATGACATTTACCGAGATGTCGCCATATGCTACGATTGCCTCCGAGGTTCTTTGATGCCGTCGTATGGCCATCTGAACTGGGTGTGCTCTGGTAGCCGTCTGCCAAACAGGTGGGGTCTTGTCCCCTATTTACGTTCATGACATTGTTCGATCCTTGTTTTCCTAGAGGCGATCCGGAAGCACTGCTTCTTCTTATGCAGTGCTGCTTGGCTGTTTGTACAGGACCGCGGGGTTCTCATTCGTTTTCGTGGCTCAAACTAGGACTTCAACGGTGCTGGCGATGTGCAGAGAGGATGCCGGCTGCCGTTTAACACCAAAAGCCTAGCAAGACTGACGAGCCGATGGTGACGATGCACAGTAGCGTTGTTGACACGGAATTGATCAAGTAGAGCTTGTTCATTGATACAGGCTCCGACGAAAACCAAATTACCTCGGACCGTTGTTACGTGTTGAATAGCCGCATATTGTCTTCGTTGCCACGATAAAGCCACCAAAATTGTTCGCCATAAGACAGACCATGGCGTCAATTCATCGGTGCTCAACTCTAGTCTTAACAATGCCCGAACTTGACTGCTTCTACTGATTTTAACCATGGATGCTTGTGTTTCGGGACTTATTGTGGCTAGATTTTCGGTTTTTGGATATCAACAATACTGTCAACTTGGTAACCAAAAAGAGTCGAACGACACGCTTAGCCGCATATTTAGGCCGCAAAATTTACTTCTAGTAATCATGACTTGAACAGTCATAAAATCATTTTAGATTCGATTACGTATTACATCGAGATTTACACTCCTGACAATGGGTGCGTTGAATTATTCAAACCGACAAAATATTGTTTGCTTTGGTGATCTATCTGGTTGCAGAAATAAGAGTGATACATGAATAGTGAAGTTTTCTGCAAGTGGCAACACAGGTGGAAATGCAAATAGAATAAAAAGCTTGAACAAGAATACAGTACATCTAGACCTAAGAGCGAAAATGGTAGGCTGTGCCTGTGAGGAGCGAGTCATGAACTGAGATACGACACAGTTCCAGCGTTGACAGGCAAAAATGTTGCAAAAAAAGCAAAATTTCAGGAGACGATCCAAATTCCGTAAAAAATCGAATCAAATTGAAAGCGTCAAATTCGAACCCCCAATAGCTGTTTCCTCGCCTGCCGTAGTGTTGTTTCGTTTGTGTCGTCCAACGTTGTGTTCTGTCAAAGTCATCGATGGCCTGTTGTTTCTGGTCGTTTCTGGAGTCGCCCATATGTTGGTGCTGTCTATCAACCGTTGTCGGTGGTGTTGTTGTTCTATCGTTGTTTCTGCATCTCAAATGTCGTCGTTCTGTTTCTGTCTTGCTGTTGTCGTTCGGTGGAAGTCGTCGTAATGAGCAGCCCGTTTTCGGTGCCACTCAATACTTGGACCGCCGGGAGGACCGAGGCTTGTAGCCGTACTCAAAGTCCTTTTGCGTGCGGCGCCCCGCCTCGTCTTTGTAGTACATGCTCCCCCGGGGCTTGGTCGCCGCTGCCGCCGAAGCGTAGGTGTAGGTGTAGGTGTCACCAGCGGCCGTGACCCGAGGCGAGGTGCCGCGCGCATCTGAGATGGGCTGGCCATAGCGGTCGTGGCGCTGGCGGTAGTCATAGTTGCTTTCACCGCCGTAGCGGTCGTAGCGGCGATCCCAATCATACTGCCGGCCGTTGTAAGTCTCGTCGTCCCACCGGACCGACCTTCTGGCCGTGGACGGCTTCTTGTCGCGGCTAGATGAATAGTGGCGATATGACCGCTCATGATCAGAGACTTCCCGAGCTAGTGTGTAGTAGGGCTTGGGATAGGAGGATGTGTATGTGGGCTCGTATGACTTGCGAGCCGAGGCGCCGTAGCCGGCGTATCTCGCAAAACTGCCGTAGTTTCCACTGTACGGAGGGTACAGAGAACTGACTGGCTGGCTATAGTAGGGTTTGCCGCAACCAAAAGGCTCATTGTAGACTGAGACCCGTGATTTGAGGCGGTAGGGAGCTGCTGTGGGAGCCTCATAGATGGCCCGGTAGGGCTTGCTTGAGTAGACGCGGCTTGAGGTTCTGTCGCGGGAAGCGGCAAACGTCGACCACATCGAGGAGGGAAAGGCCCAGCGCGACATAATGGTGGTTTGAGAGATTGAAAATGGAGATGAGCGACCAAAATTTGCTTGGAGAAGCAGACATACACCAAGTGAGCAACTTGATTGTAAGTAGGACTGGGATGCCGAGCGTGATGAAGCTGAGATTCGAGGCAATGTCGGTTGTTGTTGACGCTTCTTTTAGGCGATGGGAAGGTAGCTTTGGAAGACTGTTGTTGGGTTGAGATATATTTGTATCAATCGAGGAAGAGGACGACGAGGTGAATGAAGTCGCGTCTTATAGAATCGATAGACACAAAGAAGGACGGAAGACGGAGGAGGTATATGGTTTTTTTGTCTTGTTTTTGGGATGATGAGTGTATTTTGGATATCCCTTGGCTGATCGTTTGCCCTCGAAACGAAGTGAAGCACGACGGGAGAGAAAAGGGCGTTGATAGGAGGCGAGGGACAATGAAGTGAAGCTGTCTTTGAAGTGAAGCACAACGAGGGAGATATTCCGGGCACTAGGATGCTGCTACCCTTTGTTCCGTGCCGAGCTGTGTTGTGAGGCGATGTTGCTATTTGCGAAGTCTAGGGAGCCAATATTTCTTTGTGCTCCTGATCTGCAGCAGCAGGATTTTTTGTTTTCTTCCTGGTCGTCGGGCTGATGATTTCGCTCTCCTTTCTTTGTAAATCTTCCTGCTTTGTTAGTTTCTTTCAGGCGACATAACAATTGGCTTGTCCATGCTTCTTGGCCTGGTAACGAATACTCACTGCTCTTGTCTTTCTCAGCTGTTGATTGCAGCGATGGCACGAGGGAGAGACAGAATGTAAACAACGGCCTCGTCGAAACGATGCAAGGGGTTGATATTTGGACGAAGACCACAAAGAGGCATTGCGTCTGCAAAATGAACATCTTTCATGGGCGACAGCTCCTTTTATATTTTTCTACTACTACCATTTACTACGCCTCTGTGTCATTGCCTGTCTACAATTGTTCGCCTTTCCTCCACCGACGTTGACGACAAGGCCTCCAGTAGGAGCACGAGCGGTGGACGACGAGGCCACTGAATCAAAGGCGACACAAGCTTGATGTAGCACAGCCTTATTCGTTGACTAAACTAAAGGTCTTTAGTCACGAGGCTGGCCAATAAAACAGGTCACTGGAAGAGACATCCGCAAACGTCCGCAAACCGTCGAATCAAAGCCTCAATAAAACGGCCGACGGTCAACAGGCCCGCGGCCACTGAAACCCAGGTTGACAGCTGGGCATACGGCGGTAGTGCACTGAAAGCGCCAGGCGACGCAGCTGCAGGGCTCTGTGGCAACGAGCATGTACTGAAGTAATTATTCGGCGCGTTTGTGTCGTCGCCGATGCATTTCGTTGACGAGTAAGGTGTTCCATGGAGGAAGGATGAAGACAAAGTATGACTAAGCGATGAACTGAACTAGACCCTCACTAAATGCGGCCCGCTCTTACCGGGGCCATGCATTAAGTGAAACCTACGATGCCATTCCTCAACTCCAGTGACTTTGATTTCTTTCAATTGACTTGAAATGCAACGCGTCCTCGTGGGCAAAGTGTAACACTGCTGCTAGGCTCATGGAATTTGATAATGAAGCTGGAAAGCGTAAGGGACTATGTCCTTCTATGATCGCATCTCAGACTTTATACGGATGTTTCTCATGCCGCTGCATGACTTACTTTAATTGTATGAGTTGAAGACAGAGGCCGTCAATTAGAAGCTTTCGGGGCACTACCCTCAGCCGACGCCTTATTTCCACCGCGTCTGTTGCGGTGGCCGCCGCCGCCGCCACCACCACCACCACCACCGTTGGCACCGTTGGCACCGTTGGCACCGCCGCCGCCTTCTTTCCCATCGCCGTCGTCACCTCCTCCTCCTCCGCGCTTGCGTCCGCCCCGACGGCGGGGTGGCCGTTTGCTATCAGCGCCGGCAGAGTCCGCACCACCCGCTACACTTCCAGTGACGGACACCTGATCCGACGTGGAAGCAGTAGCGGCAGCAGCAGCTGCGGCAGGCGTATCGCCGGCGGCAGCCGATGACTGGTTGGCAGCTTTCTTGGAAGGCGGCCCCTGATCGCCTCCCTTTTCACCGCCGCCACCAGCACCACCACTGCCACCGCTCTTTTTGGCGTCGCGGTCTTTCCGCTCCAGCACTTGTACAGTGGCCTGCGCAATCGCGATGGGCGATGCGGCCATGGCCCGCGCAAGACTGGCCGGTTCGGCAAAGTCGACAAAGGCGAAACCTTTGCGGCGGTCAATCTCGACAAAGGTCACGGCGCCGAACCCGAGCATGGCTTCTTTGAGCAATCCCTCGGTCACGCCCTGCGACGGATTTGCGTGCTTGACAAAAGCCCGCGTGGGACCGGGCGACGCCGATGGCCCACCGGTTCCGGACGGTGCCGGTTGCGGCTTGGCGCCACCGTCTTTCTTGTTTCTGGCCCGTCCACCTTCACCATCACCCGCCTTGCCTCCCTTCTCTTTGGTCTCAGATTTGCTGCCACTGCCAGCCTTGGTCGCGGCCGGAGAAGACGTCGCTGTCCCTGCAGCTGCCGCAGGGGAAGGTACATTCGTATTTGCAGTCGTGGATGGTGCTGTTGTGGTAGTATCGTCTTTCTTTTTCAAGAGAATTTTCGTAGGTGTTGGCGCGGGAGGCGCTGTATTATCAGATCCTTTGTCCGCATTCGAGCCACCCCGTCCCTTGCCTGACTCGTTCTTCTTGCCTCTCGACCCGCGAGCGGACCGCTCGTCGCGTGACCCGCCTTTCGTATTTCCAGAGGCTTGTGCAGAAGCGTCTGTGGCTGTTGCTGTCTTGGAGGCCGATGCAGTTGTATTTGAGGAGGCGGCGCCTGGCGTAGTGGTCCCGTCGTCCTTCTGTCCCTTGCCGTCCCCTTTACCAGTGGTAGCTCCGCTGGGTTTTGAGTCGGCTTCAGTTTGCGCCGTGGCCTGCGCAGCAGCAGCGGCCCGTGCTCGTCTGTGAGCGTTACCCGGACTGAGGCCCAGGTCGCGCTGTAGGATGCGGGCAGCAGCCAGAATGCCCGCACGGCGGCTCCTGGGTGCCTCGTCGCGTGCTGCCGCGGCGGCGGCCAGCGCATTGTTGGCGGCCGTAGACGGCGTCGGGCCACTAGGCGCGGCCGATGCACTTCCGGCTTTCTTTGTTAAAATCTTTAATGTGCCGCCCTTAGACCGGCCGGACCGGCTCTCCCGTTCTTTGCGGTCGCCGCGCCCACTGCCGGCACCGGCACCATCCTTATCTTTGGAGCCGCGACCCTTCTTGGTTGAATCGTCGCCTGCCGCACCCTTGCCCTTGCCGTCGCGCTTAGCGGCCTTGGCCAGGGCTGCCTCCTTGCTTTTGTTGGCCTTCTTTTCGCGCAAAAAGTCAATGAGGGGTGTGGACTGAGCATTGCTCTTCGATTTGCCGTCGTCGTCGCCGCCACCTGCGGCTGATGGGTCGCTGTTATCTGCAGCCGACGCGCCGTCCTTGCCACCGGCCGCAGCAGCCGGGTTGGCCAGGGCCTCTAAGAAAGCCATGAATTCCGGGTCCTGGTCAATAGTGCCTTGCCGGCTGTCCAGACGGCGCTTTCCGCTAGGCACCTTTTTGTACAAGGAGAACTCGGCCGACGGGGGACCAATAAAGGTCGACGCTTCCCGGTTGTCGAACCATGAGGCCGTGCGCACGGCGTCGGATAGGGCGTTGAGGTCTTGCCGGTCAAGGACGTGGACGGTTGCGTAGGCGGGGCTGGAGGGCTTGGAATGACTGGGCTAGTAAGTAAATTGACACTTTACTTGCGCTGTAACAAGAAGGCACCTGGATCCAATACGTACTCGTTGGACACCTTGCCGGCATGGAAGGAAAGCCAGCCAATCTTGCCGTTGCCTTCTTTCCACTCGTCTCCCAGGATGGACTGAAACTCATCCTTGGTCAGACCGGGGGGAAGCCGACGAATCACCACCTTCTCGCCCTCCTGGACCGGTTTGGTTTTTGCGGGTTTGCCAGCATCGTCGGCCGGTAAGATTGTTGTCGTTGCCACTGCTTCCCTGGCTGTAGGTTGTGATGCTGTCGTGGCTGCTGTCTTGCTGGCGGCCACGGGCTGTGTGCCGTTCGCCTTGCGCGACAGCACCTGGGGCGCCGACATTTGGGGACGGGGCTGCTCACGGTCGTGATAGCAGCATATGTGGCGAGCACGGGAGTCCGTGTAGGTTGCGTTGTCAAGCTCTCATATATTGGCGTAGGAACTGGAACGAGACGGGAGGTGCAAAGGCTGTGAAAATAGCGTGAGCCGGTGAATGAAGCATGACGTTCTCCGAAAGGCTCGAAATAGCAGGATCCGACCGCTACGACGACGGAGCTGGGCAGGAGCTGTTCACTGTGAAAATTGGCCATTGTTAGTTACGTGCTCTTGCCGCAAGTGGCCTAAATTGACGTATTGAGCAGGCTGAGTGGAGCCCAGCGCCTACTGCCTATTCAGAGCGGATCAACTGATTCGCCGACAGCCTCTGCCCCTCAAAACTCTCTTCAGGGTACTGACAGGGAAGGCACGAGGACGAGTCCGTCTGCCCGTGTTTCGGCCAGGCCTGACCACGAGCCAGAGCAACGCTCAGCGCTAGCGCGGTAGGCACTTCAGCGCTCAAGATCGCCAGCAAAACAAGCAATCTTAGGCCCCAAAGTGGCAATGCCTTTGCGGGTTTCCACTTCTTTCAACAAACAGCATATCGATGACAACGCCGTATAGAGCCTTAATTTAAAGAACGACTGGCTGCGGACGGCAATTAGTTTTATTTACACAAAGACGACGAGACTCGGAATACTTGTATCTTGGACGGCTACCTGCGTGTTGTACCGCTACAGGTCCCTATCATTCCTCAAGGATACGGTGTTTGTAATCGATTCAGACATCACGACGAAACGTTGACGACGATATTGACAGCCATCGAGACGCACGGACCGCGGCGACCCATGCGGAACTGGATCCACGACACCTCTTTTTGATACTCTGAACACCACACATAACATGGCCGACGTTCCACGACCAGGGCCGGCGAAGCTGACTGCGGGCGCTGGCCTGGACGAGTGGCTCGAGGAGGCGAAACAGTGCCACTACCTGCCCGAGGCCGTCATGAAGCAACTCTGCGAGATGGTGAAGGAAGTGCTGATGGAGGGTGAGTGTTGAAGCACGTACAGTGTGCCTTTGGTTGCGGGAGATGGTAAATGCTGACGACGCTGCGTAGAGTCAAACATTCAGCCTGTTTCAACGCCGGTGACGATCTGTGGCGACATTCACGGCCAGTTCTACGATCTATTGGAGCTGTTTCGCGTAGCGGGCGGCATGCCGGGCGAGACAGACGTGCAGGCACCTAGGACGATGACTGCCGTGATCACCTCGGAGGATATTGAGCCACCAACGGAGATCCGCAACCCGCGGCTACGGAGGAAACTGCACGCGGGCCTGATTGGCGGTGGCGACGACGCGGCATTCGACGACGACGGCGAAGCCAGTAGCGGTGGCGAGGCAGAGGGAGCGGACGGTGTCGCATCAGCATCCGCATCAGCGGCGGCGGGGGATGCTGTCGATGCGGCCAACGGCGGCGATGCGGACAACAGCCGCACAGGCAACACGACCGAGGGCGCATCGAGCTCATCGCAGTCGGCCGACGCGCGCTTTGTGTTTTTGGGCGACTTTGTCGACCGCGGCTACTTCAGTCTCGAGACGTTTACGTTGCTCATGTGCCTCAAGGCCAAGTACCCGGACCGCATCGTGCTGGTCCGCGGCAACCACGAGTCGCGCCAGATTACGCAGGTGTATGGTTTCTACGAAGAGTGCCAGCAAAAGTACGGCAACGCGTCGGTATGGAAGGCGTGCTGCCAAGTCTTTGATTTCCTTGTGCTGGCGGCCATTGTGGACGGTACGGTGCTGTGTGTGCACGGCGGTCTGTCGCCGGAAATCCGCACCATTGACCAGATCCGTGTTGTCGCGCGTGCCCAGGAGATCCCGCACGAAGGCGCATTTTGCGACCTCGTGTGGAGTGACCCGGAGGATATCGAGGCGTGGGCAGTCAGTCCGCGCGGTGCTGGCTGGCTGTTTGGCGACAAGGTGGCGCACGAGTTCAACCACGTCAACGGGCTCAAGACTATTGCGCGTGCGCACCAGCTGGTCAATGAGGGATACAAGGTGGGTTCAGTCCTTCTGTGACTTGTCTTTGTGTGGGTATACATCTGCCGAAAACCATGGCGCCTTGCTAACAATGACTCTAGTTCCACTTCGCCGAAAAGTCCGTCGTTACCGTCTGGTCAGCACCTAACTACTGTTATCGGTGTGGTAATGTTGCGTCCATCATGACGGTCGACAACAACCTGGAGTCCAAGTTCCGTATTTTCTCGGCCGTACCCGACGAGTTCCGCCACACGCCTTTTAACCGTAGGGGGCCGAGCGACTACTTTTTGTAGGCGGGCTTTTGGGCCGGAGCCAGTCGTAGCATCTTGACGTTTCTTCCTTGGTTTTCTTTCGTCCCGTTCTCTTCCTGTATGTTTGCGTGGGCGGGCGCTGGTCTGCATCTGCATTACTTACCGTCTTGTGTCTGCTGGTTTCATCCTCTCACCGGGGGCCCTCTTGCATACGAAATATCATGTTTCTATTATCCATGAGAACGCTGTTTATACGTCTTTATATCCAATCGCAACTGTAAAATAAGAAATTACTCCCTGGGCACTCTCCTATCTCCTTCTCCCGTCCATGCCAACATCCTGTATGCTACTACGTCTGCGTCCGCGCTTTCCGGAACATTGTCGGCACATTGTTCCAGACAATGGCCATCGCCTCCCGCGCCCGCCGTGCCTCCTCCTCGGCCTCCTCCTTGGCCGCGAGCTCCTCGTGGTACTTGAAGTGCTCAATGTCTTCGGGGTGCGTCAGGTCCTCGATCTTTGTGTTCTCGTCGTGGTACTTCTCCCAGTGGTGGATCTCGTACTCGTACTCGTCGTCGCCGTGGTGGCCGGGGCCCGTGCCGACGTCTGGCAGCGTCTTGCCGTCCTCGATGAATCCCTTGCGCCACTCGGACCGGCTGATGCGCCCGTCGCCGTCCGTGTCAAAGAGTGCTAGCACGGCGGGTGCCACGGCCGCGCGCTTTTCGGGTGCCAGGCCGTCGTTGGATGCGTCGTTGAGGCCGTAGGTCCGCTCGATCTCGGAGGGCGTCCAGAAGCTGTCGCCGTCAAAATCGTGCAGCGTGAAGAAGGAGTCGCCGTCAAAGTCGGCAATGTGGTGTTCCTCTATCCGGGGGATACAATAGTTAGTCATTTTGTTTCCTTTTATCGCCGCGCATCGTTTGTTGACATTGACTCACCTGCCATGTGCCTTGTGATCCAGTCTGCGTCTTCGCCAACCTCGGGCTTTTTGCTGGGAGAGTGGTCGCCGTGCGCCATGGCCACGGCCAAGAAGCTTGCCGCCGCAAGAAGTCGTAATGGTAGCATCGTGGGCGGGATTGTGTGATGTTGTTGATGCTGGGAAACAAATGCACTCATAAATTGACCAGGTGGAAAGACGTAACGGCGGCCCCCCTTTTCCTTTGCACATTGCCATTAGTGTTGTCTTTGCTTATCGACAGCCTGTGTGGACTTCCATATTGGGTGAGCTGTGTGGGTGTAGGACAGCGCCGGATGGTGGCATTTAGCGGAATGGAGCTCTGTCGATTGGGCCAATCTAGGGGACCTCCCACGCTACGTCATAGCGCGACGCGCTGAATGGACGCTGGAACACGTCCCTGAATATGCCAAGTGTGAAAAGGCGCGCATGGAGCAAAAATGTGGCCAGCAGACGAGATCAAGCCTCAACGACGTACCGCCTTAACACGCTCAACCACTCCTCCATAACCACCCAAGATGAACCGATCAGCTGAGCCCGCTCTTCGGTCGCTGCTGCCGACACATAATGGCCCGTTCCCGCCCCAGCTGACGGACCTCGCCGGCTCGCTGCTCGCGCAGTCGCGGCATCGCGCCAGCACGCTCAAGGCCGACGAGGAGATTGCGCGGTCCTACGCGTGCGCGCACATTGCATGCGATCGGTGGGTGAACAAGAGCCACACCCAAGTTGCGATCCAAGACATGGTCTGGAGTACTGACACGTCGTAGCCTCAAGACGAGCCTCAACTTGCCTCCGATCGAGCCGCGTCCCCCCATTCAGCCGCGGCTCTACAAGCGCTTATATACACACCTCAACACGATCCTGGCGCCGGCTCCGGGTGCGCGCGCGGCGGCGTCGAGTACACGAATCGATCCGGGCCACAGTCTACGGTCGCCAGCACCGAGCGGGGCGAATACACCTAGGCGGGTCGCGTCGACTGCCACAAATCAGGTCAACACGCCTTCAAAGTCTGCGGCGGGACAGGCGATGCCACGAGAGAGCGTACGGCCTGCTGCAGCCGCGTCCCAGTTTCCGCCGTGGGTGCGGCCGACCGTGCGCTACATCTGCCACGAGCTGGGCCACCCGCAGCTGGCACCGACCATCGCTGCCGGCTTGGCTGCCATTCACCGGGACGTGGCCATTGAAGCCAAAGAGAAGCAGAACCGGCCACGGAGGGGCCTTGAAGGTGACGACGAAGGAGAAGAAGACGACGACGACGACGACGAAGAAGACATGACAGAGTGGCTCGAAGACAGCCTGACGGCTCTTGTGGCGGCACTCTACCTCTACTGCATGACCTCGTGGCGCGAGCACACAGGCACACAGCCCGGCGGCGCCGGTCGTAGTGGCCTGGAGGAGCGGCAGTTCCAGCTCGACGAAAAGGCGATCCTGGGCGCGTTTGACAAGGTGCGCGGCGTGGTGGGCACGCGGGACGACAGCGCCTGGGAAGGCTGGCAGGACCTGCAGAAACGCACGTTCCGCGACGCGCTGGTCGTTGTGTCCAAGCACCAGTGGCTGCAGAGCGACTGGTACCAGGACATTGCTAACCTGCACGTGGCTACCAGCGGCGGGGATGGCGATGCCGAGGGCGACGGGGCCGTCGGCGATGAGGAGGGCAGAGACGGTGAGGTTGACGATGGAGACTACGGTGGCGTCAGCATTCCGACCAAGGTGTGGCGGGCCGACAGCATGTTCCAGACGCGGTATGATTTCCTGAGCGAGGCCAAGCAGCAGGAATATGAGGCATGGCGGAAGGGCATGCTGGAGGAGATATCTGGTTTGCAACAGGCACAACACCAGCCGCAACCGATGGAGGTGGACTCATAGGGAAGGATACAGGATACGGGCGAAAGTGATGAGATAATACATGCCGGAAACCAAAATTATGAGAAATGATCATTGTTGTTTTACGTATTCAGTATATATTGCTTGCAAATTTCCGTTTTCGCTCCTTTGAGCATAACACCTTATATCCCGAGTCTCTGTGCCTCTACTTCAGCAGTGGCTTGACGCTGTTGACCAAGTCGACCACGCTCTTCTCCAGAGGGATCCAGTCAATGCCCAGCAACTTCTGCGTCTCCGAGTTGTCATACTGGAAGTGTTCCTCGGGCTCCTCGCTGAGCTTGACGCCTGACAGCTGCTCGCTGTACTCGGAAAAGTTCTTGTGCAGAATCTGGTAGATGTCGTTGTTCGTGTAGAAACCCTGCGTGCAGAACAGCCGGCGGCCGCCCACCTCGGGCTTCTCGAGACCGGCCAGGACATGCGCCTTGGCCACGTCTCGCACATCCACCCAGATCCGGATCGGGCCCTGGCTCGGCACGGCACCACCCGCCTTCCACTTGCCGGTGATCGCATCAACGAACCGCTCGTTGCTCGTGTTGATGCCGGACACGTCGTCGAGGTGGTGCACAATCGGGCCGAACACCATGGGCGGGTTGACCGTCACCAGGTCAAAGTTGGGCTTGTTGTCGCGCACATAGTCCCACGCGGCCTTCTCGGCCAGCTTTTTGGAGGCGCGGTAGCCCCTGCCAGGGTTCGCGCCGACGTCCGCGAGCGTGATGGGGCACCACGACTTTTCCGTATACGTGTGGTTCGGGTCGTTCACCGTGTTGTCGTCGACAATGGCCGCAAACGACGACGTCACCACCACGCGGCGCACCTGCGGCGCCGACTTTTGGATGGCCTTCAAGACGCTCGTCGTGCCCATGACGGCCGGGTTGATCAGATCCTTGACGGGGTCGGTGATGCGGAAGTGGAAGGGCGAGGCCGTGTGCAGGACCACCTCGATGCCGGGCACCTGGACCACCTTGTCGAAGGCATCGGCTTGCGTCAGGTCCGGCGTCAGCTCAATCTGCAGGCGGTCCTTGCCGAGCTCGGGGTGCGCCTCGTAGATCTTGGCGGCCTTGGCCTGGGTGCGGACGGTTGTGACAACCGAGTGGCCCTTGGCGAGGAGCTGCTCGACGATGTGGGCGGCGATGAAGCCGGAGCCGCCTGGTAGTGCGTGTTAGTGTTGCTAGTAACGAGAGGGAGGCCGCATTGTGTAAAAAGCAAATCTGACAGGGGTAGCATAATCTCACCAGTCACAAGAACTTTGGTCATGGCTACGACGGAACGTGTCAGCAATTAGTGTTGAGAAGGGCTGGCTGTCAAGAGCGGGGCCGATATCAGACGAGGCTCAAGCGGGTGGGTGACAAGAGGTTGAGACTGAAGAAATTGGATTGGTATGTTAATGTGACGATGTCTGTTGAGATGTCTGGAGCTATAAGATCAAGTAGCAATCGGAAGCGGCGTCGTCTCTACTTATACTTTTTCTACAGGCAGGAAGTCCCAAGTCCCAATTCCCGGGCAAGAGCTGCGGTCTTTAGCTTCTTAATTACGGAAAGCTGAATCGAGGCGGCTGCTCCTTCTATCGGCGGCAACTTGTTGGTCCTTTGTCTTGCCCCGCCTCCCCGATCGTCGCCGTGGGCAGGAAGCACCTCTCAGGTTGACGCCAGTGGGCTTCGTAGTCTGGAACAGGAAAGGCCCGGATCCGGTCCTGCCAATTCGAGCGGTTTGCGCAATTGGTGTGCAAAGTAAGTGAATGACGACAGACATCTGCTCTGGTGGCATGGCTGGACGTAAGGCTCGCTCCTGCCGTATAGCTGCTAAGACAGCGTTCCGGACGATACTTCACTAACAGCCAGCGGTGGACTTGTTGCACACTGAGTCACCACAGCGCCTTATCCCCTAAACGCCGCAGCTCGTATCTATCGGCGATATCCAGAGTGCTGCAGAGTGCTGCTGTCGCTTTTACCAATGAAAGACACCCACAGCCGTTCACTAAAGCCGACGGCTCGGCGGCTTTGTGATCAGCCCACAGCCAACGCCGTCCGATATTCGACTCCGGTCACGAAATCGCATACAACATAGAGCGCCTACATACATCGCCAAAACACTCTTTTGCAATCAATCGCTATTTGGAATCTGACGTGCTGACATTTTAAAAAGGCATTTTACGGCCGTATCATGACATTAAATCCGGAAAGAGGCACCGGTTGATTGAGTTGAAGACAGGAACGAAACAATTACGAGAAAAAGAATAAAAAAGAAACAAAAAGAAACAAAAAAAAGATGTTGTATGATGGGATGCTGATACAAGAACAAGAACAAATTACACGTGTAGACGCTTGGACAACAGAGACGGTTGGCCTTCTTCGGCCCAGTGCCCCGTGTCCCGTCTTCTCCTCGATTCGTAGCCCGAGCCCGTGCCAAGCGACCTGGCCTTACAATCGCAGCCCTCCGTCGTGTTTCGCGCATCACTCGCTCTACCCCATCTCCTCGCCGTGTCCTTTCCAACAACATAGAAATCTGCCACCCCCACCATGCACTCGCCTCACATCACCGCCACCACTCCCTTGATCATGGCGTGGCGGTCTGCGGTGGAGGCGGCGGCGCCTTATTGTCATCGCTGTCTGGGCCGAGGCCGGGCGGCATGGCCACGTCCAGCGGGCCCGGTGTCTTGGGCACCAGCATGGGCCCGATAGGCACGGGGATGCGGTCGGCCAGTTTCTGGCCTGAGATGACCTTGAGGACTTCGTCCTTGTCCAGCGTCTCGTACTCGAGGAGCGCCTTGGCGAGCAGGTCGAGCTCTTTCCGCTTCGACACGAGCAGCTTGCGCGAGCGGTCGTACGCCTCAAACAGCGTCTTCTGGACCTCGGCCTCAATGACCGACTTGGTCTCGGAGCTCAGCTGGTTGTAGCGGCTCCAGAATTGGACGGGGCCAACCTTTTCCGACATGCCCAGCTGCGTAACCATGCGGTATGCAATGGACGTGGCGTGTTCGAGGTCCTAAAGGTGGAATGTCAGTTAAGTAGATGGCAGAAGAGAGAGATATAATAAAAAAAAAAAGGAGCCGGAAAACTCACACTCGACGCGCCGCCCGTCACCATCTCGTTGCCGTAGACAATTTCCTCGGCCAGCTTGCCGCCGAGCGACACATCGATCATGGCCAAAAAGTCCTTGACGCTGTACGAGTACTTGTCCATCTCCGGCAGCATGGACGTGTGGCCCAGCGAACTACCGCGCGGCAGCACCGTCACCTTGTACAGCTTGTTGGGCGCCGACGGGCTAAAGTAGCTCACCAGCGCATGACCCGCCTCGTGGTACGCCGTCAGCTCCTTCTCCTTGGGGCTGATCACCATGCTCTTGCGCTCCGCGCCCATAATCACCTTGTCCTTGGCCCAGTCAAAGTCCTTCTTGCTCACCGACTGCGACTTGGCCTTGCTCGCATGGATCGCCGCCTGGTTGACGATGCTCTCGAGCTCGGCACCCGACAGCCCGGACGTCTGCAGCGCAATCGAGTTGAGGTCGACGTCCTTGGCGGCCTTGACCTTGGTGGCGTGGTGCTGCAGAATGGCCAGGCGACCGCGCACGTCGGGCAGATCCACGTTGACCAGGCGGTCGAAACGGCCAGGGCGCGTCAGCGCCTTGTCGAGCAGCTCGGGGAAGTTGGTCGCAGCGAGGATGATAACGCCGCTGTTCTGTTCGAAGCCGTCGAGCTCCGTCAGGAGCTGGTTCAGCGTCTGCTTCACGTACGCAGCGTCGCGCGAGTTGCGACGGCTGCCAATGGCGTCCAGCTCGTCGATGAACACAATCGCAGGCGACTTGGAGCGCGCGCTCGAAAAGAGCTCGCGAACGCGCTTGGCACCCACACCGACGTACACCTCGTCGAACTCGCTGCCAGACATGTAGAAGAAGGGAACACCGGCCTCGCCGGCCACCGCACGCGCCAGAAGTGTCTTGCCGGTACCGGGCGGGCCCACCAGCAGGATGCCCTTGGGCAGCTTGCCGCCGAGCGTGGAGAAGCCGGCGGGGTTCTTGAGGAAGTCGACGAGCTCCTGCAGCTCCTCCTTGGCCTCGTCACAGCCGTGGACATCCGTGAAGCGGGTCTTTTGGCTCTCGGCCTTGACCTCGTTGTCTGAGCGGCCCGTTGGACGTTTGAACGTGTTCAGCCCCTCGATCAACATCGTTATCATGACCAAACTAAAGTACGTGAACAGACAGAACCAGAGGACAAACTTGACCCATCGAAAGAGCACGTCGCCAATCGGCTGGTCGACCACAACGTGGATCGGCGCATCTTTGGCACCGGTTCCCTGCGCGCCCTTGCTCACAGCAATGGACGCGCCACGGTGCTGCGCGGCAATCGCCTGGCCCACGGCCTGCAGCTGGGTGGCCGACAGCTGGGAGTTGTTGGCAGCCAGGCCGGAGCCGCTCATGCCGCCCACGACGGCCGAGCTATCGGCCACGGACGATGGAACAGCGCCGGGCGTAGAGCTAATCATGCCCAGGGCGCGGTGGTAGGCCTCGGTGGTGGCCTCGTTGGAGCCGAAGCGGCCCGAGTTATAACGCTCGATCACAATCATGGGCATGTTCGCCTTCAGGAGGACCTGGTAAAAGGCGTTCTGGGCGGACGCGCTGCTCGGGTTGCGGTTGGCGGCGGCCTCGCGGTTCTCAAGAAGGTTGCGGGAGATACCGCCGGACAGGACAACACTCCGGCGCTGCTGCTGCAAGCGGGCCATCATGTGCTGCGCGGCCTGCGTGAAGGGCACGGCGGTCCGGCTTGACGTGAACGAGGAGCCGGTTGACGCACGCAGAGACGACGACGTCAGACCAGAGGCACCGCTGTAAAAGCGCATCTGTTGACCGGCAGTGGACGTTGTGGGGCGGAAAAGACGGTGTACGGTGGAGGTGGAGGTCGATATTGTCCTTGTCTGGAGGAGTCTCGATGCGCCCGCCTGCGCAACGCCAGTAACGGCGAGACGCAGGATCGGGTTGGCACCCATAACCTGCGGCATGTCTGGAACTAACAACCGGGCGTTGGTTGACTCGGCCTGGTTCGGTAGACACGCGCAATAGCCTTGCTGTGTTCGGGACAGTCGGAATGAAGGGCCGATGTCGTCGATCGGTGCGCGGCGTATTCAGCGGCCGGTGATGTCGGCGACCGTGTTGTCCTCGATTACGCTACCGAGATTTGGGCACTCTACGAAGCGAAAATGGTATGGCCTGAGGTAGGAAGCAGGTTGGCGATTGCAGTTGAGCCGTTCTGCAACAATGGTTAGCAAGAAAACAACAGGCAAAGAGTCACATGGACAAGCAAGGTGCAGGCACACGCAAGCATCTGCTGCTCGGCCCGGAAACGGATTGTCGGGGCCCACAGGCAGGCCGGTAGCGCACAAAGAATGCGTGATGCGGGCAAACGTACAGATCGTCGTCGCAAAGCGAAGGCCGTATGTTGGAGAAGAGTGGTCCCCAGAGGGCAATGTAAGGAACGAAAGAAAGTTGATGCAAGGCGTCGCAAAATGCAAAGAAGTAGCGGCCAAAAAGTACAAATGAAAAATACAAGATGAGAAATGAACCGGAAAGTAAAATGGCGATGCGTAAAGAGGGGAGGGGATATTGTTCGTCGGGGTCGTCCTGGGGTGGTTGTTGGCGGCCGGGGACGAGGACGGAGAGAAGAGGAGAGAAGAGAATCGGACGAAGGTTGACGAAGGACAGCAAAGGAAGCTGAAAAACCAGAGGCCGGGGGCGGCGGTTGCTCCACAGACGCGATTTCGGCTCTCTGCCTGTTCCGTAATAATCGTGACTGGGCCTGGCCAGGTCCGCTGGGGCAAGTGCAGCCAGCAGCAAAGTGCCCATAAATGGCTTACAGAAGGCCTAAGTTGCAGTGCCCGGTCCGCTAAAGACAACTGTTACTCAGTAAATTCAGTGGTCGCACAGCAAAATACTTGGCGATGATTCCAGGGCCGGCAAAGGGCAGGAGGTAGGCAGGACATTTCCTTTGTTATGGAAAGAGCGTTCGTGAGAGTGCCAAAACACTGACGCTGGTGGCGGAATCGATTGGAAGCGGAAGGCGCAACGCAGGCACTGACAAGACCAGAAACCGTTGGGACAGGCAGAAGGCACGATGCTGGCCAATTCATCGCGCCAGCCAATCCGCATCGCCCAATACTCCGACCGTTAGCGCATGCTGGCCCGTCCTTGCGCTGTCTTTGTGGTCGGATTCTTTGACCTTCCATCCGTTGTACTTTGTACCTTTCACGTGCTGTGTCACAGGATCCGTATCCGGGACTGTCACGTGCTTTGGTCCGAAAGGTCCTCCTGTAGTTGAACCACGAGTTATGGTGGATAAAGTGTAACGAATAAAATATATCACTTATGCCTTGTACGCTGCAGTCAAGACTTCATAATGATTGCGACTGTCATCGAGGCCACTCACCAAGCCCGCAAGTAGAAAGAAGAAGAAAATGCTGGAGGGACTGCAGAGAGAAGTACTTTAATTAGGAACATAAGATAGCAGCTGGTCGCGTGGCCAAAATTAGGCCTGAAGGTTCTGTTTCCAGGGGGGAACCGCACCGGATTGCCTTCTACGACACCACTGCAAGCCCACTTAGCACCCCGCGATTGCCGAGACCTGCGCTAGCTGACTTTGTTCCAGTGCATGGCCGCCCCATGACGGCAGGCGCAAAACAATGTTTACACATAGTCTCTGTCGTCGATTGGGATTGGCGCAACAAGGCACTGACGTCTGGGTGCGTTTCGCCGTGGAGCATAAAAATTGATATTTGCGGCCGCATCTTCCCATGGACATTGGCGACGCTCCTTTTGGCAACAACCGGCGTCTTGACCGGTATATGTTTACGACCTCTTGAATATTCGTGCTTTGCTTTCTCTTCTTGGACACCGCTTACTCGACATTGCCGGTGCTTTTGTGTCCTGGATTTGTTTTGGGCCAGCCGGGCTTCTCGTAGATTACACGAGAAGCAGAACTTCCTCAACCTCCCACTTCCGTTCGCGTGTACGACGACGGGAGCAGCAGCTAGCCGAGACGCACTGGCCACTTGCTGGCCCTGCCCTGTGACTCTCTGACTCCGCGGCCTACTATGGCGCTCATCGAGGGCTGGATCCCCCCGACGCGGGAGCATTACGATTTCATCTTGAGACTGTGGACTTTCTACCCAATTGTGAGTGCTCTGGCGGTCTCTCCCCCCCTCCCCCCACCCGCATTCTGTCATTTCCCGCTGACCGCCAGTTCCCCTCGCTGCAATGGATCATCAGCTGGTACGGCATGGGCAAGACGTCCGTTGACAGCCGCTTCAACATCCCCGGGCGCATCGCCTGGATGACGATGGAGAGCCCCGGCTTCCTGACGCTGGTCTACATTATGGGCACGCTCACCAAGGAGCAGGGCATCTCAGACCTGCCCTGGCAGAACAAGGTGCTCGCCGGCCTCTTTGTCATCCACTACAGCTACCGCGCCATCATGTACCCGCTCATGGCGCCGTCCATGTCGCCCATCCACCTGCTGGTGTGGTGTGCAGGCCTCATCTTCCAGCTCTTCAACGCGACCAGCATAGGCTCTTGGCTTGCCGCCTACGGGCCCACGACGGCTGCCGAGTGGGACGCGCAGCTGTCGCCCTGGCCCACGCTCCAGTTCGTGGTCGGCATTGCCGTGTTCTATCTGGGACTGGCGGCCAACTACTACCACGACGACGAGCTGCGGGAGATCCGGCGGCGCGAGGAACAGCGGCGCGCGCGCAAAGCCATGGAGGACGGCACGCCG
Source organism: Sporothrix schenckii 1099-18 (assembly GCF_000961545.1). Taxonomy (NCBI): domain Eukaryota; kingdom Fungi; phylum Ascomycota; class Sordariomycetes; order Ophiostomatales; family Ophiostomataceae; genus Sporothrix; species Sporothrix schenckii. The sequence continues at coordinate 284,070 of NW_015971146.1, forward strand.
CTTGAAAAGGTGGGCAAGCACTACCAGATCCCCGAGGCCGGGCTGTTCAAGTACATGCTGTACCCGCACTACTTTGTGGAGTGGGTGGAGTGGACGGGCTTCTACATGGCGGCGGGCTGGGGCTGTGTGCCGGCGCGCATGTTTGTAGTCAACGAGGTGTTTGCGATGCTGCCACGGGCCGTCAAAGGCCGGCAGTGGTATATCCAGCGCTTCGGTGCCGACCAGGTGGGCCGTCGCTATGCTGTGATCCCGGGTCTAATTTAGATGGTAGCGGTGATGGAGATTGGAGAAATACACGACGAGACGAGAATTCCACTTCGCGGCAGCACTCTCTATAAGAGTGTTGATAGAGGAGGACATGGGTGTGACGGTGCAATGCGCATGCGTACCGCATAATGCTGAAGTGCCGGTGTCTTGCCGGTGTCATATATGTACAGCAGGGTGTCTCGGCGTTTTCCATTTGCAGATAGGCCAGAATAGGAACCCAAAAGACGAAGAACAAACTCCAAAATACAAATACACAACATGCTTCGTCCTTTATATCACACCATGGCCTACGCCAGCTTACCTGGCACAAAGGGGTGGCCCGCGCTCAGGCCGCCGTCGACCGCCCATGCCTGGCCGTTGACGTAGCTCGCATCGTCGCTGCCCAGGAACAGCACCGCACGCGCAATCTCGTCGGCGTGGCCCCCGCGCCGCAGCGGGTTGAGCTGGCCAATCTTGCCCTGTGTGCCGCGCGCCCTCGCTGCCTCAAACACAACCGACGTCATGCCCGTCTCGATCAGCCCGGGGCAAACGGCGTTCACGCGCACGCCCGTGCCGACCAGCTGGAACGCCAGCGTCTGGGCCAGCGAGATGACGGCCGCCTTCGAGGCCGAGTACGGCGTCGACCCGGCGTTTGACCGCATGCCAGCCACGGACGCTGTCATGACAATGCTGCCGCCGGCCACAGGCTTGGCGGCGGACGTCTTTTGCATGGCCGGGGCGGCGTACTTGGCCGCTAGGAACGGGCCCAGGGTGTTGACACGCAAGGTCTGCATGAAGCCGTCGGCGTCGACGTTGCTGAACACGGTCTGGGGGCCCAGGATGCCGGCATTCGCAAAAAAGACGTCGAGGCGGCCGTAGCGCTGCAGGGCGTCGGAGATGACGTCGCGGACGGCGGCCTCGTCGGCTGCGTCAAACTTGCGGACGTGGATATCAACGGATGGGAAGCGGCGGTCGAGGTCCTGCTTGTGGGCAGCAAGATGGTCGTCGGCGAAGTCGCAGAGGTAGACGGCAAGGGCGCCGTTCTGGGCGAACTGATGCGCCGAAGCCCGGCCAATGCCGAGAAGGGAGTTTGCGCCTGGGAAGTTTGCGGGTCAGTACAGCTATACACACGCGGGACACAAGTACACAAGCACCACTAATGTCTGTCTATTCATCTACACGTTGAGGCACAGAGGCGGGTAAATAGCTGCATACCGGTGATGATCACGACTTTGCCCTTGGCACGCGGCTCCGTGGAGTCTTGCGCGACCTGGTGGATGGGCGGGTAATCTTTGGGAGCCATTGTGACAATTGGTATCGGTGGACGATGGGAAAAGAAAAAGCAAAGGCTGAACAGATAAAAACAATAAACAAAAAGGACGCTTCTACATTTTGGAGTGCCGCAACTCGCAACTCGGAGGCGACCCCAGCTTTTTGTTCTTATTTAGAGTGCGACCAGCTCTTGCCTAACTCGGCGAGCCGAGGCTTGGTTCAGTTCAGTTGCACCTTCCCTTGCCTCAGTCGTGGAGTCGGTCGGTCTTTCCCCTCTCTTGGAGACACACTCCGGCGCCTTCCCCACACTAATATTCACTGACTCGCCGCTACCATTTGATATGACGCTAAGCTTCAAAGCAAAAAGCCCAAACTTTTCGGGCTTAAACATCCAGGGCCCAAAGTCGAAGCTTGAAATGCGATGTCAAATGACAAACGACACGCCTATTTAGAGCGTCAGGGAATGAGTAGACGGTGCGGCGACTAACAGGTCCGTTTAAAGAAAAACCCAACACCATACGAGATGAGAGCATCACCAGACTATTCACCGGCTCAGTTTGACCCTCATCCACATCTACTGGCTAGGAACGGCATTTTATAGCATGGACGAGATACATACTGTCCAGTCCCTTAAAGAGAGCGTCGTTAACGGCATGGAGGTCGACATGGATGTTATGCCTACAGAAGAACCAGGGACACCAGCAAGGCAGCTGAACGGGCGTGCCCATGCCAAGGACGGCCGGCCCAAGAAGCCCAAGCCCGAAAGCAGACTCGCAGCCGTCGTGCGCTGCTGGCTGACAAGCGTGCTGCCGACTCTGCCCGGGCAGCCCCTGTTGGCGGACGTGTCACTGCCAGAGCGGTCGATCGAGACGCTGGTGGCGCAGGCGCCCAAGCGCTGGGTGGTCTACGAGCCCATGGTGCTGCTGCCGACGGGCAGCTTCAGCTTCGGTTTCAACGCTGGTGCTGCACCAACAATGACTTCCACGTCGATGTTGGCATCGACTTCGACAGCGTCCGTGGCCTCGCCCACGTCACCGGCGGCGCCGCTATGGCAGAACGTGCTGGCCGCCGTGTCGCGCGAACAGCAGGACCAACTGTGGCGCGACATTCTACTGGCGCTGTCACCGCCACCGCGCGGCTCGGAATTGGGCGAGGGCGACGTCAACAGCGCGCAGTTGACACACTTGGCCGTCAATGAGGGGATCCCGCTTCGTACGAGCGGCACAGACGATGCAGAGAACATTTTACGGTCCCCGACCGGCCTGCGGTTGCTCTACGGTGACTTTGGCCCGGCCACCACGGAAAACGGTGGTCCACCGACGGCCACAGACTTCCGGCGCGCCTTCTGGGTCAGCACCAAACAGAACGGCCTCTACCAGACCTGGGCGCCTCGGTGGTCCATGTTCAGCCGGGGCAACATCAAGGAAAAGGCGCGGCTGCTGGACTGGCAGCATGGCGACCCCAACAACGGCTGGGCCGTCGACCTCTACGCGGGCATCGGCTACTTTGTTTTCTCGTATGCCCAGCGCGGCCTGCGCGTGCTCGGGTGGGAACTCAACCCATGGAGTGCGGAGGCCTTACGGCGAGGAGCGGCGCGCAACGGCTGGTCGGCCCGCGTCGTACGGCGTGCGGAAGACCTGGCACGACCAGCGGCCGATGTGGCGTTTTCGAGCCTGGCAAACGAGGACGATGCAGACGAAACGAGTAATACAGAAGACACTGAAAAGGACAGGATGAATGGCGACAACAAGCAGCCCGAGATTGTCATCTTTGTCGAGGACAACGTACATGCAGCACGGCGGCTTGCCGAATTGCGCACAGCAGCATCCGAGGCGTCTTCCTCACCGCCAGGCCAGACGCTCGGCGACATCGTCCACGCCAATTGTGGACTTTTGCCAACGAGTCGCGACACATGGCGGACAGCATTTGATGCTGTCGTGGGCCGTCCATCACAAACAGGAAGCAGCAGTAGCAGGACCGGCTGGCTGCACCTCCATGAAAATGTCGGTGTGGAGGAGCTGAGCAGCCGGCAGGCGGAGATCCAGGCACGGGTTGCGATGTGGGCCAGCGAGGTGCCGGGTGTGTGCGTGGCCGTCGTCGAACACGTCGAGCAGGTCAAGACGTTTGCACCGGGCGTTTGGCACTGTGTGTTTGACGTGCGGATTGTGGTATGAGACGGCCGTCTGGAGCTTTCCAATGCCAACGATCGTCGCCTTCTAGAAGGTCTCTCTTGACCGCTGTTTTCATCCACACGAGGGAAATCACCCTGGACACAGTCAACCCGTCAACCCACCAAAACGCGACCAAAGGCAGCCATCAGGAGCAAGCAGCCGGAGGTGTGGTATGACGAGAGATACGAGCTTGAGGGTAGGGGAGGAGGGGAGGAGGGGAGGATTATTGAGCCTTTTCTTGTATTCTTCTGTTTGGAAGGATTCTAACACATACGGGAGAAGAAGACCAAAATAGTGAAAGCGAGAGACCAGGGGCCAAAGAAGCCCGAGGCTGGTTCCCGGCAGCGTGGACATTGGTAGGACTGCATGTCTGCCCTGGCCCTTTCACGTTTGCTTTAGACCAATCGCCAAGCAAGGTCGCCTCGACGAAATAACTGTGAGTATAACACAATGCAGGATCCTGGCCGAAGGGGTTCGGGTATCAACCAATGGCTGTGATGGAGCCTGTCTAGATCCATCTAGATCTAGAGACAAGGACATCCACCCGCCGTGCGCGACCATTTTCAATCACTCGTAATCATCTGCGGCGCTCCACTGCGACATTTCCATGTCGTGAATAGAAATAGGGTCAATAAGAAGATTACGATAAGCAACGTCACGAAAAAGAAAAGAAGGGAAAGAGATCTGGACAAGACTCCAAAGAATGTCGGTGCGACTAACACACGGCCCCTTTCATTAATATTTCGCATGAGACCAGTTCCGCCCTGCGACCCCCATTAAGAAGCCGGCCAAAAGGGCCCGACCAGCGGCGGCCGGACTTCAAGAGGCTTCCTGCATGGGCACACACCTTCGACGCTCCTATTCTGGATGCGACGTGTGTCCTCTGTATTGCCATAGCATGCAAAGACTCCTACCTAGGTTTGTCCCACGAACTTTGTCAGAATCTGTGCGGCCTGCTCGCCCAGGAACAACCAGGCCGAAGTAATGCACGACCCAACACAACGAGGCACAGTATCTGCCACCGTCGGAGAGACTGACAAACAAAATACCTGTCATTTGGCCGTCCTCTGTTTCTGACAGCGAGATCGCAAGCCCCTGTTTGTTTTGTCTGCCCGGTCTGTCAGGTTTCCTGGCTGAAATATCCTTGCGCCCTTCGGAAAGAAGAGAAGTGGGAGATACAGGATAAATAAGAGTGCCCGCCGTTCTGTGGCAGGTCGCCTAGTCGGCACAATCATTGGACACACCGCGATGAGCCCAAATTACACATTTTTTGTCCCCGTCACCTTTCAGTGCCCATTCTTTATTCCCCGTTGTCGTCCAGCAGCACGCCGAAATAGCTCGTCTTGCACAGCATGCTTTTTCAAAGGGAGATTTCTCGTGGTGCGGTGAAGACGAACGCAGCGAAAATCGGAAAATGCGAGGGGAACAACACAACGAGGCAACGGGGCGACGACTAGCTGACAATGGTACAGCTCGTACCTTGCAGCGATTGTGTGCCGATGTGGCGTTTCTCCCTTTCCTTTGTTGTACACAAAAAGCAACGAAGATGAAGGGCACCGTCCAGATGCTTGTTCTTTGTTTACACAAACAAATCAGCCGTGTCATCGCCTTGACTTGTTAGGCTTATCCTGGTTTACATCCGCCAACGTCAGGTATCGAGGTCAGCCAAAGACAACGCAAACGGAAGCATGCATTTATCGAGTGGCTGTATGTCGTACAGTACTATCGTTTCCTGTTTGTGTCCTGTCTGTGTCCTATTTGTGAATTTTTCAATGCTCGTTCCTCCCCCCCCCCCCTTGAATGAACTTTACGGCCAGTCTCTGCTTTCCTCTCGACCTCGTCAGACGGAAACGCACAGAGCCGTGTTACACGGACGGTTCCCTTGCCTCTGCTTGCCTGGATGTAGTCTGTACGCAACGCTCGGATGCAGACATTTCTGTCCCCTTCATGCTGTTTACAGTCTGCGTTTATGTTTGGTTTGCCTTTGCATTCCCGTTTGTCTTTCGCTCTCCACTTAATTTTGTGCCGTCTACAAACACAAACAGTAACGATTACAGCGTCGGTAAACGATTTTCATGATACCGTTTTGCATTTGACTCCCGGGCCATTTGTAATAACACAAACTTCCTTGAAGGTGGCCTCGTGAAGGGTCACTCTCCCCCCCTCTTATATAGCTTCCTCGTCTTGATTTCTCACCACCTACTGACTTCTTCTTGCCTGTCTCACGCTGCGGTCTCTCATGCTGTCTCGGACGTCAATATCTGCCTGTCTGCCTGTCTGCCTGTTTCTCCCATGTCCCCCCTGACATACCGCCGGTGACATGGCCCGGGACCACAGTTGCCACTGACGGCATAGCCCGTTACACCGGACAAACCACCCTTCGTTTCCTGTTTTCTCCCGTTGTTTGCTCGTGTTGGTTCTCGCTTAGGAAATAGCCTTCTCGCTCCACACTGCCTCTTTTGGACAGACACCGCCTCTTGTCTCTGGTGTCTCTGACTTTTTTATTTCCTCTGATTTCTCTGATTCTGTGATTTCGCATGTCTTTGGATGCTTCTTGTTCTGCTTTCATATCGCCTGACCGCTTGACCTGACAGGTCGATCCATGTTCCCTGCTTCTCGTAGTTATATTACTCCTTCGCCTGACTTTCTGCTCTTGTCTTTGGCCCGCCTGTACTTGTTAGGGTCCCATGTTCAGCTTGCTCTGTTGCTGTTCTGTCGTTTCTTTTTTCATGTTTTGTTTTGTTTTCTGTCCGTTCGATCAGATCGATTCCTCTGCCTATTTGCCTGCCAGTCTTTCACTCCGCCGAACTCGCCTCTACTGACTTCCTTTGCCTGCTGTTCATAACACACATGTTCGGGCCAGCCCATGTTTCCCGTCGTGTGCATTCATGTGCTGTCATTCCCGGTTTGTGTGTCGTTTGTAGGTTTCTTGTTTCTTGTTTGGTCCAGTGGCCATGCCAGTCGTACTGTCCGCCTTCCCGTTCTCCCCGTTTCCCACCCTTCATCAGCCCTTTGGCTTTCGTTACACGTGAATAAAAACATATCCACCTCTTCGCTCGCTTTGGCTCCCTTTTGTGTCTCTTCTTTGTCACTTGTTTTTTCTCCTGTCTTCACTTTCCCTCGCTTCATTTTTCCAACGTTCATCCTCCTTCGCTACTGGATCAATCTATCTGCAATCCACCCCCTTTGTTGTCTGCCTCTATGCTTTCCTGCCTGACTGTCTCTCCTGTCTCAAAACATTGCTCCATTGTATGTGATTGCTGTTGCTGATTGAGTCCCGCGTCCCTCACATCTCCGTCCGCTTCCTGACCTCTCTCGCCTGCCCCCGTCACTCCCCTTGTCTTCTTCCCCCTCTCTTACCTTTCCTTCTCTCCACCTACTCGTGTCCTGTTTATTTCATCACCAACCCCTACGGCCTGGTTAACGGCCGAGAACATCAACAATGGGCCTACCCGAGACACCAGCCCAGTGTCTTTGTCCCCTGGACCGAGGAGGAAACAACGGGAGTGGCAGCAAGAGCATCAACGATCGCAACGTCCATGATGCCCACGATATCGATGCCGATGACAGCAAGTCCCTGGCCGGCGTTCGATATTCTGATCAAGACAATATACAATCTTCACTGCCAATCTCGCCATCTCCCCGCCCAGCCCTCCGCCGGTGTGTGTCGACAACCTTTTACGACGGCGGCGACGCGCAGAAGTGCATCGACGCGTGCCGTCAAGGGTTCCTTGATTCTCTCTCGTCTTCGTCCTCGACGTCATCGCCATCGCTCTCTGATACCTGCTCGCTCCTTTCGTCCAATACGGCTGCCCAACAGGAGCTCTGGCAGCTTTACTGGTGTGACTCGGCCTTTTGCGGCGTCTGGATTGACAGCCGCGGCGGTGCCGGCCAGGATCGTAAGTAGTTGTTGACTGTGGTTGAACAGGGTGGCAGCACCACTTATTGACACCATTCTAGCCAACGTCGATATGATCATCAACCAGTGCCAAAGGTAGAGTTCCTTTCTCACGTACTGTCCATGTGCAACTGCGCTAACTTGCCAGCATCGGCTTCTCCTTGATCTACGACCCAGGCCCACCGCCTGCCAACTACTACTGCAGCAGCTTGCTCGCAGCCGGCCCGTCGGCCAACCCTTGCCGCAACCGCGCCGTCGCTACCGAGACGCAAACAAAAACAGCAACACCGACCGCAGCCATGACCACCACCACTAATGGACAGAAAAGCCCCGCTGCGGCCGGCACGGCACTTGCCACGCCGCAAAACAGCCAGCACCTGACAACAGCCGCCGGAACACCCGTTGCGGCAACCTCCTTATCCTTGGGGTACCTTGCTTCGGCGCCAGCAGCAACAGGATCGCCCGGAGCGAATAGCAGCACCGACAACGACAGCAGCGCTTCGGAATCACCCTCGAGTCTATCTCGTGGGCCATCCGCCGGCGTCAAGGCCGCTATTGTCGTTTGTATTGTCGTGGCAGTCCTTCTGATCGCCGGCATTGTCCATTGCGTTTTGCGCCGCCGACGCAGCAATATGCTCGGCCAACAGTCGTACCAGCATCGCCGCGGAGGGGGATGTGGAAATGGGACCGGCGGGGACGGCCCGTCCCGTCGACCCTCGCACGGTGCCAGCAACGACGGTAGCATCGGCCTTGCCGCCCGTGTCCGTACGACACTTTTCCATCCCGGCCACGGTCGAGGCACCCATCGCGACGAGGTGCCGACGCCGCTCATCTCAGCAGCCAATTCGTGCAATTCGGTACGGGGTGTGTCCGTGGTGGACGGCCAGTCGACAACACAGGCATCGCCAAAACAAAAACGCTCGCGTTCCTCTGCCGCATTCTGGAAAGCACGAAAAACACGGACATCGCAAACGTTGTATCCCGACCCTCGCACGCCGCCTCGGACAGCCGAGCGTGTCGCACGCAGTGTCCTTCCAACATTCCTTGCCCGACAGCAGCGGGAACGCAGCATCTCACCGCCGTTGACATCGCTGTCGCCGCCGCCAAGCCCAACGCAGATGAGTGCCCGAGGTCGGCCAGATACGGATGCCGACGAGGACCTCCGCCCGGGCCACAGCCGCAACCGTGCATCGGCCGCCAATAGTGGCAGCAGCTACTACGGCTACTATGGCTACAACGGCAATTTTGTGCCCTACTACTTCCCCAGCTCGCCCATCTGCGCACCGACGACAAACAAGCTGGAGCCGCGGCGCGAGCGGACACCGACGATCCGGCCATCGAAGCAGCAGGAACAGCAGAGAGCAGAACAGCAGAAGAGGCAGGACCAGAAGCACGGCTTCTACAATTTTCAAAAAGCCGCCGACGGTGACGCGGATCGAGAGCCCGTGCCGCCTCTCCCTCCACTTCCACTCCCACACTCCATCTTCTCCACGAGTGTTGCCGACGGGTTGGGCTGCAGCAATGCAGCCCGTGGCCTGCGCTCTAGCTACGGTAGCTACTCGACCGTGACTAATGCATCGTCGACCATCATCCCGGCGACCAGTCTGTACGGCAATGCAGTGACGACCGACGCCTTCGAGCCAATGATGCCGCTGGCGAGCATCACAGGGTCGTGCGGTACAGGTTCCTCTGAAGCTACGTCCAGCACGAATATGACTATGCGCGGTCCTGTCAGCCCGGTCCGCCCCAAACGGCCACACGAGGGGCCTCTTGAGATCCCGGGTCTTGTCAAGCCAGACCCGCCGCCAGCTCCTCCGGTGTTCCACTCGTACGGCCCCGGAGGGCGCAGTTTTAGTATGCCGGCAACGGCGTTTTCGGTACCGTCCGCCGGCCAAAGGAGCGCCAAGACCACGACGCGTATGACGAGGGAAGAGGCCATCTTGCCTCCATTACCACCGCCGACGCGGGCCCTTCCACCACCACCGTCGCCACCAAAACAACAGGACGACGTGGACAGCATCGAGTCCCTGGAGCTGCCACCGCTGCTCATGCGAGACGACGACGAGGAAGAGGAAAGGGGCACAACCTTGCGGTCCTGGACGGCTCCGCGGCGATGTGCAAGTCCTCTTCCACACGGCCCCAGCCACGACCACGACCACAACCACAACCCCAAGCAAGCAGGGCCCGGCAGCAAACCCGCCACAACAACGGCCTCCTTTTCGTCCACAGTCAGCACCAGCACAGCCAGCGTTCTCAGCAGCAGCACGGCAGAGACGGCCAGCACGGCCACTACCGTGACAAGTATGCCCTCGACGCAGCCTCCGCGGCAGCTCTTCTCGTATGCATCGCCATCGACCGCCTCGTCGAGCCTAACGATACGGCCATCCGCTTCACAAACGAAAACCAACACGCCGTCGACGGACGACAGCGGCACTGACGACAGTCTGTTCCCGTCACGAGCCATCTTGGACAGTGATGATTTCTAATGGTGTACCATTACGCTTTGTGTTGTCAGAATTCGACAATGTCATTTCAATTGTTTCCACTCTTATGCCCCGCCGTCTTCTTCCTACTGTCCATGCATTTCATTTGGTCGGTATGGCTGCTACCACTTCAACTAGGTTTGGGCCAGATGCCTTTGCTTTTTATTTGTTATTGTCGTTTCTAAACGAAGTTTCCTCTTGATATATTTGTCGTGTTTGCCGTGTTTATCATTGACTACCTTTGATACCTTTTCGAATGGGATTCAATAACTGGAAATCGCTATTGGTTGAACAAGGTGGAGGGCTCTATGATTTGATCCGTATTTTACTATATATTCATGCCATTGTCTTTTATTCCACATCCGCTGCTTCAAATACGTGCTTACGAAGTGAGAACTCAGAATCAAATCAAACATGTTGTTTACATACGTATCGTCTCTTGCGGTTCTCGATGCCACTCCTCATCCGGGGCTGTTAATCAAGAGCATTATGCCATGCAAACTGATTTCCCGGTGCGGGTTGTAGTGTTATTACCACGTCCTCCTGTTGGTGCAGCCCCGCAGCCGCCCTCTATTTACACATTCATGCCTTGCCTCTTTTTTGGTGTGATATCGCATCCCTCGTTAAGGACGGGGCTGCGTTCAACCGCGTGCGTCAGCTGTTTTGTATTCTATATTTATTTTCACGACGAATGAAGTCTCAGAGCGCCATCGCCGAATCAGTGTTCTCAGGCAAGGCGTTTCAGCCCGGCAGTCGCCAAATGCAAGGCGCTTCGCGAGACAACATGAGCGACAAATGAAAATGCAGACAGCCCTTGCGCGCCACTTACACAAAACGGACACACCCCTATAAGACAACAACAAAGACAGTGGAAATATTCCAGAGAGAGAAGACGAAAGGAAAAAGACAAACTTGTATAAAGTGAAGAGGCACCGCTCGAGGACCCGTCCCCGGAACTGCCTCTCAGATTGGATATACGCCATCACAGCCGACTCAAAAGCTTGTCCAGTATGCACCAAGAAAACTACCATGACGCAAGTATTGCGGGCGTACTTTGTAGCCACATCCACTTAACGAGCAACAGAAACAGCAAGCAGAGCCTGGAACGATGTTGCTTTTCACTTTGGAAAAGAGCAAGGCACCAGACGAACAACACATACAGCGAGAGTTGAGACGACAAGGCATTCAAAAGAATGTAACATATTCAAAATATTCAACTAAAAAGCAAAATGGTAATGATACACATCGAGAGGCGATCTCGACGAAAACAAAAAAACAAAAAAAAAGACAAACGCAATACCTTCAACCTATTGCTACCGCCGTCTCTGTCTTTCCCACCACTAACATTAACCCAATGGCATCGACCCGGCCGGCCGAAATGATGATTGTTGTTCCCTGATTTCCCTCTTTGATCTCTTTTTTTTTTATTCTTCGCAATCCCGAGTTGCTCCAAGTTTCCCCTTTCCAGGTCATATGCCGATACCAACCGTTTTCCCTCCCAGTCGAGCACAACATAGGAAAACATCGAACAAAACAAGAAACGAAAACAGGTGTGATAAGAGGAGGAATGTCAAACAGATCGCTGGCCGTCAAATTTCCAAGTCGTCATAACAGAGCAAATAACTTCGGATAGCTCGTGGCGTCACATCAGAACTGAGAAAACACGCATAGCAAGACCAAAACAAAATACAACAAGAAACGTATGTCGAGAGAATGGACGCCAGTATCCCCTCTTCCTAACCAGCCGACAGTCGACGGACACACACCGACACACACACACACAAAATGACAACGCACGCAACGCCAGGCCCGTCTCCTTCTCTCGCCAAAGGACAGAATTATGCAATAGTGTGGGAAGTGGGGGCAATGCAAAATGCAAAAATACGCGGCAAACAGCGGAAGCAAAAAAAGTACAATGAAAAAGAAAAAGCGAAGACGAAAATCAAAGCGCTTGGCCATTCGTCATGGAGGCCGCCTGTCATTATTGCCATGCAATAGGGGTAACTACCGAAAAGGAAAGACATCAAAGCAACGCCAGCGGCACAAAGCAAAAACACGAAAAGGGAACGGAAAAAAAAGTTGTCAGCAAAAGAGCGCCGACTATCCGATCAGAGCACAGCGAGCAGGACGAAATCGAATTGAAGGCGGGAAAATGCAGATGCAAGGCCGAACAAGAAACAATAATGTTACACGAGGTAAGATCCTCTGGGGTATTTGTGATGGGGCGCAAAAATATAACAAAGAAGGCGATGAAGATGAAAAACGGAGACGGAAGGCGACAAGAGAAAAGGTGGGAAGATATTATGCGGAATGGAGAAACAAGAGACTCATTGGTGTGTTGCTGCTGCTGACAGACAAATAGACGACACAGGTGGTTTGGTTTACATCTGCTCGATGCGTGCGCTTGGCATCTGAATGCCAGATGTCTCAAACTCAATCTTTGCCTCACCCCACGGGTCGTACACAGTCGAGCCATACGGTGGAATCTGTGCCATCTGCGGCACAGACACCTCGACTGGCGACTGGTACGGCACGCTGTTGTACCACTGCTCTTCACCCGCGTGCTGCTGCGGCTGTGACGTCGGCGCGGCGTGGTGCTGCGGCGCCGGCTGGGGAACGGGAGCCTGTTGGTTGGGTGGTGCTGTGGCATAGTGCACCATGGGCGCATGGTGTTCGATGGGCGAAGCGGTGTGCAGTGCATAGGTAGCTGCCTGCGGTGCCTGGTGCGTATAGAAGCCGTCCTGTGTTGAGGGGCTGCGGCCTGACGTGGAGAAGCTGCTGGGGCTGCTCTGGATCGACGCCGCCAGACCGGGCGTCGCCGAGTAGGGAATTTCCACGGCAATGCGCTCAACTGACTGGCGCGGGATCTGGTGGTGGAACGGGGCAGCAGCGGACATGGGCGAGTTGGTGTTCATGGTGGCCACGCCCGGGTTGTTCTGATCCGTCACATAGTATGGATGCTGCGGCAGGCTGGCGGCGCGGTGCAGGATGGGCATGCCCGCGTGGTGTGGCGCCATGGTCGTGACAACAACCGCGCCGACAGCGGCCGGGTCGTGGATCGGGTGGCTGTATTCATGCTGGCCGCCGGACAAGCTGTGGCGGTGGTGGGGCTGTTGCTGCTGGGCGGCCGTGGCGAAGTGCTGTGGCATGCCGTAGCTGACGTTCTGGCCAAAGTCGGCAAAGGACTGGGCGCGATGCAGGCCGTGGGCGTGGTGCGGCAGGCCGTTGACGACCATGCCCTGTGGTGCCGCCGGCCAGTGCATGGCGCTGCTCTTGGGGGTGGACGGCGACTCGTCGCTGCCCGACTCGGATGTGCAGTCGTCCAGCTCCGACGAGTGAATGCCGCGCTGGTGCGAGCGGCGCTGGTGTTTGACCATAGTGGTCTTGCGGCAGAAGCTCTTCAAGCAGCCGTCATGGGCGCACTTGTACGGCCGCTTGCCGGTGTGGATTCGCCGATGGCGAGCCAGACTCGACGACTAATCTCGGTGGTCAGCGACACGATCCCCGGGGCGTTTTACATTCTCCAGAGTCATACTCATGCAGGGCGACCTACGTCTGAAAAACGCTTGTTGCAGCCGGAGTGCTGGCACATGTGCGGCTTCTCGCCAGTGTGAGTACGGATGTGCACAGTCAGGGCACTGCGCTGGATGAAGCTCTTGCCACAGCCAGGCGTGTTGCACTGGTATGGCCGCTCATTCGTATGTATGCGGTAGTGCCGCTGCAAATCTGACTTGCGGTTGAAGCTCTGCGAGGATGTTAGGCCGACGAGCAACGTTCTCACCACGCACTCAGTCTCTTCCCTCACCTCACGTACCTTGTTGCAAGACTGCCAGTCGCACCGGAATGGGCGAGGCGCGGGCTCGTGATCAACGAGCTCCATGAGTTCCATGTCTTTGGGTGAGAACGGGAGGAAAGGAAGCGGTACGTGAGTTTCTGCTGATAGTTTGGGTGACAAAGTGATCAAAAAGCAGTCGACGGTCACGGACTAAAGTGTCTGTGGCACGGTTCGTGGAGGGCGTTTGATGGGCCTTTATATAAACACGACTGTGTGCGTTGGCGTTTTATATATGTTGAACAGGATGGCGCGATAAGAACAGCAAAAGGGAAGAAACGGCGACTTCGTGGGTCGTTCGACGACAGGTGGTGGCAAGTGAGAAACCGGGAATGGCAAAATCCAGAGAGTAAAACTGAGAAGAGCCAGGAAGAGAAAGGGGCTGGTGCAGGATAGACGAAACACTACTGCTCAAGATGGGCTGGGAAGCGTGATCGACCAGAGTGCGACCAAGCAGAAACGCCTCTGGTGAGTAGATCCAGCAGGCTCCAAGTGGTGTCAAGCGACGGCCGTTCCGGGTAAGTGGGCGTACTGGAATCGATTTGCGCGTTCCGGGAATCAGTAGAATCTGCAAAGCCAGGCAAGACCGAGAAAGAAGATGGCAAGATGTCCAAACGAGATGATCAACTGGGGATGCAAGGGTGACTTGTTTTGAAGGCCAGCTCGGGAGCGTGAAGAAGGAGGACAAGACCAAAAGAACCGAAGTGGAAGTGGAAAGGAGAATTGCAAAACGACAACGACACAAGAAATACGTGCGCCGAGGGAGTATATCAAAAAAGTCTCTGGCGAGCAGCGACGACGGCGTGTCCGGAGAAGTGAAGTAAGTTGTGAAGAGGAAACAAGGTGCAACAATAAATCAACAAAGTGGACAACAACACCCAAGGTGAAGGGGACCAAAGGACGAGGGGAGCTGATGTTCTTATGTTGAATGGACAGAGGCAATCAGACGATCTCCGGGAGGTGGAGGGTGCCGGGTTCGAGATCGATGAAGACGGGGGAGGAGGGAAGATGGTCTCTTTATGAATTCATCGAGACGAAGGAGAGCCAGCGAACAAGCGAGAGAGGTAGTCGAAGAAAGAAAAGAGGTACAACGTGGTGACTGAAAAGGAAAAAGGTGAAAGACAAGAACAGATGGGCTCCAGAGGTGTGCAAATAAAAAAAATAAAAATAAAAAAAGAAGGGAGCTGGACAACAAGGAACAGAAAGAAGTGGAGGAGGGACAGGGAACGAGGTTCAGGGTCAAGCTCAAGCAATGGAAAGAAACAGTAAAAAGAAAAGTAATCTGAATAAAAAAGGTACCATTGGAGGGGGGGGGGTGGTGACAAAAAAAAATCGAAAGAAAGACTCGATAAATGGGAAAAGGCACTTACCCGAAAGGTTGCCAGGGCGCACAGACACACTACCCTTTTCGGCCTGTTCCTTTTTATTCTCTTGACCATTGTAATTCGTACGGAGAACATTTTACCTTTTCTTCACTCCCCTGCCGCTTTTGCAGCTAGGGTAGCAGATCGAAAGCCGTTAGGCACTTGCAGCAGGCTGGCTAGACCAGGGACAATCGCCAGTAGCCGTTGTAAGTTTGAAGGGGTAAGTGTATCTAGTGGAGTCTTCGGAGAGAGACGAGGATGAGTGGGGGGGGGGGGGGGTGGATGGTTGTGTGCAAGTCGCGGACAGCGGGCGGGCGAGGATCGTAGAGTGGAGAGGTCCCCTGCTTGGGCTTGGGCTGTCGCGGTTCCAAGCCGCACTTACTGCTTTCCGAACCTTTTGTCTTGTTGTCTTGTCTTTGCAATCTGTGGGCTTCTTTTGCTGGCCTGATATGTTTTTCTTTACTTTTCATTTTCCTTGCATGCCATCGTTTTTTGTTTCTTGGCTCCGGTTGTCGACATTGTTCCGCCTCACAAAGAAATCATCTTCCACGGGCGTGTTTGTTAGCTTTCTTTCAACTCCAGGCTGATCGGTGTTAGACGATCTGTTGTGGAGGGTGGAGGATAACACAAAGCGAGATCAGATGCAGGAACGAAAAGACAAGGACGAATTGCGTCTGGCCCTCAAGAAAAGAGGCCACAGAATGCAAAAGCGCAGCTTAGAGGCCACTGTGGGGAGGAAAAGAGAGGGGGCCAAAAACGACGATGCGAGGGGTGTGCGCAGAAAAGCAAATGAAAAGGGAGAGCTTGTTCATATGCTTCTGCACGCCGTAGACGTCTGTGTCCTATGTGTACGTACGACGTCCAAAGCCAGGATATCTGAAGGTCCACGACGCAGGTCGAAATTTTAAAATTGTATACTGCGAGGTCAAGTCAGACACGAGGACACGAAACCGTGCCCCAGGATCTGGACGCCAGGTTGCAAGATGCCTCATTGTCCTGCCTGCGTAAGTCGTTTGCAGGCATGTGCCGTTGAAGGAAAAGGCGGCACGTCGCGGTGGCAGTTGGAGATGTTTCCCTGCCAGGTAAAAGTTGCGAATGCTAGCCACACGAGCCAGGGGGCGGTGTAAGTGAAGAGGAAATGCTTGGTAAACGCTGTTCTGGGGATGTGTTGCCTCTTTCGCAAAGCTATATCACACCACATATCGATATTAGAAACAGAGAACGTCGTAGACTAGAATAAGAAACAGCGACGTAAAGGACAAAAGGGAAATGAGCAGCCACAAGAAGTGTGTTTGGCCTTGCGGCACAGAAAACGCGCTGTACGCAGAAGTAAACATGTCTCACTCAATACCATTACGCTGATGACAGCTCTTTGATATAATACAACAGAGATGAACCGATATGCAGCAGACTCACCTCCTCGTCTTGTCCTTCTTTCTTTTGATTTCCTTGGGTTTTGTTGACTTCATCAGACTTTACGTCGTGGCCGCAGTTTTATTGACTATTTTGAGCTTCAAACTGCGTCGTTCTGGCCGGAGAAAGTCTGAAAGACGGACGCTCTTTTCTTGGTTGGGGTGGAGAACGATGGCGACAGAGGAGGCGCAACACAACATGGAGGAACAGCAGACACAGACCAGAGAGACCTGATTGAGGGGTTGGAGGAGGCAACAAAATGCTCGAGCGTCGACCGCGCTGCTGCACTGCAAAAGACTTCGTGCAGCACGAGTACGAACGGGCGACGGCGTTGCGTGTGAAGACCAGGAGGATGCATCTCGAATTTGTCCTTCGTTTTGTGATATACGAAGAAGTTGCATGGAGCATGGGAGCAGCGCGCCAACAACGGCGTTTTTGCGGTTGTCGTGGTTGTTTTCGTATCGTATATTTTCTGTTTTGTGTTTGGCCCTGTTACAAAGTGACATATGAGTATCGTTATATCTGCCAAGACCATCTGGGTTTGGTTGCAGTGTGGAGAAGACAATTCCGCTCTGTGAGCACACCTCTACTCTGTATCTCTGAGCGGTGCACAAGCATCACACCTGCATGGTAGAAATTGAGAGGCGTGGTCAAAGGAGACGAAGAGAACAAAAGCATTTGGGGCTTCCTAAAACAGAAGTCCACCGCAGGAATCACGGAAAGGATGAGAATGCAGAGACGGCAGGAGGGCATGGAGGCGGATGCAGAATGCAGGTCTAGTGAAATGGATTCTCTGTGCCGTGTTGCAGGAGGCAAGCCGATGCAAAAGAAATTGTTTGAACGGTCGTCGTTGACGAATGCGTTGAAATGCAAAAACAGGGAGTGAAAATTCAAATAAACATCAGCATCAAAAAGAGAGTCGAGGCTGGTCTGCAACAAACTAAGAAGATCGCCAGTAGCCGAATGTGAAATCTCTGTGAAATCTTTGTGAAATCAAAAGCAACAACACTTTGAATATCCCATGTCAACCAAACTTGACTTGAACGCATAGAGCAGAATGGCAACTGTGTCTTGCCCAACAAACGTGCCGGCCAGTGTGCCAAAAGCGGGGAAAGATGACTTTGTCTGAATCGAGAACTGGCACAGAAGAGACAGCCGGGAGGAGACACAAGATACGTAATCGGGGCGGGCATCGCGGCTCATCAGGGCAAGCAAAGAACTCACTCTGGGGAGGCCGGGTCAAGAACCAAAGATGCCTCCAATTTGGTTCAAGACGAAATATGAAAAGAGAGGCACTACACGAGGCCTGAGGCGTGCGCGAGGGGATGAGCAACGAGTCTGGCCCTCTGTAAAGGACAATAAAGCAAGAGTCCACAGGGCCTCGAAGACCACAAACGAGGAGATCCAGAGAGCAACCAGACGCACACCTAAGTCGAGAGCCAGAAGAGAAAAGAAAAAAAATCAGCCCACCGTCGCTATGTGAGTGGAGAGGCGACAAAAGGTCAAGCATCCAGGAGCAGGGTCATCCCTGTCACCTGGCTTCACCTTTTCTTGTCCTCTGGCTCTGTTGTCTTTCTCGTGGTCTCTGGTGTTGTCTGGCTGGCCCCGCCCACAGCTGATCGGATTGGGGGGGATGAATTAATTCCGTTTTTACTTTCCATTTTCCGCGTGGTAGTCCCCTCTTGTCGTGCCGTGTTGTTTCTCAAAATGGCAAAGCAGGCTGGGCGGGAAAGGGAGAGTCGGGTAAGGTGCAAGGGTAGGTGGCCAAAACGAGAACAGCTTGCCGCTATTGGGGGTGTATGGCTGTTGTTGAAGAGAGGAGAGTGTGAGCTCCACCCCTGCAGCTGCCCACACCCCTTCCAAACACACCCCTCTGAGGCAGCCGTTTTGGCCTCCTCCTGGCTTTCTCTCTTACTCTCTTTTGCCTGCCTGTTTGCCCGCCCTGAACCCTGGGACAATTGTTGTCGTCTGCAAAAGAAGTCACTTGTTGTGAAGGGAATGGGGAGCGAGCGTTCCGGTGACGGGTCCTACAGCAGCGGGGGATTCATTTTCGTTCCCTTTTCTGTTATTGTCGTTGACATTTTCGTTTGGCGCTGTCTTTCGTCACGGATTCTGTCTCTGGCAGGTGACCCCTGCATTCTTGCAATTGTTTAAGTTTGTTGAGAGTTGATATGGCGGCTTGGAACAGAAAAGACAGTGCGATGCATGACGGGACAAAAGAACTGCCCAGTAAACCAGGCCAGAAGGTCGGGCAGCAACCTGGGGCGATTGTGAGGTCTTGTTCTCCAAGGCTCCCCCGGTCGACACATCAACCCTGTCAACACCACCTTTTGCCTTGCTGTTTGTAAATGACTTCCTTCCACAACGGAGACGCGGTAGTTGTCAAGAGAGCATGTCCTACCTCTAGTTCTTGCTTTTTTACCTCTCCTCGTGCTATTGCCGTGTGCTTTTTCGTTTCCCGAAGTTGGTCAATGTATGCAGTGCCGCTCAGGCCATTGTGGCCGAGTACATGACTGTAGTTGCCGCTGTTGCTGTTGTGGCCGTTGCTGCCTCCTATCCTTCTTCGTATTGTCCAGAGTCCCTGCCGCGTTGTTTGGTGCCGTATGTGGCTTTCCTTGGTGCCTAGCGATTGACTCTTGCGTGGTTGTTGTTGTTGTTGTTGTTTGGGCTCCTCCTTGGTGCTTTCTGTCGGTAAAGATGGACTACGTTGGGGCAATCTTTCCTTCTCATGATAAGCAAATTAGCTGGGTCGTTCTTTCCACAAGGCGCAAAGAATAGAGTATTGCACGCCTGCGATATGGCCAAGGTAGCAAGATGCATGTGCTCCTGCCTTGTTTGCAGAATCACAAATTGGCTAGTGCAATTGGCGAATGATGCAACGCGGTGTGGGAAGGTGCGGCAGGCTGAGATGCACGTAGGAGGAAAGAGCGCCACGCGAAAAGCTGGTACGCACTTCAAATTGGGGATTGATAGATATGAAGCGTCGCTCTTTCTGTCATTTGCGTTTCTGATGCCGTTGGAGAAGACGCACATTGTTCCTTCCTTGTCTACGAACGTACAAATCCCAAAAGGCGACGGTGACATAGGGGGTTCGTTCCTGCTGTAAGCTACGTTCTGCGCATCTTCGCACTGAGTATGGAATAGTACGAAGGATTGCGTAGCGCAGGGGAAAGTACGACGGGAGCACAATGCAACTTGTATTTTGCATCTTGAACGTCGTATAACGCACCACATTCCGATGCATCATTACGCAACAGGACGTGGACTTTGCCTCGTCTATTTCAGCGATATGTTTCCGGCATCCTTCCGGTCACTCAAAGCACAGAGCGAGCCTGCACAGACCTGTTTTCAAGTAGAGAGCAGACGACGAAACAAAATGGGATCAACCGTCCGCAGAATCGATATGACATCGCTGCAGCAGGAGTAGGGTCCAAGACACGGCACAGACGGTGGGACGAGAAGAGCAGAAAGGGGAAACAACACGGGGGCAGAAGACGCAAAACAGAGAAAAAGAGGGGAACACAGACGGAAGACAACAGTAGTGTCTGGGAAACGAGCACGCGGAAAGCAACAGAGGGAACAGGACACAAAGCAAGATTCCCAGCGCGATGTACCTATATAAGCCAGAGCGCTGGTGTCATATAGGCCCTGGGCGATATACCTACGGGACGTCATGGCGAGGACTATGTACCGTACCTGCCGGAGCGGATGTCCAGGGCATGCATGGCAGGTCGGGATGTGGGGATTTCTGCCGATGGTAAGCAGCCAGTATCGATTCTGGCCCAAAGGGGCAGGGCGAAGGCCAGGAAAGGAAGACAGCGCCTTACAAACACAGACTGGCCGAGAAAAGTAGCGCTGAGGTCTCAGCCGTAACCGCATGCAGTGTGCAGCGTGCAGGCAAAAATGACCAGGTTAAAGAAAGAGAACTCCGTACTCTGCAACACACCGTATTGCGCAAAGACAATGTTAAAAATGCCCTGAAAAAATGCAATTCGTAAGGACGTAAAATTTCCGCCAAGTGACAGGTATTGGACAAAAACGCAAGCGAAGGCTACATCAGAGCTGACACCAGGGCCCGAAAGAGGTCAAGAGAGGCAGGGGCCAACTGTTCCTTGCTCTTCTGTCCGGCCAGGGGTGAAGCGTTGCAACGGGGGCGCACAATGGTGTCAGTACTCAGTGGAGAGTGGGCAGAAAGACGGGTTTTTGGACGGGCGGGAAAGCTCAGGGCACACAAGGGCTCGTGGAGCTCGCGAAAGCCGGAACAAAAGTGAGGGGAGAAACAAACACCGTCAGAATATGACATGAGAAGCTCAAGTGGACGCAAGAAAGGCAGAAGATTGTGTTAAGGTGTGGTGGATTTAGAGTTGGATAGTGTGTACCGGTTCTCAAGTTTCAAATTGGAGGGTGTCGTGGTATGTGAATACTGAATCATTGAGACATTGTGCTTTAGACGTTGGAAATGTCATTCATTTTCACCCTACATTTTTGCACGACGATACACGAGGCCTTAACACCTTCAGGGGAAACATCACCGGGTGCATCCAAACTATCAGCCAGCCGCACGGGAAACGTCTGGTCTGTGTATGGTAATTTAAATCAAGAAACCGAACGAAGGCGGCCTACACATGCTGCAAACCCCGAAGGCAGAGACCTAATATCCCAGAACTACAAAGGATGTCTTGAGAATGAAAGAAGGAAAAAAAAAAAACGAAGTCAATAACATTGTTCTGCGAATAAACAATAACATCAGTATTTAAAATTTCCATGACTGATTTTATCAATTTTTTAACATAAAATAACGAAAATTGATTTTTAAATGCAATGTACATTGCAGAAATACATCCAAACAAATAAAATAAGTCAACTACAATCAAACAAAGACAGACCGGGAACGTAGAAAGTAAATCAAAACAACGAAGGATAGGAAATACCGGGCCATCTAGGCTGAACAACGGCCAAATGGGGCCAGCTGAGGCATCAATGGGTGATAAGGCAGGCCAACATGCAACGAGTGTGATGGAGTAAACGTACCACTTACGTCGGGGATACTCAACGTTGATAATCAGCCCACCAACAAAAGACAATTTATTCAGGGGTAAAAGTAGAATAGAAGCGGCAAGCGAGCGGCAAAAGATCTGATTTTGACTCTGATTCTGACTTTGGGTTTGATTCTGTATTCTGTTCCGTTCTTCGTGGCCGCGTTTTGTCTTGATACTTTCTCAAATTTTTACCGAGTTTTGGTTTTTGCCGTCTCTGCCATTTTTTTTGTTTCTGTCCCGCATTCTATTGTCTAGATTTTGAAAGCAGCCTTTTCTGTCTCTGCCCACCTCTTCGTTACATCGACACCCTATTCTCCATTCAATTAATCTACGCCTGTATTGTAAGATATGTTCCCGACCGCTGTCAAAACGAAACAGTCGAGAGTTAGAACAAAACAGGACCTGGCAACTCCCGAGACGACATCTTTTGTTATCTAACAACGGTGACGATATCTCAGAATGGCAAGCTACCATAACAATGCTACTGAGTACTCCGTACGGGGACACTTTGACACCTGCAACGGTAGTCTTATTCGGTGAAACTTTTCCTGTCCGCCCGTACGCCATAGCGTCACGGGCCCTGGTCACGGTTAGCACGTCACTAACTAGAAAAACGCTACCGTCAACCAACATTAACAGGGTCCTCGGCAGCTCGGGGTGGCACCGCGAACGGAAGACGATCCAACCATGGATAGGGTTCGTCATCCTCCGGCTGTCGATACGCTCTGTACGGTGACAAGAGAGGTGGTGAGACAGAGGTAAGATACAAAAGTACGTGTGAATGAGATCGGCAATGCAGGAGAAGGTACGACGTGATCTATCCAGGCTTTATTGTTTCGGTATCGATAGGAGCACAAAGAAAGGTAAAAGATTATTTGTGCCAATTTGTTGCGGGATACTTCGGCCAGGTTTAGCAGTCTTTGTTTTAAACTCTTTTTCTTTTCCTTACTCTTTTGTAGATTTGTTACTTTTCTTGGTTACATAAACATCCTTTCTCCCTGGACCACGAAATGCAACAGTGGGGGAATGGACACGGCCGACAGTCCCATATCACGGATTAGCTGCCACGAGGATATCTGGCAAACAAACTAAAAATAAAAAGGTTACTATCATTGCTTCAAACAGTAGGGTCCAACCACCAACAGCTAACATACTTGGCGCTTGGGTGCTCTCGCTTGCAAGATACATACCCTACGTCGTACCCAGTATTTATTCCAAAGATACCAATACATCCTCCTGTTGCACGCCATTTGTTTCAAAGCCGGGGTCAACTGCAACCGTCAATGGTCGGTATTTGAGCCGCTAAACCCCAATTGGATGGATTCGTCGCTGGAGTAAGGTGCTGCGCAGTCTCAAACTGCGGTGAGGATAACGGATAACACGGTGACAGTGAAAATGCATTCCTCCAAGACTGTTGATCACATTGGAATACCACGTACGACTAAGACGAGAGCAGAAACACGAGACAGGAATAGCGTGATAGAGCATGGCCACTGTGACTGCAAGTTCACCTCGTCACACTTTTGCTCTTCGGCAAGAGGTTTTCAATTCAGGGACACCCGTTGAAACAAGGCATGGGAAGCAAGGGGGATTCTAAATATGAAAAAAAAGGAAAATTCAATTAAAAATACATCAAACAAGACGGACAGCTTCAGCCCCTTACCATTAACGTGACGAGTCGGTCGTGATTTTCTATGAATAGATTGCACTTTGGTGTTTTTGTGAAACTTTTCATTGTGTTTTGGAAACATCAATCACCCGGGAATGGGCGATCAGATTTCCAAGAAAAATATATTGCAACTGGGACACGGAGAGGAAGAATCACACATCACGGCAAAGGGGTGGCCAAAGGAAAGAAACGGGAATCTGGGTGACCTGCCTTCGATCCGCAAGCGACAAAGCAAAACAAAAGCAAAAGGTAGCAGAGTAATTAAGAAAGAACCCACGATCCTCCAAAACGAAACACAATTGCGACCGGTTCAATTGATATTAACAAAGAAACATATCCCGCGGGATGGAAAGTACGGAAAGTGAAGAACAAATACCAAGCGGGGAAACAAAAACAAAAACCAACTCCGTGTTAACAGAAAACGAAGTTATATTCATTTCCAAGACCATTAATGGATTGGCAAAACACAGGGGAGGATTTCCAGGTTTGACAATTGTGTTTCCGTCGGCGGCTGTAATTTTGCAGCCTATTTTCCACTCTTTCTTAGCATAACAATAGTGCTATTTGTATTATCCACAGTGCTCGACTGTAAACCCCGTTTTTCAAGACAAAAATCCCGTCACAGTCCCCATTGTTTGCTCGGTGCCGAATCCTCCCTATTCGTCCGTTATTTTCGCTGTCCACGTTTGCGATGTACTCCTCGTTTTTTGTTTCTGTTGTTTTCCCCCCTGATTTATTACCGGTGCGAATAATACTCCGAAGTGCAACACAACAGCAAACAGATACGAACGGACGGAGCATTCCGCAAGAGGATGAGCAAATCGTCACTAGGCTTGGAATGACAGCCACTACAACGCTGTTCCTTTACATTACGACGCATGGTGGCAGTCTGCGGTGTGTAGAGTTGCATATTGCATATTGCATATATCAAGATTCTGCTATATCTACGACGCAACAACGAAGCCTATGTGTATGTACCTGCAAGATACAGAATGCACCGTTCCCCTCTTTTGACACACCCGTCGGAGATGCTTTCCTGCTTGTGTCCGTGTGGATCTCTCCGTAAAGAGCCGAGATAAAGATGCATTGGCTATTAATAGGGTAGAACGTCGAATTACGAGTGCATTTAACAATGGCAAGATACGGCCGCATACGTGAATATCTTGTTGAACGGCCGCTAGGAAATGCTTGTGAGAGATGAAAATTGTGGTAAAATCGAGAACAGAGGTGCCTCGCATTTATCATCTCCCACAGCACCGCGACTTGTCTTTCTGTGCCAGACATTCAACACAGTGGGACTCCTGAGAATACGCCCGTTGTGTTGAATCACTTTAGTCACATCCAACGAACCCCACTCCGGATACTGGGTACAAAAACACAAAGTAGGACTCCCTGCAAGTGCAGAGTATTACGGCGTACTTCGTACAACAAAAGGAAAAGGTGTGTCTGGTCAGTGCAACGCTTTTCAATGGGTCGACGCTGCTCCCAATTTTCCCTCCACGCCGCCTACGACAAAAGCCCCTTGCTCAACGTCCCCTTTTGGATTATCTATGTCCTGCCTGCCTGTCACAATTCACAGAACTCGGACTGGACTGTCCCTTCGTTTGCCCCCCTGGGCCTTTTCGTGGGCGAGGGGAGAGACAATTGATGGCGGGGTTGGAGTGCGTCGTTGGATGCAGTGGCTGGGGTCGTTTGCGCAAGGGGGGGGGGGGGGTTGCTCGTCATGTGCGTGTTCTTGGATGCCCGACATCCTAGGAAAAAAAAGCGTCTCTATCCTTTCATGTCCTCACTAAGGCGACAGAGAGCGCGTATCTTCTCCTCTTCCGTGCATCTTTTTCTCCTGATATTTTTTTTTCAGTGCCCCTGAGTGTTATTCATGTCAACGTGGTCTTCACCGGCCCCATTGCTTCAGCGACTGTTCTCCTACCCTCCTGACGAGATTAAGCGTGGATGGCTAGGAAAAGGGCGTACGTAGACCAATGGAGGCATGCAAACAGCCATCATAATTGCCTCTCTGTTCTCCTTTTAAGCTTCGATGATGCTTCTAGCTTGCGTGCTTGGCCTTCTAGCCTCTTTGTCCTGCGCGATCCCTGAGACATTCTCGCCCTTTTCGACCGACCTTTTTTTATGTCTCCATTATTGCCGAAATTCTTTTGATTTCTGGCGGCCATTTCGTCAGTTCCACATCATCGAACTTTGCATTTGCACTCGCTGGGTGTGTTTTATTTCAGCTTGTTTAGTTCACTCGCCTATTTGGTTTCTCCATCTCGATCGACTCCGTCAAACAACATGGATTAAGCTAAATGTAAAAAGTCTACTTGGTTTACAATCTCGTTCATTTGGCTTATTCTGACCACCCATGTTTGATGGATGTTTACTTCGTATATGATTTCGGCATGATTTCTATTTTACGAGTACTTAAATTATTATTATTATTATAATTTCTGCTTCTCCCCTCACGTTACTGTACTTATCACACAAAGGAGAAATATAGTTCGACATATGAGTAAAATGGGGGGAAACTCTCGCCCTAAAGAAGCGATCTTCATCTTGAACTTTTCATCTTTTCTTGGAACCAGCCACATGGCAGGCAATACCGGTTCTCCGCTGATTTTCAAACTTTGGACAGGTCCGTGATTAGCAAGCTGCGCCTCTGTCATGCGCCGGCAGCTGCAACTGACAAACACTCACGTAAGAAAGGGGTGTCTGTTGGAAACCAAGGTTGGTCGTAGTTATTTGTCTCTCACATTATGATTATGGTTATGATTACCTCAAGTGGGTTTTCGGTTTGTTACCCGGTCTCAATGCTCATCAATTAAGCCATTCTCATGATTTGTTCATAACGTCCATCTTAAGAACGGACCTGGCAAGATTGTTTTGTTTCCGTTCCTAAACATGTCCCTTGCCCATACGACCGCATAACATACAAAACTAAGGATGGTGAATTACGGAAACGTGTAGTCAAAGGTATTTCGCTTGCTTGTGTCTAATTTCCCCAGGTTTTTGTTCTACCCAGAAACAGTAAGGGTGGCCTTGTAGGGTGGTGTAAGACGAACCAAGAACAGGGCAGCTGGTGGAAACACGCCGAGAAAACGGGGTCTGCTAATATCACTACCGATTTATTTTTAATATTGTTTTCGTAGTTTTTTTTTTATATTCATACGCTTTCTTTCATTCTCCCTCTCCTTCTTTCCTATATTCTATGAATTCTCTCTCTCTCTCTCTCTCTCTCTCTCTCTCTTTATGCATTTCCTTACGACCTTTGAACCGAGAGTATCTTTACCCGTTACTCGTCCTAAACATGAGTTCTTCGACAGTTTGCTCTGACAGCCCTATTTTCTCGGGCCTGCTTCTTCTTAGTCGGCTCCACTTGGTCGCCCTTTTGACGATTTCAGCCTTTTCAGCGCTTCAGCTCTTTTTTTTTTTTTTTTTTTTTTTTTTTTTGGCTGCTACACTTTATCCCTTTCCAGACAACTGCAGCACCCCCTGCATTTGCGGCTTGCCCCACGGCCGGAGATCTTGCTTCAAGTAGAGATGGGCTGATGACTTTAATGCTTTGCAACAGGAATCATGAAACAGCGACGTGCTTTTCTTCTTCTCGGTTGTTCTTCCGAAAGAAGAAAGGAAATATGAGTCGACGAACAATATCTATGCTGAAAAAATCAACAACAAAAAGAAAATCGCCCATCCAAGATACTAGTAGGATCGTGCCGTTAGAAAATATGCCATGTCGTAGACACCAAATGCTTCGGGACTTGTGTGCGGGCTCATGTTAATACCAAATAGAGCAAAGATCATCAAACTTTTGAGTTTGAATGACACTGCCGCCGGCATTGACCCCGACATCAAGGGCCACCGCTGTCTTTGTGTCCGCATAAAAGTGCAATCTTTGCTATTCCATGTTTATTTCGTTCTCAACGACGTACAGTGAGAATGATCTCCGCCCATAATTCGTATCCCCTCTTCGTTTCTTTCCTTTACCTCATAGCCCACATGACCCATTTCGTGCAGCACCTCTGGGGCACAGAATCTGGAAATTGGGCTCTCCCAAACGAGTCTGATAAAAAAAAGGCCCGTGGTTGCTTCGTCATGTTGCGTTACAACGGTCGTTATTTTTGACGTCAAAAAAGGGATAGCCAGAAGCGGCACAGAAAAGATGGGGTAATGCTTCTCGCGTATGCATTTGGCTTGTCATGAAATCGGAAGAAAAGCAATATTTCCCCCTCCACGCGCCGCTTTCAGGCACGATGCCGTAGTCGAGACAAGGGGTGTAAAGAATCGGCTGCAGGACAAAAACGCGGAGAAAAGCGACCAAAGAAAAAGCGTTTGAATCAGCCAACCGAAATTAAAGCAATATTTTCGGGAGCAAGAGGTGAATATTGGAGGTCGCGGACAGCAGTGCAGACTGCAAGGCGGGAAGTGCCCGACACGGCAGAAACATACACCAAAGAGTACTCCGTACAGTACAGCACAAAGTACGGGGTGCAGCTTGCAGTGTGCAGAGCGGTCCAAGCTTCCGAAGGCAGAGCGGGACAACTGAGAACAAGTGTGGAAATGAAAAACCGTCACGAGAAGGAAAAAAAGAGAAGGTAGACGCGGAAACGGTGAAAAGCAGGAGTTGAAAACCGATTCAGCATTGGAGACAGGCTGGAGACAGGCTGGAGACACCTGCAAGTGCGGCAGACGGCTGCAAAGACGGCACAAAATGAAGAAAAGCACAACCAAGTGAACCGAAAAGAACGAGACACGGCAGGAGATGGACATGCGTGCTGTATGTGTAATGGTTACGTCGTGCACACAGAGTGTATCCGCATCTTGCAACACAGCCTGTTGTTGTCAGATAGACACCGGGCAGCCAGTCCGACAGTGATGTTGACTCTCTTTCTTTGTCCATCCGGATATTTCGTTTTTCGATTGGACAACGCGACACATTGACGAGACGGGTCGACCGGAGGACTACTCTGTGTTTGTCTCCCCTAGCCGGCAAGGCAACTTAAGGTGGACGATCTCCATAGCTCTGACTGGTAAGATAATTGCGCAACGGCAGCCGAAAAGGCCCTGTCTTGCCCACCAAAAGCCCGCAACAGCCCCGTCGCAAATCCCGTGCTTCCGGTAAGTTTTCAATTTTTTGGCTGCATTTTGCAGTCTGGTGTCTTTCTTTGCCCAGTTGTCTTATTACACCAAAAGATGAGCCACAGGACCAACCCCGAACCAGGCTTTCAGCAGGTAGTGGCAAGGTCTTTCTGCAGAGTGGGATGCCGATCAACACCAGCCTCGTCATGGTGATGTGCTCACATCGTACGTTTTGTCCTTTTTTGTCTGCATTTCATATTTCTTCTTCTTTTCGATCGTCCTCTTTCCCGCTCTCAATGCCACCTGCTGCTTCGGTTCTCATTTCCATTTGCCTTCTTTTTATGGATCAAAAGGCGGGGTGCATGAGAATGAGCCGTCCTCGCCTCTTTTTTGCAAGATTGTACATTCTGCGTGGCAGGGAGGGACGGCTGGTGATGCAAGAAGTAGGAAGATGCAGGCCCCTTGCCTTCCATATTGAGACAAACATCGCAACTTGAGTGTGTGAAGGAGGTGTATGTTTTGTGTGTGTGTGTGTGCCTGTTTTGATTCCTCTTGCCTCCTCTTGCCTCCTTTTGTCTCCTTTTGTCTCCTCATGACTCCGCGTTCCGTAGATGCACTCCATTTGTGTTTGAGCGTCTGCAGCTACGGCTGGCTGCACACCATGCTGGGGCCTCCTTGTTCTGATGCCAAGACACACTTCTCGACCAGTTGTGCTGGCTGAGAGAGAAGAAAAGACTGAGAAAAATGGAGTATTGCAGAGGACGCTGATGGCCCAATGGTACTAGAGTTTGTAGGGTGGGAGGGAATATGCAGTGGCGGAACATTAGTGCTCTCACTGAAATTTTTCGCCCTTGCTATCACCGCGGCGGTTGAGTGATGGGCTCGCCCTTGTATGGCCAGAAGCGTCTGTTGACGAGTTTGTTGACAATGTATATTGTATGCTGACAATGTTTGTTGCTTTGGTTGCCCGGGACAAATGCCTGGATATAAAGAATGGCCTGTAATTGATTGCTTTGAAGGCGGGAAATGCAGCCCGGCGTGAGAGGCAAAGCCGGTTTGATTGCACCGTTTCCGCAGAGTCTGGCTAAAGAACAGCGTCGTGGATAGAGTACTACGGCGCTTGCATGCGGTGAGAACAGAGCAAAGAAGTCCACAACAGCAGAGAGACGCAGACGGCTTCACCCCCGCGGCCAGGCCATGCCATGCAGCAACGGCACAGAGGGAGCGTCCGTGCGTCGAGAAGGAAAATACGGAGGAGAGAAGGCGCAAAGACGACAAGCACTGAACAACTCAGGAGCGGCAAGGGCATCATTGGCCAGTAGGCGTGGATGGTTCATGTCGAGAGTAATTGTCGTAAAGGGTGCCGTCGTTGAGTTGCTGACTTGCAGGTGTTGCAGGACCGTATCACATTCCACTCGCTGTCGAGGGTGTCCCAGTCCCCAAGCCAGTCTTGATATCGTGGATTGCGCAAGGTGCCATCTGCAAGGTCGCCAATGATCCGCGGAGCTGAGATTCTGCTATCGTCGCCCTTTTGTTCCATTCTGTGCTTCTGCCGTCACCACTGCCGGCGCTCAGACGAGGATCTTCCCCTCAGCGCAGAAACGGGGGCATTTGCACGACGAGTCCGGCATCTCACTTTCGACAGGCGGGAAATGATCAGATCGTAGAAACAGAGAAGGGGAAAAAGACAGCACTAACAACATCAACATTTCGGAACATGACCACAGGTTTATGTCGTACTACTATTGAAATAGAGTCGACTTGGGGGAAGGCGCGGCCTGGCGCTGAGACAAGTGCTGCACTGTTCGCTGCACTTCTGGAGCACTTGCCTCTGCAGGGGTTCCCATTGTGCTTCGCATCAGGCTTTCGTTGTAAGGAAAGGGCCAGCCAATACTGTTGTTTGGTTGTCACCGCATCGACCTTTCCAATTGTGGTATTGCCGGTCCTTCCTTCCGTATCTGGCAGCAGCCCACCGCGCGTTTTGGAGCCAAACTAAGCTTCGCGTGAGGTGTTTGCCAGAAGAAGGCACGCTCTGGCAGCTGCTCTTTCCCAATCCTGCTGCCAGGCAAGAACGAGCAAATAGAGAGACAGGCCCGCTCGACTCTTCGTATCCACATCTTCCATTGCACCTTCCAGAAGGTTGTTACAGTTATTGCGTGGTTCAAAGGTGATACCCATGCTTCCTGCCGTTGTTACTTGATGGCCGCGCTTGCCTATCAGGTCCTTCTCTGCCCATTTCATGTCGATCTTTACCAAGTGCCAGCTTGCACTCTCCAACTTCTTTTCTTACCATTTTATTTTGATGCCTCCACCATCTTCGAACACGCTCCCCTTTCACGTACACATCCCCTGGACACGCACAACTACCGCCGCTTGCGACTTGCGCTGACCTCGTTCGGTTCCCTTGTGTTGCACTTGCGCTCGTCCTCGTGCAGAACATCGAGGGCATCCGTTCCTTTGTTGACCAGAGTTTGGTTCTCAACCCAACCTCCCTGCCATGTTACTTGTCTTTCCTCTCCACCACTACTTACAATATCTATCAGTACAAATCAAGCTTGCTGCATGCTTCAAATGTCAAAGTGGCTGACCATTGTCAGAGCACAACCACTCTTGAAGGCTACATAGCGCAATGATTGAGCGCTAGAGATATGCTTAGACCTGCCTCGATTCTCGTCATTTTCCTTTTTTTGTGGTTCTGTCCAGTCCTAGCAAGATCTTGGCAAAGCTTTTGAAGGGCCCCCTCCATTCTCAAGCCACTCATGTGCGGCACTCTGCCCTTTCAAACTCGTTTTCTTTCGTTCTTCTCCGCCAGTTCGTGACTTTTCCCTATCCAAACTCTCACGTTTCTTGGTTGATGCGGGGGATCAAGGATGGCAAGGGTCGTTGTTTGTCTCGCCCGCCACGCTGTGCCGCCGTTTTGTGTTCTTCAGTCTGCCTGTCGCACTTGCTTCCAGCAGAGGCCGCTTTGATTTGTGACTACTGTGATGCTTCATCCACAGCCATTTCGTCTTAGCCTTACCATCCCAGCCTCTAGTGTACCACGACTTGTTTTCTGGCGGAGTCAACTACCAGACCATCCTCGACGAACAACCAGCCACTTCCTGATCAAACTGAAGAAGGACCACGCAAACACCAGAACAAGCACAGACCTACGATGTACACAAATGGCTTCTGCCACGCCGGAGACGGTAAAGTGGCTCTTATTTTCGACGTCTGATGATCTGTTTGCCCATCCACTTTGCGTTGTCGAGTGCCCAGTCAAAAACGTCCTACCCCTGTCGCAAATACAAGGTTGTGCTGCAGAGCACTGACATCCTCCCGCTCTTGCAGGAACAGTGGCTGTTCTTGCACGTCGCTGTCGCCATCGACTCCTCCCTGATGTACACAGTAAGTCTTAGTGTCATGACTACGGAGGTACGCGTCCGCATGGCACAGAATTTTAGCGCTGTCTATTCTCTTTACTGCCAAATGTGCTGAACAGCATTTGTGCAGCCCGAGAGAGCTCGAATTTTATCAGAGAAACATACAAGTGCTTCAGTGGGCGCCCTTGTTTTCACTTTACACAGAGAGGCATAGGAAAACAACGACACAGGCCCAAGGCCCGTTTCGCTCTTGTCCTTGTGCTCTGGCTATGCTGTGCCGTTTGTGCAAAGGCCCGGACCTTCCGAAGCCTGACAGCAGCGGTCCGCCCTCGTGTGAGACGGGAGAAGCCGAATCCTGGTCTGCTTTGTCCACCCAAAACCGAAACGGACCAACTTGTGCGGGACGTCCTCCCATTTCGTCCCAATATGGATGCGCCTCCTTCGGTTGGAGGTGCACTTGTTCCTCGCATGGCACGACCCGTTGCCTCAAATCTCCCACATCTCTTATCTACCACCCGCCGACCGGGTGCAGCTTGTGGCGGCCGAGGAAACATGCTGCGGCCTGCTGCTGCGGCCTTCTGCTGCGGCCCTTGAACAGTGCAGCAACGCAAACGGCATCTTGCCGTGCAATATGTTCTAGGAGTATGGTCAATGCCGTTTATCACCAGCCGCCAGTAACCTACCACCGCCACCCGCTGCATGGCACCCTGCAGGCCTGTCTGCACGCGGAGCAGCGTCGAACGCCATACGAGCTGTTCGTCTGCTTGGCTCCGCTATCTTGTTTTGTCCATGCATTCTCTTCACCACATTTGCATCTATTTTCTTCCATTTTTTCGTCCTTTCCGCGGTTTTCACCGGTTTTTCTCTCAGGGTCGTGGAGACGCTCTGTAATCGACGGTTTCCGAGCCTGCAATAATTTCAGTGCTGCCACTGTGTGTGTAGTTTTTCTACACTTGTTGGCTGGGCACTGTTTTGTCTTCAGCTGCGAGTTAAAGCGCATGTGTTGCTCCAGTGTCGCACCTACAACCCTATGGGTGCTGGAGACAGACAAACCTGTTAGCGCACTCTTCCCCCCCCCGTCCCTTTCTGGTCACACTGCCATCATTTCTGCACGCTGTGCCGTGGCACCCCACACACGCTGTGGATTTTCTGCGTCTGCTGTGTTTTCTGATCACACCGCTTTCAAGTCACTTCAGGTGGTGTGAGTGGATGCTGCAACGCAACAGAATTTCTGCGAATGGGAGACCTTGGATCTGAAACTGCACCGAAACTGTCGACATCGGAGCGAGACTAACATGAAGGGTGGCAAGTTCCGACAACATTTGTTGCTGTTGTGCAAAGTCGACCTGGCCTGTGGAGCCTTGCTTCGTCTCGTTCGCCTGGTTTCTTCTTTCACACCGGCTCTGCTTGCAACCACAGCGAAATATCATGTTAAGCCAGCGCCTTGCTTACAAGTTTTGACAACTTAGAAAGGTATTGTCACTAGCTGTCCGGCCTCGTCCTTATACCTCTTGCTACCTCTTCTGCCGCCGTGGCAATTGCAACGCCAGGTACTTGGGGCCTTTGCACACATTCGTGTCCCGTGTCTATGCAATGTCTGGCGAATCTGGCCATCGCGAGTTCTATTTACATGCATAAGGAGGAGGCGTGGCGAAGAAGTAAACGACGTGCAGGAAGGAAAGATGAAAATGTAACACGCTTTGTCTATTTGTTTTCTCTAGAAAAGGGGGTGGGGTTATTATTGTCAGACACTTCTTTGGCAATCAGTACTGAGCATCTGCAGTTGCTGTCAGGGTTCAGCAAAGACCTTGAAAATTCGACGAACCAAACTACGGGTGCCTCTTTGACCTCCAACGTTTTTGTTCTCCTTTTTCGTTTTCTTTCTCGCTCTCACTCGCTCTCTCTCTCTTGTCCCGATTTACTTGGTGGGAGAGGGGTTGTGTCCTGCCTCCTTTCGGATATGCTCGAGCGTCTGCGGCCTGCGAAAGGCTGGCCTCGCCGGTCGCCCACCTCCTATTTTGTCCCAGACCCTGGCGACCACGCGGCCACACGTTCCTTGCAAATATCGTGATGGCCAAACACAAAACGATCCAGAAAACAGGGAAACTCGAAAAATCTCGACGAACGCATGCAGTCGTGATATAATCCGATGCATTATAGGCCCGTTCGTCTCGCAGGTGCCTTCACTCCGCACTTGGCTGGGACGGGAGGCGGGATGCAGTGTCAATCTGGGGAAAGCAGTCGCTTTAATCCGAATTCTATTAAGTAATAGTCGGGTACTTTTCACTTGCCATAATGGTTGTCAACTCGGTAAGAACGGAACCCACACGGGATAGCCTTTGACAGCGAACCCCAAATTACATCGTACGACTGTTGTTCCCGAACTTCCATCTACGTCGTCCATTTATGGTCGTCAAATCCAACACCAAATTCCACAGAGGCCAGTGAGCAAAGGTTTAAAAAGCACGGTGGGTGATACTCAACTATTCGGCAACGCCCAGTACGACAGTGCTTTTAAACAACATGCCCACAGGTGAGCTAGACGATTGTCCGAACATTACAGTGCAATTACGACGTACGCAAAAGCATGCATTGATATGCCGGTTGGCCTGGCCTTGATTTTCGGCCTCGAGGGTGCGCTACAACAGTTTCTTGTTTTGTTCAGACTGGGGAGTGGGTCCATGAGAGGGTTTCTCTTGACCTTCGAGAAGCTGGAAAAGAAGAAACCTAACCTATTTCCCGACTGGCAGAAGGCAAGGGAGTAGGGGGAAGAGGGGGATTGAGGGGAAAGAGAGTACGGGGGAAGAGACTGGCAGAAGTTGATTTCGTCGTTTGAAGTCCCCTCTTTCATATCCATGCGCGATAGTCGCTTGACCGGGGGAGTGAGGACAAATACGACAAGAAAAAAGCATGTCAAAGCATGTCTAAGCAAAGACTAGGTGCAAAAAGAGGCAAGTCGCAAAAAGCCTCCGATGCAGGTGAGGAATGGGGTAACGAGATTGACAGGGCCTAGTCTTGCAGGACAGTGCCATTTTTGGCAAAGCTAGGACTTTGTTCAAAATCAACAATAAAGCATGCTATACAGGGTTTTGTCCTTTTCTTATTTTTCTTAATTCCCCTCCCGCAACACAAAGCACGAGAAAGGATGAAAATTCTGTTTATGCAGATCGCATGCAGACGCGGCACAGAGTCACAGAGTGTATGAATAAGGGATGCGAAATGAACGATCAGCTGGCCATGAGGCAAGTAACGAAGAATAAAAAGGCGGTCTCCAAGCGGTCTCAAAAGATGTATTGCCCCGCAAAGAGACACTACTGCAGCAGAGTTTGCAAAAGCAACGACGGCACAGATGGAAAACGAAAAGACAAAAGGACAAAGAGGGCAACGCAAAGGATGGGGGCATCGCGCGGGATGAGCAGACCGCCCTGGTTTTACGTCGCATGCTGTCTGCTTGATGTGCTTGCATCGTCTCGGCGCACTTGGCGAGTGCAACATGTTCCTGCAACTGGCAGCGTGTATGCTCGTCTGTTGGACAGCTATGCAGGTACACGGTGTAGCTGTCGCTGTGTCATGCTTTTGCCTGACTGCCCATGGACAAGAGTTCAGCAGGCAGGATGCCAATTGTCGATGTGTGTGTCTGCCGGCTTCCGATCACTTGGCAGATATATGGCGGCCGACATATCCTCATTTCTGATTGTGTCGCTCTTCTTGTACGTCTTGTCCTCGTACATCACGCAACAGACGCGATTGCCGACCGGAGGCTCGCCTCGTGCCGTTGCGGCGGCAGAGCTTTGTTGCCCGTTTTTCGTTTCCTTTTATTTCTATAAACGTCTGTCGGGACAGGCCTTGTGCATCTAACCCGTCTGTTGGGAACAGCAATGACGAATCGAGCAACCAGCGCTCACCAGTTTTGGTTCGGTGTCCTACCAACACGGTAGTGGCTCAACTCGAAGAAGATAAAGGAGTCGAAGGCCGCCGGTTTGGACACAAAGCGGCAAGGATTTTCCTTTGTTTCGTCCTTTTTTTCTTTTTGTTATCGAGCTGTCCGTTCTCTGGTTCGCATGGTCTTCTCCACAAATTGCGCACGACCTCGATGCGACTTAATTCAAGCTTGTTACGTTAGTGGCAGTCTGAACAACGAGAGGAAAAAAAAAAAAGAACAGCAAGAACAAATGTGCGACCCCGGAGATGCTGAGCAAAGGCTTGACCGTCAAGACACTAAAACGAACTCCGTACGACGCCTCACAAAATGGGCACAGCTAAGTTGTAGCGGCACGGGTGGGGTCTGTTTCTCCTCTGCAACACTCCCAATAGAGCCAAGCGTGATATTCTGTATATGTACGCTCATACGTTTTTTTTTCGTACATACACATGTATTACATCGTATGGGAGACAAGGGGGTACCCTGCTCGCGGCGTGCCGTCCATTGCTTGCGCACGGCCAGAGACAGTGACAAAATAGAGATCAAGACGATGTTACGCTGCTCCACACCGCTGAAGGAAAAGGGACCAGGGTGGTGAGGGGGAGTGCATGGGAGGTGGAAGACGGTCGCGATGGCAATTTGTGTGGCAGGTTGTGTGCGTCTGGCCCGTTGGCGCAAGCCTTGCAGCGTTGGCTGGCCTTGTTGATTGTTGACCGGTCGCAAGACTGGCCCAGGCTTTGGTGAATGCTGGTTCATTGTAGTTCTTTTGTTAGCGTCTGTTCGTGGTCTGTTCTCTGTTCACTGTTGTCTGTTGTCTGTAAATCGTACTCTGTTCTCTGTTGAGGCTGTGATGGCCTCCTTTCTGTGATGACGAGCATTCGTGATGCGAAATCTCTCCGTTGCCTTTTGCCACAGAGTCCCCGTCATCGACTGCAG
This sequence comes from Sporothrix schenckii 1099-18, assembly GCF_000961545.1. NCBI lineage: Eukaryota > Fungi > Ascomycota > Sordariomycetes > Ophiostomatales > Ophiostomataceae > Sporothrix > Sporothrix schenckii. Next base: position 320,750 of record NW_015971146.1, read on the forward strand.
TTCGACGCGGGGTTGTAGTCTCATTCCGTCGTCGTTGTATCATCTGCTCTGCTTTCTATCCTTTCGAATTTTGCAATGTCCTTGTCCCTGGTATTCCTAGAACCATAAAGTTGTGCTCAGACGCAGAAATACATGTCGAGGCTTAAACGACTGCCATTCGTTTGCTATTCCATGTCCAGAAGGCCCGTCCAATGCCCTGTCCAGTTGGTGAGACATTCCCATGGCAGCCAGTTTCAACCTGCAACCTTCTTGTTGCTCTGTTGTTATCATCGCGCCTCCGCCTACTGCCACCTGATGGAATCTCCTCCAAGGTTTAGCACTGAACCACCGAGCTGCAAGCCATACACCGGCACTGCTTTGTGACAATGCTTTCTGTTTGATTTTCTGTATTTATCCCTTCCCCTCCCTCCTCTTATCTTGGAACCCCAACCCCTCTATTCTTCCTCCTCCTCCTCCTCCACATCTTACTACCCATCCCCTGTCCATATATGTCCTTCCCCAGTTGTCTTCCCCTCAAAATGGCCACTCAAACTGGCCTGGACCCTGTTCTTGTCGTTGCCAGCGCAAAAACGGAGTCTTGTTCTGTGCGCAACCAAAGTTTGCTACTGTTTGGTTGCATCTATGTAGACCCGTTCACCACGCAATCTAGACTGTCCTTTCCAGTCTCTCTGGTTGGCCACTCAAGTGCTCTCATTGTCAGTCAACCCCAACCGCTCAGCTCAGCAATGCGAATTCCGCGCAAGGACCTTGTCTTCCCCTCTTTCCTCGTCCTGCCAGCCGCATTATCTCCCTTTGTGGTGATGATACAAAAGACTAATAACTAATACACCACCACCCTTTGCGACCCAGTCGCTGTCTTTCTCGCTCTTACAATGTCTCCCCCGTCGTCGTCCTTCCTTCGCGTCCTTCTTCCTCTCCACTTGAATAACGTGATTGATGATCAGCCGGCCAGATCCGCAAGGGCCGCTCTGACCAAAAAAAAAAAGAATAAAAAGAAAAAGAAAAAGAAAAAGAGAAAGAAAGACACGACTCCGTGTCTGACCGCACGTCGCCATCGTCACAACCCATGGCCTGTCGCCCGCAGTCCCGAGCCCACAACCCGAAGAGAGCGGTCATGGACATCTCAGTCCATCGGGCAACGGTGCCTGCCGCCAGGTTTCGTAGTCTGACCACGTCCGTACAACTGACAGCGGCGGGTAACCAAGCCAAAAACAGAATCAAAAGGCGCCCATGTTGCACAGCGCTTGTCGTATGTGAGGATGAGATAGACTCGTGTCGATCGCTGTACGATGATGCGCCTCATTAAACCGAGTACGCATGGAAGATACTCAACAGTGGCATTGCGTAAGAGTCGCCCTCCGGTTGCTTGTGTTATGACCATTTCCAGACCCGTTTCGACTCTGGTCCAATTTAGGTCTGTTTTTTGTCGTCTACTCTGCACGCCATTGTTGGTTTTACGAAGATAGTCAACAGACAATGGTCTGGAACGCCGGCAGGCATCGTCCGAGTATCTCTTTTGTTTGGAGAGAATGCTCTTGTACACGCTGTAAACGAAAAATGAAGAAGAATTGGGCAACATGTACGGATCAGACAGGCATGTCAGGACCAAGGACCCCTGGCTCTGGCTGCTGGCATGACGACAACACTGTATTCTTGTTCGACAACATGCCCAAGAATAAACGACGAAAACGAAAAAGAAAGAATGAACGAAAGAAAAGAAAAAAGAAAGATAGAAAAGAAAAGAAAAAAGCCGTTAGCCGTGCTCTGCAGCCGTTGACAAAACGGTAGGGGCTGTTTCTCTTTTTTTTGACAGGTCACTTTGTTGCCCTTGCCGTCTGGTCTAGTTTATGCGCGACGGCCCCGTACCGGTGTGTCGTTTGGGGATACATCGTGCATGTCTGTTGCTAATGTGCTGCTGATCCTGTGACGACGTGTGACGACATTCCTGTGTTCTTTTGGTATGATTCCATTACTTCGTAGATAGTCTCAATCGTCAGACGGTGCACATCTTGAACACGGCAGTTTTGTGATTTCATGTATCGTCCTACAAGTCTTTCTCTATTTTTCTTTTCCTTTCCTTCATGCCTGGATGACCGCAGATCGCGTCAGGTACCCTGGCCTAGCGCGCGAAGGTGTTGTCAAAAGATCAATGTACGAAGTATACGGAATATGGAGTATGCCTTCGATAGTAAAAGACAAAGACAACACGTACGACATACTTCGATGGCAAGCCTCATCAAGCAGGGCCAGCCAGGGCTCGCAGTCTGTCACATTCTGGTCACAGGTTGTCAATCAACCTATGCTCGAGTATTGCCTGCCTGTCGCCTATGTTGTTGTCAAGAAAGAAATGTGAAATTCTTTTTTTTTAGCAAAAAACTCCAAGTTACAAACATTTGCGAACATGTGAACCGAGCGCTGTGGACGCTGATGCAACCTGGATTGTGCCAGCGCGAAACCAGAGCTTGTTGCCAAACGCTCCTATTCTCAACATCCCCTTCGATGGCTTCAAAAAGTCCAGAAACAGACACTGTCCGTATGGGCTCCCAGCATAGCGCGCCATTGCACACCGTCGCTGTTCTCCACATGTACAGCGGAGCCAAAAACGGGACAATGTGGACCTGCGGAAATGTGGCGAGCGCCAGATGCAAAATATGTGCAAAAACGTGATAGCGTCGTGTTTTACTATTTTACTGTTTGACGAAGGGCATCGGCGCATCGGCGCGAGAAGGCCAAGCCACACCAGATGAACAAAATCCAAAACCCTCCACAAGACACATTTGCTGCGATCTAGAACGGCACGAGGCCGCGAAGAGGAGATGAAACTATCGAGGCCAAGACACCAGGCAACCCAAAAGCACACGAAGTGACGATACTAAACACTAGCCAGTCTGGTGTGGCTGACAGCGTGCCTTGGTGGCTATTTGGACGACATATGTCGTAATTACTCGTACGATGGACTCCGCACAGTGGTATTGCTAATGACGAGGAGAGGGGAACGTTGTAGGAACTATTGACGTTGGCAACGAGGTGAACATGAGACGAAGTCAAAGTGGGCTGTGGGCAACATGGTGTGAGGCCCGTGATTGTCCGCATGAACCGAAGTGATGTGGGTGTATCGAGTACGACGTTCTTGGAAGTGATTTCTTTTCTTGATGGCTGTTTGCCCCTTTCACCTGATCTTTTCTCAATCTTTTTTCTTTTTTATTCTTCTTTTTTCTTTCTTTCTTTCTTTCTGGTTTTTTTTTTTTAATAAAAAACACCATCTTCTTTCTCTTCATCGTCTCCATCTTTTTCCTCTTCATCTTTCCCGTTTTATCTTCGTGATTAAGTCACGACAATAAACTGCCTCCACAACGATCGCCACACAGAACACAAAAAGGGAGACTCCCGCCAAGAACCAATGTCTCTCACGCCAATCTCGTCTCGACGGCTGCCCCGATCGAGAGCAGCCCAAAGCGCCTTACTGCGTACACCGGAAAGCATTCCTTCTACCGTATGCTGTACGAATCATCGTCTTACCTATTCCAGCGCGCCGTGGAGGGTCGGCTAGCAGGCGCGGGGCGCCCGTCAAGTCCACGATGTTCGGAGCATTAGTATTGCACGGTGAATATGCACGTCGTAACGATTTCGTAATTCCTTCGTGCGCTTCATCATCCTAAAAGAGGAATCGTGAAACGCGGCAATGGCAGCAAACTAAGCAACCCCAGATGCTGTAAAGAGACCGGCAGGGGTGAGGGGGTTGCGTCGTGTGGGAGACATCGCTTCCGCTGTTTTTAGCATCTCCTCTTTGGCGTCTCCTTTTAGCATCTCCTAAGCATCACCTTAGCATCTCCTTAGCATCTCCCTGTGCATCTTTGTCATTCTTGGTCATCGTCTGACGCCGGTAATTGTGAGTGACAACGTCGCAATGGAGGGCAGACAGGGGGCCTGAGGAAGAAAGGATGCTGTTGGATGCAGTGAAGCAGTGATGCAGCCATGCAGTGATGCCGTTAGTTGCAGGTGGAGGGCGGAGCCTGGTCCCAGTGATACTGTGTAGTCGTGAGGCATGTTCAGCAGGCCTCTGAGGATTCCGCTAGTGGGCACACTATCCGGCGACGAGGTCGACAGGCAGAGGAATACGAGAGGGGGATGTGTAGTTGGAGACAGTCAGAAGTATGGAATGAAAATATACAAAATTGTGAGATCGAGAAAAGGGAGACAAATAGAAAGGACCTGAAAAAAAAAAAAACGTTTAATATAAAACAGACAAAGTCCTTGGAACTTATAAGGACGTACCTCGAGCCAAACATGACCACGATGATGACTAGAATCCGAACCAGAGGTCGAGCACGGCAGTCACTTCCCCGCACATGATCCAAAGGTCGAGTGGTGAGTGGTCTGTCGTAATACGATTACTCTGTCAAGTATTCCGTATGAACTCTGTCCATCGTCCGCTACGAAACGCGCACTCTTCCCACGACCGTTGATCCAACAGCGTTTCATTGCTAAATTTGGTGGTTGCTGCTGCGAGTGTGTGGACATCTCGGAGACAAGCCGCTGGATGTCCTCGTGCGTTGAGAGGCAGACGAGGCCAGGCCCTGTCGTTTCGACCCCTGCTCGCATGCCTCCCCTGTCCACACCTTTTCTCTTTACGGACGGCCAGTGATGGACAAGTACATGTACAGAGTACGAAGGTTCTATCCTGGCAAGCATTCTTTATTCCGTTTCGTCGACGGCTTTCCCCCTGGTCGGATCTGTTCCCCGGAATACGACGTGAATCGAACGCCACGAAGGATTGAGGGAGAAGGACAAAAAGAAATAAATGAAAAAAGAAAAAAGAAAAGAAAAAAGGAAAAAGAAAAGAAAAAAGGAAAAAAATAGCAGTGAGAGGCGCTGACGCTGTCCTCTGCAACGGAGGTTGGTGTTGGTGACAGCGATCTTTCCCTTTACTTTTCTTGCGCAACGAGCCGATACGAGAGACACCCCAGTCGTCCGTCCTCTCACCGAACAATCCGCTAGCAGAACACGGCGTACAATGCCGACCTCCGTCCTCCGAACATTGTATCGCGCAGCCATGCCTCCACGACCGGATCACTGCATATCGGGTCTTTTATTTTATTTTTTGTTTTATTTTTTGTTGACTGCCGTTGATCAATGTCCATTGAGCCTCATTAAGATGTGTTTAGAGTTGAATTCAAGCGTACAGGCGTACTTGAGATTGTGTCGTTGCCTTGGGAATTGATTGCACATGGGATGCATAAGCAAAGGACGTGAAGCACCTCCATAAAACACATCACACCCCTTTCAAATCCGTCGTTCTGCCGTTCTGCACCGCTCAGCACACACGGCACAGATGTGCACTACAGCATGCACACTGCATGAGTATATTGATACGAATGCGGAAAATGGCGGTCAGTGAGTGTGATGAAATAGGGGGACATCAAGAGGGTGTGAATGACTTGGTGTTGCACGTTTTCCAAAGAAAGAAAAGAAAGAAAAGAAAAAGAATACAGACTGGGCAGCAGTTTGGCAATCAGGAAGATGGTGGCTCATTTTGGTAAATAGGACTCTTGTATTTTTATTTTATTTGCTACCGGCAGCAAACAATGGCGTTTTCGAGATACAAAGCAAGCAACGATACTCCCGACAATGACCACAATTGCACCACATTTGCAAAACCTTTGTTTGGCAGGACAACAGCACTTCAGTCTCACGTCGTACATGGCGTTCCTGGCTACGATGCTGTGAAACAATGTTTTCGTTGTTCCTGTTATGTATCTTTGTGCCTGACGAGGCACGTGGCTGAGGAACAGTATCTCGGATGGGGCACACATTTCTCAGAGTGCATGACTGCCACGCAGTTACAATGTCTCCGGTGCCTCAATGTCTCAAACGCCACGGTGGCACGAACACGATGTATGTCTATATTGATTTGCCTTGGTCCCGTATTTTGATCAGCGATCGTGGTCCTCATCCGACGTCTCATTTGTTCGGGAGCCTGTCATGAACGGGTGCATCGTTTCGCTTGGCTATGATATGAGAAAATAGAACAAATACGAATCGATAAAAAGAACGTGATGGGCCATGTCCGCCGACCCGTCGTCTGCGGTCAACTGCAGACGTCGGGTGTCGTGCATCTCCATTCTCGCCTTTGTTATCTTTACTGTCACGGACGGCCGGACAACTTGCACGCCACCTCAATATTCCTTTTATCTCTTTGTCTCTTCTCGTTGGCTATTCTACGCACGGAATTATTCATGCGTTAGGAGGAAAGAGTCTTCTTTCACCTCCTCCGACAACATCGCCGGCGCCAGACGATGCTCACCTGGATTCGTCCGTTGGCTAGATTGTTATGTTTGGACGTACTTTCGTATCGTTTATTTCTTTCTTCTTTTTCTATTTTCTTTTCTTCCCCCTTATTTCAACAACCATTAGTGAACATTCGTGACTGTTCTGTGACAGTGTCTTCACATGAAATGTCGATCCAGCACACATCGACAAGACACGCCCCTTTGCATCCGGTTAGCAGGATATACTGATTGCGGATTAAATACATGTTCATGTCCAACACGCTTTCTATTTCGTGGTCCTGCTAGAAGAGAATGCGTCGATGCCATTATGCCATTTATTCCATCGACACCTTCGACACCATCGACACCATCGATGCCAACGACAATCGACACCATATTTGGTATTCATCTCCGTCATGCTCTGATTTTGAAGACCAAACGAACGACTAAAACCAGAGTGTGCCCGAGCCAGAGGCTGTGCATCAGATCTGATGCCATTTCTTGCTCGTCTCTTCCTTGTTATGGCATGAGATCGTCGGCGATGCGTTTGGGATCCATTTCGATGATGTTGTATCTTTGTTTTCTTTATTCCATATGACTTACACCCATCGCCCTTGTTCCCTCTGGCTCTCGCCATGCCAAGACTCTTACAAACTAATTGAAAGAAGGGGTAGATGTTTGGAGTTGTTTTATTCATTTTTCTATTCATTTTTTGCCCGCATATTTATGCATATTATTTTCTCATGATACACCCCTACTCGTACACCCGACCTCCACCGAAAAGTACTGGACGCCGTCTTGATACTCTGCTGTCTCAGTTGAGGACGTCGCCGTCAGGTGCAGGAAAGGACCATTGTCGGACGTTGATCTGGGCTCTTCATTGTCTTTGTGTGTTTGCGGCAATGCGTAGTTTTCAATAGCCTGTCGGCCATATCATATTGACGCAAGCCAATCTCCACACGAAAGCACCCTCACGGTCGCCGACGACAGGTACTTTTGAGACAAGCGTTCTGGACAGTCCCGACCGTCTGGATCGTTTTGAGACGGAATGCATCGGGGACTTTAGCCGCTTTCCTGTCCAAAGACAAGACATTGCCGCGAACGATGTCTTTCTTATTGTCGTGTCGATCCATCATGTGTTCTTGTCGTTCTGTTCTCTTCTCTTGCTCTCCATCACCACCCCCTTTCTTTCCGTCGTTTCTTTTGCCTCTTTTCAGTTCTTGTGTCTCCTAGACTGTTTGCTAGCCGCGATGCACGATGGAACGACTGAACAGCTGAAGCTGAAACTAGTTCGCCGTAGTGCCGTGGGCCTTTGGATGCCGTTTGCTATATCTTCATGCAGCTTCGTCAAAACAGCCTAGCCTGGCTCGCCTGGCTAGCCTTTACGTTAATCGGGCAGTAAACTGGGTCAATTCGACTAGATCACCAGGAGCGCCACAGGGTTGAGCACAAGGCGAATTGAGAAACGTGGTGGCCTTGTTCGCCATGCAAAATAGAAAAACAAAGTAGATGAAAGGGTCCAACGACGAAACAAACTGGGCAGACGCGAGAGAGCTAGGGCTGAGCAGAAGAGGACCGAGAAAAGGAGAAAAAAAAAGAAAGAGAAAAAGAGAATAAGAAAACTGGCTACGTCGTTCCCAGGCCCGGCCGAGCTTCGGATACGAGGTCGTCCGTCGCTGGACATCGTATGTCGTACGCCACCGGCGTCTGTCGAGAAAGTAGAATAAAATCCGAACAAGGCAAAACGACCGTTGTCGTCAACGCCACTCCGGGCCACTTCATGAAACCCCACGACCAGAATTCTACACATGTCCACAGCAGCCCGAATAACCCGACACATTGTTGTAGCCCTTTTCTGGGCCGTTGGGGTTGAGCGGCGCGGCGGCGGCTAGCTACATCTGGTCCTGTCCGTCGGGCCTCACCTCAGGCGCCCATTGTGCTGGTCTCGGGACAAGGCCGGACGGGGTTCGCTAGACTGCCACCATTCCAGGATTCCAGGAATCCGGCGCGTCATTTTCCAAGAAAGCATCTCTGTCTCCTCCGTCCATGACAATGCAAAAACCACAAACTGTCCGTCGTCACTCTCCTGCCAAGACATGGCCTCGTTTCCTGGCCCAGAAATCGGGTCTGGCTCACAAAGAAACCAACTTCGTCTACGACGTTCCTCCGTGGTGACGGATCCAATGATACTCGGACCGTCGCCAGGCATCTTACGAAATACGCTGCAGCAATTGACCGAAACGCCCTAGCCTGTGACAGTATTTGGCATCCTCCACACCTCGTTTGGTCTGTCTCGGCGTAATTTGTGCAATCGCGCGTTTTCTCTCTCTGGGGCTTCTTTCAGCTCAGTGGATCGGGGCTCTGTCAAGCATTGGCAGACAACAAAGATGGCACGAAGAGACGAATGTCGTCGATAATCCCTGTTACAAGCCAGGGGCATTACACACCATCTCCTTGTCGTGACGGTCGGCCTCGCTCACCCCTAACCGAATGCAGCCCTTCCCACCAATTTTTCAGCTCTCGAATCGGTGTGGGGTCCCAAGGGCCAGGAATGCCCCTGAATAAAAACTGTACAGAAGGACGTCGTACTTTGTACGAATTACGTATCCAACGACATACGCTGAATGGCCTCGGTTACGTGCCTACCGAGACGACGTATTTGCTAGTTTTGTTTCTCACCGAGGTGTGTCATGGTAGGAGTCCGTCGATGGGTAGCCTAGACACCCTGGCCAAGACGGTATACGGAGCTGGCGACAACATCGTTGGCATAATAGGGAGAAACGTGACCTGGCCAACGTCGTAGATGGCATACCGAGTGATCCGAAGAACTCATATTCGTTTATGATATCGGTAGCATGGCAAAAAATGATATTTTAATGATACCAGCATATTCGAATAAAATAAATACCGAACAAAAGGAACAAAGAGCGACCGATGCTTGGTTCTGTTCCTGGTCATATCAAGTATGACAAGCATTGACATGGTGATCTTCGGATCTTCAGCACTGCCCGGAGGCCTGTACAATTTACGTGATATGTGATATGCTGCCACGAGACTGCGTTGTCGCCAGTGAGGCTATGCAATAAGGGAAATAAGGAGGGCATATGATGGCAGAGTATTGATGATACCGGAGCCACACAATTATATGATGGACAAAGTATAAGCAATACGGATGTAACTGAACTGCACCGCCGGTCACAATACATCCAGATACGAGCGGAGCCATGTGAAACGGTCGTCGAGTCTTGGATTGTCCTTGAGTAATTTTATTCGCAAGTTTTTATTTTATCGTTATTTTTTAATACTGATGCGAGAGATTTCACATCATATCCTCCATTGGGGCGACACCACCATGCATCGCCAAGATGGTACATTGCTTTGTGGATGTCAAGGGACAGCAGAGACAGATTCAACAGTTGATCGGCAGAGGCGGCATACATTATTTACAGAGTATAAACTATATCAGAGTATAAACTATATGGCACAAATACTGTGCAGCACGTCGTGAGTTGTGTATGGGGTAGACCAAATGCACGCCTGGTCGTTGCAGCCAGATCCAATATTTCGGCAGACTCGTGCGTTTCACCACACCAGCACACCACTTGCTTTGTTTGCACGCCCCTCGCATCTTCATCGGGTTTTCGTTGGCGTCTGGACCTGCTTGAATGATGACCGGCATCCGGAGAGTTGAATTCGACCGAGACGAGGCGTATCAAGCCGTCCAAACAGCGGCCACACCCTCACGATGTTGACAATTTGGGGCTTTGAGCCTTGCGACATGCAAAGAGAAGAACGTCCGCTTTGCCGTCTATCCGAAGCCATGCAGGATGGGTGCATTGACACTCTGTGTGCATGAGGCTGCTGGACGGGGAGTTGATACTCTTTGGCAGACAAACAAAATAGAAAAATGCAAAGGACGGCGGACATCAGAGTGAGGATCGTTTCACGTTGGAGCAAGCCGAAAGCTAAAACAAACACCATTGGCATCGACAGTGGACATACTGAGTAAGAGCCGTGGCAACTGACGAACGAGATGAGATACAGCGGATGCGTTGCAGAGCACGGTCGCAAGACATAGCATCGACTGGAGACCAAGCTCATGCAGGTGACAGGCACACATGTCCGACGTCCGTCAAAGACCCCGTTACGTCGTGGGCGTGACGACGGACTGCTGCCCGAGCCACACGTTCCTGCACGCTTTGATCGTCGATGGCTCTGTCTCGACGCAGGACGCCTTTAATCTCAGCAGCGTGCGACTGGCAGACTTGGGCTGTGCATCGTGGACCAGGTGACATGCGCTGCAAGCAAGTTAAGTTGTCGTCGTGATGTTGTCCTTCATCCTCGTCCATTTCGGATTTTGCTTCTATTTTTATCCATGGTCTTCCTCTGGTAACCCCTGCATGTTTTGTCAAATTGCCGTACGTTGTAGATGCCTCTTTTTTCAACCATTACGACGATATTATTCCAAAGTTTGTATAAAAACGTTCCCAAAAACGACGACATATTGCTTCATACAAGTACCGCTACAACCGAGAAGCCTGCTTCGTCTCCCAATTTACCCCTGCATATACCGAGTCGTGATGCTGCACAAAGCCCCATTGTGGTCCTCTCTGTCCGGACGTGCCTTTTGCGACTACGACGTTCTGCCCCTATTCGTTTTGGTCACACGCGCACGTCCCAAGCAAACGGCGAGGACAGGCGGGGCAGACGAGAATAAACGAAAATCAAAATGACGAAAAATAACAAATAACGAAAATGAAACGAATCGTACATTCGTAGACCAAAAAGAAATAACTGTACATCAAGAAAACCACCAAAACAAAAGAAACAACTTATCCGAGGGAAACCGAAACCAAAACAACCACCCGCAAAGGAAACAACCCAAAACCGTTGCGGAAAAAGAAAGCAAAGGATCCGATGCGACACTACCAGACCACCTCCTGTCACACGCACATAAGCCCGCCGCAATATCCAGAGCCGCCTAGAATGGGAGCCTCCGTACAAAGTGGGATCGTTGGACGTATGGGACTCGCCATGGGAATGGCTATTGTCTTTTTCTCCCCATAGATGTGCCCCCATAGTTCACATCCTGCAGATATATTGCGCCGGAATATAGGTCAGAGACACAGCCGTCTACGCATCCGCAGTGGCGGTGGCACCCGGCACATCCTCGACATTGTTGTACCTCATCACAGAACGTCGTATGCATAACGTCCCGCATGCTGCAGGTCCCGTCCGACTGTGTGGGCCCTTTCTCCTATTGTGTCCTCTGCGGACAGATTTTCTACTATCGGAGCTTTTGTGTCTTTTACGTGCGCCGTATACTCAAACCGCATCACGAACCGAGGGATACCGTTCTCAGACGATGTGACATTGTGGTCAGCATGAGGAACAGTTGTTCCTGTTCTGTCCCTGTGCTGTTCCTGTAACACTTTGTTCCTTTATTCCGTGTTAAGAAATGGAGCCAAGACAGTAACGGCTGGACCTGACAAGCAAACAGAAAGGAAGAAGACAAAGGAAAAATACACAAAAAAAGAAAAATAAAGAAAGGAACAAAAAACGACTACATCAATTCCTTGCTAGCGAACGCAATGCACGCAGGTCGACCTTGGAACCCCGAGCTCCTACACCCACTCGCTGCTGAGTGCCGAGTTCAACCGCATTGCCTTTTGACGACACCTCTCATGTTGCCTTGCCATCGCCCGAGCTGTCGACCTTGACCTTCTTGGTTACCGAATGTCCAGAGTTCCATGGCGGCCGATCGCCGTTGCGGTCTGGGCCGCCATGGTCCTGGCAGTTCTCCAAGTTTGCTTCGGCCAACGCAGCCTTGCTGTCTCTGATCGGCCAACCACTCTCACACCGATCGCTTTTGGCTCTTGGGACACAAAATGCCAATTGACCACAAGCGCCAATTCCAGTTTGAGCTGCATCTCGCGCCGTCACGATCCACTGCCAAACAACGGCTCCGTTCCCCACTTTCCACTCGCCGCCCGGTCCAGATGTTCTGTCCGACGACGAAAAGGGAGATGCTTCCCGGCGTGTCAGAGTCAGACATTGTACGTTTTGTGTCTCGACGGACAACCTGCTCTGATCGTTTCTTGCACGGGCTGCGCATCAATGACCCTTTCTCAAACAGATCGTCAACTAGCCGCAAAATCATAGCCTTGTTGAAAGAAATGGCCGACACGCCAAGAGACCATGGCCTAGACCCGTTCGTAGCCTTGCCGGACGTCGACCGGTCTACCCTAGTCTCTCCCCATGATCGATTTTTTTTGCTATTTTCGGCCCAATTGCCGGTCCCAACATGGCGAGGATAAGCATTGTGGAACAAGCCAGATCGTCACTCGATGCTTGGAGCACAGGGCGCAATGCCCAGAGACGGAAGAATAAAGCACAAGTAGAAAAACAAGGGAGAAAAAAGAAAATAGAATAAAGAAGAAGAGAAGAAAATAGAAAAAGAAGAAAAAAGTAACGAGAAAAAGAGCTCCGAAACCAAACCCATTCCAAATAGGAAGAAAAACCCGAAGCAAACGTGCTCAGACGCGGAGCCGGCCGCCCATCAGCATCGCCATCGTGCAGCATCGAGCATAAAACATGCGCGTTTCGTTCGCCAGGCACCGGCCGCCTCCGGCTGGGCGAAAGAGGGGAAGCGTCCCGGATGCGCGATGCGCGATGCAGTCGTCGACGGCTGTTGTCGTCGGCAATGGCAAACGCCGTTCATCCCCAACGAAAACGTAAAGACGTCGTGAGAAAATGTAGAAATTGGACCTCACAAAGGCATGCATCGATCTCGAATAGGAAAGAAGGCGCGCCACAAACGCCGTATTGATGATGCGATCCAGGAATGCCATGATGCCATGATGCTATGATGCCACGATGCAAACTCTTATGCACTGGCAACGAGCGTCGAGAGCAGATGGACCTCGGAGAGGATCACCGACAGGGCAAACCGTCCATGTGACGAGTCCAAGTCAACGTCAAACGTCCTACTACGTGCAAAACACTTTGCAGTGCATCACACCCCGTGTCCTTGTCGCGTCACAGGGTGGACGAAGACGCACGATGATGATATTACACGACACAAAAACTGCCATAGGAGTGACATGGTGCAACAGGAATACCAAAATGAAAGGTACAGCAAAACCAAGAAAATGAGCCGGGCTACGTGCCCCATGAAAATCAAATTCAAAACCAAAACAAATCGGGCTTGGCCTGCCCATCATCGATCATCGGCTTCCCTCGACCCCCCTTGCGTCCCTGGTAGTGCCATTACTCGGTCGTGTCCATGGCGTCGCCGTCGTCCTCGCGTCCGGACGGCACGGCCGCCGTGGACGCCGTCCCCGTATTCGTAGCCGAGGCAATCGCTTCCGTCACCGTCGACGCGCCGCCGCTCTCCTTGTTCTTGGCCAGCGCCGCCGCGACGCGGTCTGCCTTCCACGCGTCAATCTTCTCCTTGAGCTCCGTCGCCGGCACCACGTCGTCGGCCGTCATCGGCTGCCGCGTAAACGGGTCCTTGGGGTCCGACAGCAGGTGCTGCACAATCGTCGACCGGTCGACAATGTGCCGCGACGGCAGGACGACCGGGTCCTTCATGAGGTCGCCCATAATCGGGTCCTCAAACTCGGCCGGGATCTCGCCCAGGTCCGTCTCGGCCTGGTCAAGCAGCGCCTTGGCCGTGGCGAACTTGGCCCGCAGCGCGTCCCACGCGGCCAGCTTCGCCGGGTCCATGAGGCCCTTGTTGGTCAGGATGCGCGTCGCGCTCTCAAAGATGGCCGGCTTGTACGACCGGCCGTCGTCGGCCACGGCCTCCACAAAGCTGGCCTTGTCGCCGAGGTTGAGGTACAGCTCGACAATCTGCGGCAGCAGAACCTTGGGATTGAAAAAGTACTTTTCCGGGTTCTCCACCTTGAGATTGCGCGACGCCGGCCCCGCCAGCGTCACCAGGTTGTAGTCGAGCATCCCCGCCAGCCGCGACACAATCTCCGGCATCGTAAACGCCTCGCTCAGCGCCTCCGTAAATAGCTTCATCATCGACACCGTCTCGTTGGCCAGCTGCATGTACGACTGCGCCTGGTTCTCCGCCTGCTTCAGCTCCGTCTCCTTTTGCTGCCGCTCGTCCGGCCGCAGGCCCGCCGCACTTGCGCTCTGCAGCTCCCGCTGCAGCTCGTGGATCTTGGGGAACCGCGACAGCGCCTCGTCGAGCACGTACGTCGCGTCGTTGAGCAGCAGGTTGACAAACTGCACGAAAAAGGACCGGTTCGTCTTGCTCTGCTGCGTCAGCTGCCGCTTGTACAGGTCGTTGGGCCACACCGCCTTGATCACCTGGAAGATCTCGTAGCGGATGTTGAACTTGTCGTAAAACGCCGTGTGCGCCCCGGTCTGCTCGCACTCAATGTAAAACTTCATGAGCGCGTGCAGCAGGTGCTTGTTGGCAAACGCGCTGTTCGTCAGCGCGTCGCCCAGCACCCCGTTGGCCAGGTGGTACATGCGCCACGTCCCCGAGAACAGCAGCGACACCAGCGACGACTTGAGGTACGGGTTGCGGATGTACTCGGACGACTCCAGGAACGTGATGCACAGCGCCACCATCTCGTCGCCCACCGCCGACGGCAGGATGCGCGGCACGCGCCGGAACAGAAACTTGAGGTGGTCCACCACGTTCTGCAGCGCGTACTCGGGCAGGCAGCTGAACGCCTCGGGCTGCGCCGCCGGCAGCGGGATCTGCAGCTCCTTGTCCGGCGTGTAGTCGGACCCGCTGGCCACGCGCAGCAGCCACACCGACACGTACCGCATGAACATGAGCGCCCGCTGCTGCATCTTCTCGTCCAGCAGCACCGCCTCGAGCGAGTACCGGTACGCCACGTGCCGGTCAATCGCCGCCGTGTACGTCTGCAGGTGCTGCTCCACCAGCGCCATGGACCGGTGCGTGGCCGGCGCGCCCGCCGCCACCAGCTTGCGCTTCTCCTCTTGGAGCATCGCCAGCTGCTCCTCCATGTGCTTGATCTCGCGGTCCATGTCCTTGAACTTCTGGCCCGCCGCGCCCCCGCCGTAGTGGTGCGACGCCATGTTGAGGAAGAAGAGCTCGCTGACAAACTTGGACTCGCCCGCGGCCGTCGTCGCGTAGAAGGCGTCCGCCTGCGCTTGGTCCGCGTTGAGCTTGGTCTCGTCGCTGATGTCGATGCGCGGCTGGCGCCGCAGGTACTCAATCTCGATGCGCTCCATGCGCGAGAAGCTGGCCTCCATAAACGGCTCGCACATGCGGTCGAGCACCGCGCCCACGTTCATCATGAACCCGTCCGAGGCCACCTCCTTGGCGTTCACCTGCAGCGCCCGCCGCTTGTGGTTGACGTTGAGCGCGTACGCGAACCAGTCGAGCAGCTTGTTGCGCGGGCCGTCGCCGGCGCGCGCAAAGGCCATGGCAATGGCGTGCAGGTCGGACTGGTGCTGGTTCAGCGTGAGCTGCAGCGCGCCGTACACGGCCTCCTTGCGCGTCGGCTCCGTCTTGTGCGAGCCGCCAAAGTACGTCTTGGACACCTCGGGCTGCAGCGGCGAGATGCGGAAGAAGGGCCCCAGGATCGTGTAGCGCTCAATGTTGGGCGCCGACTGGGCCATCTGGAAGTACGGGTGCTGGGCGACGGCGACCAGCAGCGGCTTGAAGCGCGTGTACGTCATCATGGCCTCGATGTACCTGGGGTACTCGTCGTCCATGGTCATCGTCGCGAGCTTAGCGCTGATGTCGATCATGGACTTGGTGAAGACGCCCTGCAGTATGCCGTCCTCGTCCTCGTCGAACCGCGCCACAATGTCGGTCAAGAAGTCCATGTCCAGGCTGAGCGGGTCGTCGGAGCGCATGCCGCGGAGGAGGTTCGGCATGAGTGTGTCGTGGGACGGATTTGGTTCGCGACTAAACAGTCAGAGGAAAAGAAACGAAGAACAAAAAACGAAGAAACAAAAAGCGAAGAAACAAAAACGAAAAAACAAAAACGAAGAAACAAAAACGAAAAAACAAAAACGAAAAAACAAAAACGAAGAAACAAAAACGAAAAAACAAAAACGAAGAAACAAAAACGAAAAAACAAAAACGAAGAAACAAAAAAAGGACCGAAAGGCACGCACCCAAAGAGCTCTGGCATAGTCAGGGCAAACACAATGTTGCTCATGCACAGCCGCTTGATCTCCTGCAGCACGGCCACCCGCTGCGGCACCGTGATGCGTGTCTTGATTTGCTTTGTCACGGTCTTGTAGATGGGCAGCAGGTAGTCCAGCAGCGGCTTCTTGTCCGTATAGGCCGAGCATGCCTCTTGGAACGCTGCGTCAATGTCGTCCGCCGTCAACCGCAGCGGCTTGCCACTGGCCGTCACAGCCTCTTCGCCGCCCGCCCGGTCGAGAATCTCGGACCGCAGGTCGTTGAGCAGTGTCAGCGGTGTGCCGTGCCGGTTCTTGGTCTGGGTCGGAGAGACGGTCACGTGGAGGAGGTTCGAGATGGTGGTGTCGGTCCACTCGGCGAGGGCGTCGGCGGCCGACACAGGGTTCGCGGCCGGCGTGGAGGGTTTTGGGCTGGCGATTGGGTGTGCGGCCGAGGCCTGCTGTTTTTGTGGCACGCCCGTAGGGGTGTTAGCGGCAAGGGCAAGCCGGGGGCGCTTGGAAGGGGATGCCTCGCGGCCTGCGCTGCGAGAGCGAGCATGGTCTTGGTCGTTACCTGATGAACTTGATGCGGCGGTTTGCTTCGGTGTGATTGTGATCTTTCTTGTGGCCGGGGCGGGTGTAGGCGTCGATGCGGCGGCGGCGGACGAGGCTGGTGACGCTGGCGAGGCTGCCGCTGCCGGTTTGGGAGAGGTGGAGGTGGCTGCACCGTCCTGGGGCACGGACGTGGACGTGGACGTGGACGAGGACGAAGCTGCGCCGTTGCCAGAGGACGACGAGGCACCGCCGCCGAGCTTGGCCAGACGCCGTGCCCGCATCTAAAACAATGTTAGTCGAGTCCGCCCGAGGGGCCGTTGGCAGGGAACTTCGAACCTACCTGTTCGGCACTGGGGAGCGTGGGCTCCTGGCCCTCGTTTGGATCCATGTGGGCGATGGTGCGTTCTGGAAATGCGGACCTTTGCGGCAGTTCGCAGCTGGACTATTCGACGTCGAGGTTCGAGTTGGAGACAGTGGCCGTGATGCGGAAGACCCGAGAGTGAAGAAGTCGAAAGAAGAGTACTCGTCTGTCGGACCGGACAGCTTGTTGTGTGAGGCTGGAACAGCTTGTTTGGGGTTGTCGTGTGTTGTTCTCCGCTGCAGACGGGCAGACGTCGAACAAGTGTATGTCAAAAAAAAAAAATCTGCTTTGAGATGAATCACGCTGTTCGATGCAAATTGGTGATAGTGGGTCCTGTGTCCTGTCGGGAAGGAAGGGGGGGTTGTTGCCTGTGAAGAGAAAGAAGGGAAGGTACCTTGGCTTTGGGACCAGTTGTTGCTTCCCTGTCGCGATGCCTTCTCGGAAAGGCAGGACTGTTGAACGGGATGTCGCCGCAGGGTAGCCTAGCTGTTGGTGGTGGTGGTGCCCCGCACCTTTCCTGTTTAGCGGCCTTGTTGCCTCTCAGCAGGCAGCTGTAAGGGTGCTGAGGCCTGTTCACATTGCCCACAGCGGCAGCATTTAGCGATGTTACTGGTGCCGAAATAGGGCGTTTTAGGCCGGCAATATGCCTAATGCTCGCAAAGGGTCCTGTAAAGGCGGTGTGGCTGCAAACCTAGCCTGGGCCAAATTCGCCCCGCCCGCGGAACCTGAAATCGAGCTTCGGAGAAGCTCACAGAAGACAGTTGTGCTGTCCGCATTAGTAATGCTCCACTTATAGCCGCCAGTGCGTAACGACGCACATAACGCCAACCATCACCGTAATAACATGAATGTCTACGACTTGAAAAGTAAAAGATGAGTAGTTTGTATTTGTGCCATATGGCCCGAGTACGACATACAATCTGGGTCATA
Organism: Sporothrix schenckii 1099-18; assembly: GCF_000961545.1. Lineage (NCBI taxonomy): Eukaryota > Fungi > Ascomycota > Sordariomycetes > Ophiostomatales > Ophiostomataceae > Sporothrix > Sporothrix schenckii. Next base: position 338,990 of record NW_015971146.1, read on the forward strand.
TTTATGGAGCCCATGATCCGGCTTTCTGCCCGCATAGCAATGAAGACAATGATAATGATAATGACAATGATGCAACCAAATACAAAGGTAACAATGCTCTTGAGAAAAGACCTGTTAGTCTCGTATCCCATCTTACAGCCGCGGGGGATTCTCGCGGTCACTCATGCGGCGTGGCGGCATGGCCGTGTTGTTGGTCGGGGCACGCAACACCGTTGGAGGACCCCGTGGGCCCGGGCCGGGGCCGGTGGCTGCTCCATTCGTAGACGGACCGGCTGCAGCACTCGATGCACTCGGCGGCACAGCGGCCGGTCCGCCGCTCGACACGCCGTCGTCACCAGCGGCGGCGCCGCCACCGCGCAGGCCGACGGATCGTTTCGTGGTCTGGCGGAACGACTCCATCAGCCAGCGCACGTACATGCTGATATGGCCCATGGTGTTGCGCATCTCCAAAATCTGTTCCTTGAGCGGGCCGAGCTCGTTCATGAACATCTGGGCCTGGCGCGCGTCGATTTCGCCGAGGTAGCGCTCGAGGTTCTCGACCTTGGCATCGAAGATGTCAATGTAGGCAACAATGCGGTTCATGCGTTCGTCGCTGTTTGCGTCATCGGACGCAAGGGCTGCCGTGGCGGGAACCAGTGCGCCGTCCGTAGGCGGTGTGCCGGGATGTGGCACGTTGCTGCCGCCACTGTTGTTACTGTTCGCCGGCGCGAGGTTGTCGCCGGCAGCTGCCATGTCATAGTAGCTGCTGAGGTCCTGGTGTGGTTCCAGCGTAGGCTGTGTCTGGGAGTAGACGTGCCCTTGCAGGTTGGGATGCTGTGACGGGTACTCGTACAACGTTGTTGGCGGTGGCTGTTCGGTCTGTGGTGCTGCAGTTCCTGCCACAGCCACCGTCGCAGCCAGGCCCGGTGCCGGTGACTGCGCCGGCCGGGCGGCCATCTCTGCCTCGAGTTTGCGCACCCGGTCTTGTGAGTCCTGCAGCACCGTCTCCATGCTGTCCATGTCGGCGCGGTGGGCGCGGTTCATGCGCATAATCATACCGTACAGGCATGTCCGCTCATGGTCGCCAAAGTCCTTCTTCTTACTGGTAAAGGAACAGCCGGACGCGCGGAACTTGCACTCGATACGGCGCTCTCCACACTCCATAACGTGTGTTCCGTGGCGGTGGCGGGGCACGGCAGCCAGGCAGTGCTCGCACATGAGCTCCTTTTGGTTGCAGTCGGCGTCGTAGTGGTCGTCGAGCGCGGCGAGCTCGACGGGCTTGCCGCAGTACTCGCAATCGATGGCTTGGTGCAGGCACCGGCCGTCCTCGCTGTCGCGGCGCGTAACCAGCTTGTCGCAGTTTGGGTCGGGGCAGGGGATCTTGGTAAAAGGGCACTCCGTCTTATAGTGGTCCTTGATGAACGCGCGAGCCGACGTGTGGTCGCAGCGCCGGTTGGGACAGCGCACGTGGAGGTTGTCGAGCTGGTTGGAGATGATATGCGGCGCGGGCCGGGCAATTACGGGGCCGTTTCGCGACGAGAACCGCGGGATGGGATTGCGGTCGATGGGGCAGCGATTGCTATGGCGTAGCGACTGCGTCAGGCACTTGGCGCAAAATATATGGAAGCACTTTGTTATCTGAGGCTTGACCAGTGGCGCGCGGCAAATGGGGCAGTCGAGGTTCTCGTCGTATGTGCCAATGTATTCGAGCGCGTGCCAGTCGAGCTTGGGCGTCTTTGGCCGGCGACGCTCCAGTCGTGCCGCGGGCGTCACGGGTGTCACGGGTGTCACGGGTGTCGCAGGTGCAGCAGGTGCAGCAGGTGCATGTATCTCGAGCTGTGGTGCACCGCTCCGTCCGCTTGCTCTGCTCCCGCTGCCACTTCCGTCTCCATCGCGTAATCGTCGCAGCATCTCCAACGGCCGACCTGCCTCGCCTGTTCCTGTTCCTCCCGTTGCTGGCCAGGGTATGCTGGGCGGCGATGGGAGCCCTTCTTCTGTATGGTCTTCCGTGTTCGAACTCGAGATGGAGTAGTTGGTGTTCCATGGACGGCCTGGAAACCTGCCGCGCTCCGCCACGTCATTCGTATATCCACTGCGCACGTCCGCGCTCAGCATGTCCATGTTGAGTCGTCGGCCGTCGGCCGCAGCTGCGCTGGTGTTGGCTTCGTCTCCTGAACGCCCCGGGTGTCCGGGGCCAATGGTGCTCGGCGAGGGCGAGAGGGCGATGTGGCCCATCAGTCCGCGTAACACGTTTGGTCGGGACGGCAGCGAGTCTTGGCTGTCGCGGCTGTGGCTGCTAGCCTGGCCGGTGCTCATGCGGCGCTCTATGCTGTTTCGTCGGCTCTCGCTCTGGCTGGTATTGGGATGTGAGTCCAAATCCAGGACACCGCCAGCCTCGTCGCTCTCGGCAGAGTCTTCATCGTGTGGAGGCAGGTTGGGGTAGCGCCGTGAGCGATTGCGGCCGGCGTTGTGGACAGCAGTGCGGTACTCGTCGGCAAAAAACTCCTCGGGTGTGTTTGGCGGCGGCATCGTGACTGTTGCAGAATGAGTCAAAGGAGAGAAGTACGAGAGAGGATGCGCGTCACAGCGCGGAACGATGGCGGGCGTCGCAGTCCCCCTTGAGCAGTTCGACGAGACGATGTAGCGGTGGAGGATGGAGGGGCAAGCGTCGCAGGCTCCGTCTGCTGCTTTTTGCTTGTGATTGTGTGGGTCGTCGGAACCCAATGTCTCGTCAAGTCGTCAGAGCTGGTGAGTCCCACGGAGCCAAAGCGGCATCGCGACGGTGGTGAAGAATCTGTGACAAGTGTAGGGGCGTAGAGACTTGCGTTTCGATGCGACGGCGGCCTTTTCTCTTGTGAAGAATGCTTGGCGTGGGTTGGGAGGCGTTCGGGTTGACACCGAGGCTTTGGGGCCAGAAGCGGACGAAAGAAAGAAACCAACGCGCCAATGATTCGCTATGGTGAACTGTAGCGGAGACAGGGTGCCACACTGTCCTGAGTTGTGGGGAAGCGTGACAGACTAACCACTAAAGATGAAGAGGACAGCGTACAGGCGGTGGGTCATGTTGATGCGATGGTGATGGTGACGGACATAGAAGAGAAAAGCGTTTTGGTGAGATGATGCAAATAGATAATTTGGATAGAGGCTCCGTATATTCATAAATTGTTGGGAAAGTGCATCTGGTGACTAGTTGGGGAAAGAGCTTTGAGAACAGATGTCCGTGTCAGAGGCAGGAGCTCTGGTTGGGTTTGACGTAGTCGGGAGCATCTCATTGGTCCGTGCGATCGCATTTGCGTCACCGAGATGACACAGCGGATCACGTGACCTTATTGGATTCTGATGCCGCGACAGTATGAGGTTGAGATACACGTCGCCTTGGTCGACGAGGAACCTGTGGATTGACTAGTTGCATTTACTTAAGAGGTGTATAATGTCCTTGGTTATATGTGTTGGTCAATCGGTGGGTTAATTAGGCATAGTTGACTCTCGTTTGAGGATAGATTACGGTTTATAAAAGCTCGCATCTATTTTTACATATCGAACACATTATACGTAATATTGTTTTTAAATTATGAATAGTAAAGAATTTCAAGTAATAGAAAGGCATTTAAACCTTATTCAACTCACAGGCTGTACGGCGCCGCCACAAACACCTCACGAAGGCCGAAAGCAGTCTCCTTACACAGATCCGCACCGGCCACATCGGCCTACGAGCGTACCTCTACCGACGAGACGCCGTCGACTCACCAACATATATATACGGCGCTAGAGACGAGACCCCGGCCCATGTCCTTTTATCCTACACGGCGGCACCGTCACGGCCGACAGACTAACCGTAAACACTAACAGACTTAAACCGCCGACTTCAAACGGGTCTCACGGCCCGACCACTCCTCCGTTAACTTATCCGGAGCGGCAGGCTCCCGGAGTATAGCCTAACGAGGGAGCTTGAACGGTCGCCGTCGCCGGCCTAGAGTGACGACACACTAGACAATACACCGACTCTCCTTACACTCTTTACGCCATCTGCTTCCCTTGCTCTTTTCTGTCCTGTTTATTCGATTCTGTTTTGTTTTATTCTGTTTATTTATACCTCCTCGGTAGCTATTCGAGCCAACCGCACGCAACCGTAACTAGAAAGATTACACACCTAGATCTGTGACAGTTTTTTCCCCAGAGGGTTTTGTCTAGCTAGTCGCCAATAGTCAGGAGTGGCTGAGAAAGGCGGATAATAATAATAATAATAAACCTTATTCAACATTTGCACCTCGAAATAGAACATAAGACGTTACATGGTCCGTAAAACTGTGATACAATTTCTGCTACCCCGTTGTTTTTTGCAGTAGTACGAATATATATTTATGGCTGTAGGATCTGCTCGGCCCAAATAGGAACCGTGCAAGTGTATGTGTGTGGTGTATATCATATGATTATCCTTGTTGTGCCCGATCCTTCTAGTAGAGTTGTTGATGTTCACCTCTGCCACACCGTTGCACGAATTACCGCGTCAACCACTCCATCGCCTTGTCGACCTCCTCGGCGGTGCCGCATACCAGCCCGCCACGCTCGTCTGTGTCGGCCAGCGGCGTGTCCAGCACCGGCTCGCCCGAAACGGGATCAACGGCCTTGCCACCCACGGTCTCGAGGACCAGCGCCACCGGACACAGTTCGTAGAGGCGGCGCAGCTTGGGCGTGCTGGCGGCGGTGACGGGCGACAGGTAGATGCCGTGGCGCTTGACGAGAATGTGCACGAGGTCGGGGACGAGCCCGCCGGCGTAGCGCAGCGTGTACTTGCTGGCGATGTAGTGGGCGATGAGGTCGCCATACGGGGTGAGCTCGGCGGAGCAGCGGATGTTGGCGGGGGCAAAGTATTTTGTGCGGGCCTCGGCAGCGGGGGCGAGCGTCACCTCGGGGTGGACAAGCTCCCAGGCGCCCGTAGCCGCCCCATAGCCCACGTCGATGCACACGGGCTTGGCCGCGCCCGGAACGCGCAGGGCGATGAGGGCGGTCGTGCGCGGCCCGTAGACACCCAGCACGGATGCAATCTGGGCGTCGGCTGGGCGCGAGCCAATGGCGGTGGCCCCGTCCCAGACGCCGGCAATGGTGCCGACGGTCCAGTTGGGCGCAATGATGGAGCTGCCGTCGAGTGGATCAAAGGCCACGGTGTAGACCTCGGACGAAGACGCGGACACGGACGAGATGGGCCGTTCAATCGGGTCCTCTTCGGAGCTGGCCGTGGCGACTGTGGGGCAGCGAGCGAGTGCTTCTCGGATTAGATTCTCGGCCATCACATCGACGTTCAGCTGGTCGTCGCCAAAGGCGTTGGTGCCGCCGGCGAGGGCGACGTGGTGCGCATCGCTGAGGGCCGAGGCGACAGCGGCGATGCTGTCGAGGAGTGCGGGCAGCACCGAGGTGGTGAGGGCTGTGCGGTCGCTGGTGGCGCCGGACAGGACCTCTTTCAGGTGCTGAACGACGTTAGACGTACTGGATGACATTGTGGCGTGTGTGACTGCGCATGTTAATGTGTGTTTTGAGTTGCCAGTGAGGGATATTATGTGAAGCTTTTGGGATTTCATGCCCCACTTTCGCGGACGCCAAATGGTGATGTACCAGAACACTGTGACGAGGGCGGGAAAGCAACGCAAATATGAATTTAAAAGACGTACTCGATTCTGAAAGAATACAAAGCTCAGAAAAAGGCAACAAAAGCCTCATTACAGCAGTTGCGTGTGATGCGCTTGACGGCTGCGTTTATGATTCTTTTGCTGGTCACCTCTCCCCGAGATGACCTCCTTTTCGACGATGTGGGCAAGGTCAAGAACAGCCTCTAACGAGGCCCATGGGACATTCCAAGGGGCTCCGGCTGTGCCTTTTGGGCTCCGACAGTACGTAGCCCATGAGATTGCCTACTTGGGAAAGGCCATCTGCTTCCGGCACTGCTATATAAACACACAGAGGGAAGAGAATTATCAACATGCAACGTTGGACGTCAACGTCAACGTCAACGCTACTCTATCGTGGTTGTTCTTAGCCAACTGGATTCTAGCAGGTCCCGTGCGCATGGTCTGTTGTGCGGCTCCAGATCCAACATGCTTCGTACAAATGCCACAAATGCCTCTCTGTCGTCTTTGCGTCCGTCGCCTTCACCAAAAGCACCACTGCCAGCGCACAGATTCTCGAGCGCAAGCGACGGAAAGGATATGCCGCTCTCGAGCCGGTCACGACGGCTGGCACGGGACAGCAGCGTGTCGGGCACGCGCCCCAGTATCGCCTGCATCTGCGCCAGGTGCGCCTCGGACGAGTACGCGGCTGTGGCAGTGGCTTGTCCGTCGAAGCAAAGCTGGCCCGTCGTCAGCTCCCATATCTGCAAGTACGCTTAGTGTCAGTACGTGTTTGTGATTGTCCGTGGGTGATATTGATGCGCACAACGAGGCCCAAGTTCCAAATGTCGACCTTGCTGTCCCAGGCAGCACCGAGAATGACCTCGGGCGCCCGCAACTTGTCCGGCTGGATCCATTCAGAGAGGAGCTTGGTCGTCCACGAGGCTGTTGATGGTGAGTGCATGCGCTATGGTACGGAGGGAGGTTTCTGGGTTGACAGGACGCACCAGTGCCGAAATCAGCGAGGCGGAATGACATGCCTGAGACAGCGGCTGCGGCTGTCAGATCCTCGTGCGCCGAAGCCACCGGCTCCGACGCCATGTAGTAGTCGTGCGGCGGCGGTAGTGGCGCTGATTTTTGCTGGAAGACGTCAGGCGGCGCGTGCTGGAACATGTCGTTTGTCTCGGCCGTGTTTCGACTAGAATGTTTGTCGGTTTGATGTCTTGATGGGTTAGTACGCGCATTTCTCACGATATACCTTTGAGCTGGTATGGGACACACCCGTGTGGATAACTCCGCATTCATCATGAAGAAACGCGAGCGCCGTCACAAGGTCCCGTGCGACTTGCTTCGCCAGGTGCACAGGAAGCCGGCGGCGCGGAAACAAGTCTCGGAGCTGGCCCAAGTTTGGCCCCATGGCTTTGAACACGAAACATACGTGCTGGCCGTTTGGACCCTCGTGCCTGAAAGTGTCGAGGAGCCCAAGAACATGTTTACTTTGTGGATCTCCCCGTTTTTCTTGCTGTTCTTGATGTGCTTTCTGTTTGTTGACGATACAATCCAATATGGCAAGCTCGTATGAGTCCTTTTTGCCATCGTACGTATCTGCTGTCAAGATTTTGAGGGCGACCATTTGCTTCGTCCTCAAAACAACGTGTTAATTCAGGCATATCACCACCGGTCACACTACCAATATCTGGTCACGTACTGTGTATTGTGAGCCAGCCAAACAGTCGAATACACCCCGAACCCAAGTTTTCTTAGTACACGGTACTTTCCGTTGTCAAACTTGGTCCCGATGCGGACCGGGTGGAAGCCTCCCGAGGCATATCGTGCTATGTTTTCTTCGGATATGCTGGGCGTGGTGTCTCTGTTGAGCGAGGTTCTGAATGACACATACATCCGGCCTGTTCCGCAAGACCGGTAGCTACGCCCAAGCGCCGACTGGAGGCGACGAGACACCGCGCTGAATGCCCTTGGAAGTGGCGACATTGTGAATGGAATGTTGGAATGCCGGTGAACGTAAACCTCGCGACGCTCTGTACGTGCACGTTGTGACGAGGATACATGTAACAGTGGATTCGATTTTATGTAAGCAGGAGCGTGTCCCCTGAGAGACGCATGGGGATTGGCTGATTGATTGGCTACGGTGCATCTTGAGTTATGCAGGTACTATGTGCGAGATGTAGCAAAGTGGCGCGTATTGCCGTCGTTATCAGGATTTCCATGGACTATATGTTGTACGCAGCTCTTGTTATCGGTCTCCACCCGAATCTAGATTGGTTGTATAAGGCAAGACGGGACAGCATGCGACGATCCAAGCGACGTCTGTGCAGTCTAGCCTTCTTCCCGGAAACGAAGAGACGTCTTATGATGGTTTGTTATTGTGTGGACGTCGACCCGACTCATCTCAACACATGTCCTCGGCCGCTTCCTGTCATCCATCCAACAGACATGCAATCAAGAGCATTCGTCACCGCCATCCTGCCACGTTCTTTTTGGTTTATTTTGGTGTTTGCTGATCGGCGGGACGAGTGGCACGTTCTCCGCCCAAAGGGATTGATCCGGCGACCACTGCCACTCAGAAATGGCACACAAGACGGGACAGCCTGCAGGTACATATGATTGTGCCTGGGTTGACGGGGGTCCGACGAATGGTAGCGAGCACACGTTTGTCTGGATGCAGTAAATTGCAGTTGTTTTCTTTGCCCGTCAATTTAGCCGTCGCACGAGAAATTGCGTGGTCGACGGACGACAGACAAAAATAAACAAAAGGTTCGCGGAGCTAACTGGTTTCCTGGAAAAAAGGGGGCCCAGTAAATGACGATCCGAGAGTACGGACGGTGTTGGATACTCTTGTGAAATAAAACGGACAATCACCGCCACTTGCTCGTCATTGTTATGATGACTGTTGCTTTCACCACGCCCTATCGGCCCACCTTCAGTATGCACACGCTGTCCACTCTTGCTGTTGCCGGCCTGGCAGCCGTAGTTTCTGCGGCCCCCGCGCCGGCGGACGGTTTCCGGCTGACGGTCGACACGGCCACGACGTACCAGACGATTGACGGGTTCGGGTTCAGCGAGGCGTTCCAGCGCGCGCACCAAATCATCGACCTGCCCGAGGCCACGCGGGCCGCGCTGGTGGACCTGCTGTTCAACGCAACGTCGGGCGCCGGCTTCTCGATTCTGCGCAACGGCATCGGCAGCAGTCCCAACAATACGCAGGACTGGATGAACACGATTGAGCCCGACGCACCGGCCGGCGGGCCGGCGGGGGCGCCGCATTACGTGTGGGACGGCCGCGACTCGGGCCAGTTCTGGGTGGCGCAGCAGGCGGCGGCGTACGGAGTCAAGACGTTTTACGCGGACGCGTGGTCGGCGCCTGGATTCATGAAGAACAACAGCGACGATGCCGGCGGCGGGTACCTGTGCGGCAGTCCGGGCGCGCCGGTGTGTGCCTCGGGCGACTGGCGCAAGGCGTATGCCGAGTACCTCGTGGAGAACGTGCAGCTGTACAAGGTGGGTGGAAAAGTGCGCGTTGGTTTTTTTTTGTCAGTCAAGCTCGACGCGAGCTGACCCCAACAGGAGCACGGCATCAACATTACACACCTTGGCTTCTTGAACGAGCCCGACTTGACGTGAGTTTTTCTGTTGTCTCCCCACATCCGATGGCAACGCGTCACCGAGTCTCACATCACACAGGACCGCCTATGCCTCGATGCTGATGGACGGCGCGATGGCGGCCGATTTCATCAAGATTCTGCACGCGGTGCTGGCCGCGCACGGCCTCGAGAAGCAGGTGCACATCGCCTGCTGCGACGCCACAGGCTGGGCCACGCAGCGCAACATGTCGGACGCCATTCTGCGCGACGCCGACGCCGCGCCGCTCGTCGACGTGTTCACGACGCACCTCTACACCTCCAAGGTCGACACGCCGCTGCCGACGCGGCCACAGCAGCCGCAGCACGCGTGGATGTCCGAGTACGCCGACCTCGGCGGCAACTGGTCGACGACCTGGTTCAACGCCGCCGCGGCCGCTGCCAACGACACCGACGTGCTGAAAGGCGACGGGCTGACGTGGGCGCAGCACCTCCACACGGGGCTGACGACGGGCAATTTGAGCGCCTTCTTGTGGTGGGTGGCCACGCAGGACACGCAGACAAACGGCAACAACAACGAGAAGCTCGTGCTCGTCGACCTCGCGGCGGGCACCTACACCGTGGCCAAGCGGCTGTGGGCGTTTGCGCAGTTCAGCCGAGCGGCGCGGCCGGGCGCCGTGCGGGTGGCCGTCAAGACGACGGGCGTCGACGGCTGCGTGGCCAAGGGCGCGTCGCCGCTGCGCACGGTTGCGTTCCACAACGCCGACGGCAGCGTGTCCGTTGTGGCCATCAACGACGGCGCGGTGGACGTGTCCATCAGCGTGCGCAGCCGCGTGGCGAATGCCGTCTCGGCCGAGGCCTGGGCGACGGACGAGACGCGGGATTTGGAGCCGGTGGCGGTGACGGTCGACGCGCGCGGCGACGTGACTGCTGCTGCGGTCCCGGCACACGGTGTCCTGAGCGTGATTGTTCGTGTGTAGGTTGGTGGGTGGATGTGACGGTCGGTGGAAGGCCAGATAGTAAGATGTTTGCTGTGACCGAGCTGTCCTCTTCGCTGTATTAATCTAATATTATTATTTTGTCTTTGCAGGATACGTTTATAAGACGATAGCATGATTTCTTTGCCAGATGACGAATTACCAAAGTCACTGAAGACGTGACATCTGCCGTCTCGGCCATCACAATGTGGAAATACACTACATTGACACGGGCCATAGACAGCACATTTGTCCGATGTGATGCGAGACGACAGAAATAAATAAGAGAGTGGCTAGAAAGGGTACCACGGCTCGGATCACTGCCTAGCCGGGCCTGTGGACCTGCAGTAGGGCGACGGGGACGAGGATAAACCGACACAAGGGCAAAACGAGAACCCTGATGGCGACCTTGATGGGCCACGGCAGCGGTGAGACGAGACTTGGGGACGGCGAGTACGTCGTATGGATCGTTTGTGGGCGGTGAGGATGTGAGGATGTGACACTGATCATACTCTTTGCGGATTCCAACGCCCGTCGACCAGTCGCTTTTCTTCTCTGCACAGCTTGTCATCTCAGATCCTGGATGCTGTGTCCCGGTCGACGCCGTTTGTCATTGGTAGTCTGCCTGTCGTTTGATGACATGGTCGATCTCGCATATGAGGGACGACGGGTGATTTCGCGTATTGAAATTGCCGTTTTATGTGTCCTGCTTGTACTCTGCTCTGTGTTCATTTCGGTACTGCATGGTGCCGGCAGTCGTCGATGCGCCGCTAACGAGTAGTCAGGGGTACAAAGCTGCAAGGGGAGAGCTATTTCGCTTGCTGACGTGTGGTTGATACCTCTGGACATGCGACAATATATTTGACGTCTTCCCAGCGTCTTCCCAGATGTTGCTCGGCATACTCGCTGCTCGATACTCAATACTCTTTCCCCGTGTCGTGACAGAGGCGTCTGTCTCTTCTGTTGTGACATTATCTTCCACCGTCCGCCTCTTACCTTTCTGTTTTGGAGTGGCACATTTGCAATGGCCGTCGACGATTACACCGTCGGGGCCACGCGCTCCGACACACCCACCAACACACCCTCGTCCACGTCGGCACTCATCGCCACCAAGTTCACGACGACGGCGATCCGCAGCAAGACGAACCGGCACGAGTCGCCGCAAAAGGGCATTTCTGATTTCTGGTCGGCCTTCCACGCACGGAAGCCGGGCAGGATCACGTCGATATTCCCGCGGCGACTGTACGAGCAGTGGGGCCTGCAGCCTGCCCAGGATGTCGTGGGATGGACTGCCGCGACGGTGGCGGGTGTTGCAGGTGTGAGCACGCCGGCAGCCTCGTCCTCCTCATCGACTTCCTCGACCTCGTCGGTCTCATCATGGGCGGCTGTGTCGGCTCCGTCGACGCCCACAGAGCCTTCGCCAACGCCGACGACCTCCTATGAGGCTGCCGCAGCTGCTTGCCGTGCCGCCGTGGCCCGCATCGTCAGCGCATGCCACCGCACGAATGAAAAGTTCACCGACCCCGAGTTCAACTTGGAGGACGACCCCAACCAGAACTGTCTGCGCGGCCTGGTGCGGCGGCGCGCGGCGGACGGCGGGGAAGAGAATGCGCTGCATCCACTGCACACACCGCCGGCGGTGCATCGCGTGGACTGGATCTTTGAGAAGCCAGTGTTTGTCAAGAACGGACGCGAACGGAGTGAGGACACCAGCGAGCGCAGCGAGGACAGCGGCTTCTCGTCGTCCGACGTGCAGCAGGGCCGCGTGGGCGACTGCTGGTGGATTGCCGCCGTGGCAACGATGGCGCACCGCACGGACCTGATGCGCCGCGTGTGCGTGGCCCGCGACGAGCGGTGCGGCGTCTACGGCTTTGTGTTTGTGCGCGACGGCGCGTGGACGCCGGTGGTGGTCGACGACCAGCTGTACGTGCACCACGCGAACTTCCGCGCCGAGACGTACGACGCGTCGGGCCAGCGCGCGCGCGACCACCGGCAGCGGTTCCAGCGCGGGTCGGAGGCGCTGTCGTTTGCGCGATGCGCCGACGCCAACGAGACGTGGCTGCCGCTGCTGGAGAAGGCGTTTGCCAAAGCGCACGGCGACTACGGCGCGCTGGCGGGCGGCTGGTGCAGCGAGGGCATGGAGGACCTGACGGGCGGCGTCAGCACGACAATACCAGCGAGCCGCGTGCTGGACAAGGACCGGCTGTGGCGGGAGCTGGCGGGCGAGGCAGGCGAGATGGGCGACGACGGCGGCGGGCGCAACAGCGACTTTGTGTTTGGCCTGTCGGTCATGGGCTGTGGATGCGTCCGGGCCAACCACAACGGCCTTGCCGTCAACCACTGCTACTCGGTGCTGCGGGCGGTCGAGGCCCCCTTGGAGGACGGCGCCGCGACGGTCCGCCTCGTCCAGATCCGCAACCCCTGGGGCCACCGCAACGAAGCCACGCACATGGGTGCCTGGCACGGGCCCTGGGCGGACGGCGCCAAGGAGTGGACGCCGTACTGGCTCAAGACACTGGGCCACACGTTTGGTGACGACGGCGTGTTCTGGATGGCCTTTGAGGACGTGCTGGCGACGTTTGGCTACCTGCACCGCACGCGCCTGCTGGACGACGCGTGGACGGCGGCGCCGCCGCTGTGGACGTCGTTGCGTGTCGGCTGGGTCGCCGGCTACGCGGACACGCACTTTGCTGTCGACGTCGAGACGGCCGGGCTCGTGGTGGTCGTCCTGTCCCAGTTCGACGACCGCTACTACCGCGGCCTGCGCGGGCAGTACGCGTTCACGCTGCACTTTGTCCTGCAGTCGGCCAACGGCACGGTCCTGTCCAGCGCGCACGCGCCCAACGCCCAGGAGACGCGGTCCGTCAGCTGCGAGGTCGTCCTGCCCGCCGCTGGGCGGTACACGGTGCGCCCGCACATCACGGCCCGACGGGACCGGCGCAGGCTGGCAGAGGCGGCCGTCGTGTGCATGACGGCCGAGACAAACCCGGCCAAGCTGCGGCAGGTCGGACAGCAGTACGATGCGGCGCACGCCAAGGGAGGCGATGTCGTCGACGAAGACCAGCGGCTGGAAGACCGACGCGCGCGCAAAGTGGCGAGGGTGCGGGCGCGCAAAGCGTGGCACAAGGCCGAGCTGACGCGGCTGCGCGCGGCGCGCGTGGCGTGGGTGGCGGCGCGAGAAGAGTTTCGACTGCGGCGCGAGAAACAGATGCACGACGTGGCCGTGAAGGAGACGGAAAAGGACGACAAGGAAGACCAAGACAAGAACAAGGACGGCCAGGCTCTCCCCGACGTCGACCCCGGCCCCGAGCCAGTGGCCTTTCCCGAGCCCAGCTTTTCCGACAGCGAACTCGACGCCGACGACAGCGACGATCTGCTGGACGACAGCGACGGCGAGGCCGCTGCCATCGACCTGCGCAAGACCATGGGCAAGAAAGGATGGCCGTTTGTAGAGGACGACGACAAGGGTGACGACAAGAACGACAAGAGCGACAAGAGCGACAAGCAAAGTGACGAGGACGGCCACGCCGACGACGACGACTCGCCGTGGAATGCCGTCTGCATCGTCGGCCTGCGCGTGTACGCGAAAGAGCCAGGAGTCTCCGTCGGCCTGGTGCGGCCAGAGAAGACAAATGTGGGGGTCACAAACAAAGATATAAAATAGGAAGCAACCGTAGAAGACACAGGAATTCGCTTCTAGCCACAGCTTAGATTGTTGACACATTTCTGCTTATATTCCCAGCCGGCCAGAATCTGCTCCAGACCCGCCTGTGCCTCCTTTCTGATGGCCTCGACTTCCTTCGTATCATTTCGTCCCAAGACGCTTTCGTATCGAACTGTTTGTGTTGGATTTACTTATGTCGGTGCTTGGGTCTCACCAATTTTGAGCTACGAACCAAGGCTTTTGCTCATAGACCGCTCCGTGTTGAAGACTGTTTGAACAAATACTGTACGTAACGAACGCAGAGCCACAGGAAAACGGAACAGTTCTTGATGAAGGATGATCATGCGGCGTATCAGTCCGCCCCATACGCACCAATCACTCTGCAATCCATACGGGACGAATTACGCCCAGCAACCTATCCGTCTTTCAGACAACAATCAAATGCCCTCATTGGAGGATGCCATACGAGGTTATGGGATTGGCTCATCACCTGCCGACGAGTCTCGCGTGGCTTAGCCACAATTGTTCATCGTTTCCTGGGCATATAGAAATCTCAGCCACCACGAGGCCATGCATTGCCTCGGTGCAGCTTGCGTGATCGTGGGGGCCATAAACCAAACGTGACATGCTCGTCTTCTTCGAGTGTACCGTGGCGGCCGACACGGGCGGGGTAAGCCGCGGGGCATTTGAGGCAACTATGGACCGGAGCATACTGCATGTTTCTTCTGATGTTGAGATGCTTTTGTCTCCAACTAGTGCACATCTCCACAACGTGGCAATACAATTTAGATACTGCTGTTACAACCCTCGTAAGTAGGATTCTGCTGGTAACATGGGGTTTGCCTTTGCTGACAACATACCTGTAGATTGTGTATATTTACACAGCACAAGCATAACGAGTCAAAGCCTCTGTCTACGATGTCCTACCAGCGCAGTACCTGCACGCAATTTTATATTCACTACACTTGTGGCCATGATAAGAACAGCGAATTTGTAAAGTGCCCGGAGCATGAAAAAAGGGAGGCCAGTGCAGTGTTCTCGATAGAGTGGAAGAAAAGACGAGTACGCATGCGCCGAGTGTTATTATCATTAACGAACACATGGAATGGGTATGATTCTCGTGGTTAGCGAAGGGCCAGCATGGACTTTAACTACCAAGGACGGCCGGCTCCCGACTCGTCGACTAGTTTAGCTTCTAGAATCTTCCTCTCCGCGTCTCGGGCACTGCTGCTCCAGGTATCTGTACCCTGAAGCACCGAATCCTCAAAATCGATAAATTTGGGTCCTTGCTGCGTTACCACAATGTTGTACTTGACAAGGTCGCCATGGATCAGGTAGTGGTGAAGGGTATCGAGCGCGGTCTTGCACGCCTCCAGATCGCCGAGATTGGGAACGCGCCCCTCGAGCTTTCCCGTCAAGAAGCCAATGACGCGGTCCGCGTGTATCTCGTACACATAGCCGACGAGCTTGGCGGTGACAGGGCAGTCTATCAGGCGATGATAGCTCTGGAGTTCTTGGATGACCTATGGGATCTCGTGGGGAAAACGTGCAATCTTGAGAAAGTACACATTGCCGTCGATCTCGACCTCGGAGGTGCGCGACTTGTGCTTGCGAACAAGGCGGAGGCTTTCAAAGCGGTAGACGGGGTAGTCGTCGAGAAGATACGTCTTGGGAACGGAGGGGACAGGGGTCTTGTCGAGGTCGCAGCGCGTCGTTCCCTTGCCCACATGGATCGTGAGGGTCGTCCAGGGCGTGTTCCACCCGTCCAGTTTCTCCAGTTCAGCCAGGACCGTGGGGCCGTGGTTACGGGCGTGCCCGGGAAGAAAGTCTTCACCAAAGACGGCGACGTAGACGATCCCCCGATCAGCTCGCTGTATCCTGTAGAAGGCGTCATTGTCCCCAGACTCGACTGACAACATGAGATTCATGATCACTGCAGAGGTAGTGAGGCGAAATTGTATGGAATGAGGGCAATGACTCAGATGGTAGGCAGAGTCGTTCCCTAATGTATTATGGATAGACTTAACAGTCGACGCGGTAGTCGACTCGCACACAGAAAATGGTGTCCAGCTCAGTTCTTTTCTCATTATAATGTTTGTGAGTTGTCTCATAAAAACAATGAAATAGTGGAGCGGAATAATTTTAGTGCGATTTTAACACTCCACAGGGAGTCGATTACTACCTGTCGCCACCTGTCACGTAATTTAGTGCTCCCCAGAGTGCAGTGGAAACAAACACACAAGTCCCAAGAACGACGATGTGCAAGTCGACCTATGGTTATACCACTCCGAGGCTTCGTCCGCACCGACAACTCATGAACAGCACATGCCTGCCCCGCGCCAGTACGTACGATTTTGCGACCTGAAGTTCTAATACGGAATACAATGCGAGGGTGGCTGAAAGGGCGGTGTGCGACATGGTTACACGACCTTCACAACTGCTCACAGTCTCCTATTTGACCGAGCATTGAAGTCCCGTAGGTCAACAGCCTCGATTTGTTTCCCTCTTTTCGGTCAACAGTGACCCTGTCGTTGTTATACGATTTACTGAGTTGATATTGATCTCCAATGGCTGTGGAGATGGCGGCTTAAACCAGCCCTGCCATATCGGGGAGATCGGGAGGCTTTGGTTGCCGACGGGAAGACGGCGCCAACGCCAACTAACTATTGGGGAAATGTGACCATAACCTCCTCCCCGCTGGAGACGGAAATAAAGAAATGAGCAGTAGAATTGTCGATGGTGTCCGCCGACGGCCGCTGTTGCCGGATGTTTGGGGCCCGTGATTCCGAGTCGACCTTTGTCATCTTGTCCGTGTAAGTGTCTAGTGTTCATACTAGACTGTAAATATTGAACGCGAAGCACTCGATGCGGCGTCAAAGGGTACGCATACTGAATTGACCGAGACCGTTTCAACACCATGGCTTCACATCCTATTTTATCCAAGGCATGTGGGCATTTCTCTATGGTCAATGAGTGATTGTTCACTGACAACAACGTGCAGCTCAACGATGCTTCCCTCTTCATCGAGAAGGGCCACATGGACGGCACCTGGGTGACGGCCGCGTCGGGCGCCAGCTTTGACGTCGTCAATCCAGCCAACGACCAGATTCTCGGCGCTTGCCCCGACTTTTCGGTTGCCGAGGCGAACCGCGCCATTGATGCCGCCGCCAAAGCCTTCCCGGCGTTTCGTGACACGGCGCCGCGCGAGCGTGCCCGTCTGCTGCGCCGCTGGTATGACCTGGTCATGGCCCATGCCGACGACCTCGCTCTGCTTCTCACACTTGAAAATGGCAAGCCCTTGGCCGAGGCCCGCGGCGAGGTCGTCTATGCCGCCAGCTTTCTCGAGTGGTTCAGCGAAGAGGCCCCGCGGGCCTACGGCGACACGGTGCCGGCCGCGAACCGGCCTGGTGCGCGCCAGGTGCTGACAGTGCGCGAGCCGGTCGGGGTGTGCGTGCTCATCACGCCGTGGAACTTCCCTGCGGCCATGATTACCCGCAAAGCCGCTGCCGCGCTCGCCGCTGGGTGCACGGCCGTCATCAAGCCCGCCGGCGAGACGCCCTTTACGGCCAACGCACTGGTCGAGCTGGCCCGCCGGGCAGGTGTGCCGCGGGGCGTGCTGAATGTTGTGACGGCCAGCGCAGCGCAGACGCCCGCCGTCGGCGCAGCGCTGACATCGTCGCCGCGTGTCCACAAGGTGTCCTTCACCGGGTCGACGGCCGTGGGCAAGCTGTTGATGCAGCAGTGCGCCGGCAACACGCCCGGCAGCACGCTCAAAAAGGTGTCGCTCGAGCTTGGTGGCAATGCGCCGTTTATCGTGTTTGACGATGCCGACCTCGAAGCAGCCGTGGAAGGCGCGCTGTTCAGCAAGTTCCGCGCAACCGGTCAGACATGCGTGTGCGCCAACCGGCTGTATATCCAGGCGGGCGTGTACGACTGGTTTGCTGCACGTCTTGCTGAGCGTGTCCGCGGCGAATTTGTCGTCGGAGACGGCGCGGTGGCCGGTACAACACACGGTCCGCTGATTCACGCCCGAGCCGCCGCCAAGGCCGAGGCACACGTGCTGGATGCCGTCAAGAAGGGCGCCAAGGTGTTGGTTGGTGGTACGGCCCGTGGCAAGACGGCCTCCTTTGTTCAGCCCACCGTCTTGGCCGACGTCACCTCTGATATGCAGATTGCATCGGAAGAGACTTTTGGTCCCGTGGCCGGTCTCTTCCGGTTCACGACCGAGGCCGAGGTTCTCGATCTCGCGAACAGCACGGAGTTTGGCTTGGCCGCGTACGTCTTCAGCCAGGACGTGCATCGGGCGTGGCGCGTGGCTCGGGCCCTGGATGCTGGCATGGTTGGCCTTAACACGGGCGTAATCAGCGATGCGGCGGCGCCGTTCGGCGGTGTCAAGTCGAGCGGGTTTGGTCGGGAGGGCAGCAAGTACGGCATTGAAGAGTACATGACGGTCAAGACCATCACACTGGGTGCCGAGAGGGTGAAGAGTCGCTTGTAGGGGAGTAAGTCGGATTTTCAGTTCTATGGACGTCAAAAGGTGATTGAGAAGGGGTAACGCAGTTTGCCCCTTCCTGCATGCCGTTCCTTCCGTTTGTTGCTGTGACAGGCGCCTTCTCTTTTCGTCGTTCGTGGTTCTTTACGGCAAGTGCAAATCAGTCTGTTCATTCTAGAATCTAATTGGCTTGAACTCTGATGTTGTCCTATCATCACAGTCGCAGTTTCTTCAATTGGTTGTCTGCGCTTCCGTGTTTACTTTTTTGTTGTTATTTCCCGTTTCGTATCGTTGTAAGGCAGATCAGACAAGACTACCGGTATCCACTTTGACCGCCATCCCCAACTTTCAATGAAACCTTCTCACCGCAAATCCTAACAACATTTTGGTGACCTCAACTTTCGCAGCAGCCACACATCCGCTTCATCCTCGCCATCTGCACCACTCGAGGCAATCTTCGAATCTATCTAAGAAACGCCCGTCGTCCAATCACTTGATACTACTCTTTACGCGATGCCTGCATCCGACGCTCTTCGTGAGTCAATGGAAATCGTCTCGTCCAGTCCGCCCCCACACCAAAGGCAAAAGCTAACAATCGTCGAGAACCGCCTCTGACGCCGGCTGAGCGGACGATTGTCAAGTCGTACGGTGGTTGGACGGGCTTTATGCAGTCGTACGGTCTCAAGCCATGGGACGAAGCCGATGCGCAGGAGGGCAAGCAGATCCTCGAGGCTATGGTCGATGCGGACGACAAGGAAAACTAAGACCCGGAGGGGCAGGGCAGCTTCCAGCAAACATACGAACATACGTGCAGTCCGGGGGCATTGAACACATAATAGCACGGCAAGGGGCGGTGATTACAGCCAGTACAAGAGTAGCACGTGCTGAGCAAATGAGCAATGATCAATATTAATCAACCTGTTATTCTACCTCTTGCTTAGATTGTGTACACAAACCGCGGGCTCTCGTCACCAAGTGCATCAATCTCGTCGTCCGACATGCCTGCGATCTTGTGGTCCTCCAGTCCGGCGGCGCGGCGTTTGTTGACGCGGTCGTAGTAGTAGGACAAAAAGCCATAGATGGCGATGCCGTACGCCAGCAGGGCAATCGACACACTGTAGCCCATGACGTAGCGGGGCGCGTCGGCAGCAGGGTACAGAAAGGGCGAGACGATGCCGGAGCAGTTGCAGACCATGATCTGGATGGCCGAGGCGGTGGTGCGCTTGCCGTAGCGCGGCGTGTTGGAGGGCAGCCAGGCCAGGGGCAGGCCGACAGCGATGAACAGGCCCAGCGAGATCAGAAAGGTGGCAAAATAGTGCACGGCGGAGCTGGCGGGGGCCATGGACACGCCGTACCCGACAATGCAGAGGGACGCGGCGGCGATCTGGTAGGGGCCGCGCAGCTGGTGGGTGTCCGACAGGCGGGCGACGACGAGGTAGCTGGCGGCGCCGAGCACGTAGCAGGGCACCGTCAACGCCTGCGACTGCGGCTTGGTCCACGTGCCGAGACCGCTCACGATGCTGGGCAGGAACACCGAGTAGCTGTACAGCATGGAGTTGACGCCAAACTGACCTGCGGCAAACAGCCAAACCTTCCAGTCCTTGACGGCCTTGAGGGCGTCGGCGCGGTCGAGCTCCTGGTGGAAGCCCGTCTGGCGCCGCAGCCGGGCCACGAGCAGGGCGCGTTCCTCGGCGCGCAGGAACCAGGCCGTCTGGGGCTCGTCGGCCAGCAAGAACCACATGGCCACGCCGAACAGGGCCGTGGGGATGCCTTCGAGAACAAACACCCAGCGCCAGCCGGACAGGCCGCGCGTGCCGTCGAGAAAGCCGATGCCGTAGGCCAGCAGACCGCCGCAGGCACCAGCGAGCGCCGAGCTGACAAACAGGTAGCCGATGCGCAGGGCGAGCTCCCGCTTGGTGTAGAAGAGCGTCAGGTACACGGTGAGGCCGGGGAACAGGCCGCCTTCGAGCAGGCCAAGGACCAGACGGCAGGCCACGAGCCCGCCAAAGTTTTGCACAAGGCCCATGAGGGTCGACACGATGCCCCAGAGAAAGGCCAGCATGGCAAGCCATTTGGACGGCGTGAACCTTTTGAGCAGCAGGTTGCTGGGCACTTCGACCAGGACGTAGGGGATGAAGAGGACGGCGACGGCGACGTTGTACTGGGCACCGACGAGCTGCAGATCGCGCTCGAGGCCAAACAGCTTGGCGTTGCCAATGTTGGTGCGGTCCAGGAAGCAGAGGAGATACGCGATCATGACGACGGGCACAATGTAGCGGTCCATCTTGCGGACGAGCGCCTTTTCGGCCTGGTGGTCAATGTCGACGTCAGCGGACCGTGTCTCGGCAACACCGACATTGATGCCTGTCCTCGCGAGCTCCTGCTCGTCGAGCGACGACCGTTGCTTGTCGTCCATGGTAGGACCAGGGAAGCGTAGGGAGGATGGGAGACGATGGACGAAGGATGATGGGCGATGGACAATGGACGAAATGAGAGAGACAGCGCAAGATTGGCGGTGGATGATGGAGACGGTAACAGGAAAGGAGCCGCTGCGGCAGCGCAAGATCTAGAGTCCAGAACGGGGATGCCATAAAGGGAAAGAGATGGTTCTTATATGAGATGAGTGTGGGAGGATGTGTCGATTGGCATGCCCTGGCTGGTCACGCGTCGATAGGGAAGCGTTGGATGGGAGTGCACAGGGCAGAGAGACCGGGGCAGGTGTATATGTTGGGGTTCGGGGAAAGTGGGATGACCGACTGTGCAGGAGTCTGGGGTCGGTCTGGGGTCGGTCTGGGGTTGGTTTGGGGCCGTGAACCATGATGCGCAGTCTTTAGTCTGTGGGAGTCGACGACAGGTAGAGAGCACAGACCAGAGTATACATCGATGCGGCAGAGCTGGGCCGAAACAATAGGACGTGGAACTGTCTCCTCGGCTGCACTCCCGATTGCCTGTTGGATGTCGAGCCCAAACCGCTGACAGGACCAAACGGGTCTAAAAGGCTGGGCAAGCACACGATGCAGGGCTGTGAGGGCAGGTGATTGCTGGATATGAAAGACAGGACCGGGGCTTAATCGTGCAGCCGCCAAGGTCTCCAAATTCGGGGAGATAACGTTAGTGAACTTTCCCAACTAGTACTTCTCTTTGTGATGTTGCGACTGGGTCTGTTCTTTTGCGAAGACAGCCAAGATCGACGGGAAAGCATGCTCTTGTGCTGTTTGAATAGAGTCAGTATTGGGTTTGCGTCACTCACATTCCTACTCACACGTTCTTTGTCACCTGTTAAACTTTATAGAGTATCATAAATGTGTCACTTTTGTAGTATTAAATTTACGTGTGAAAGCCTGCCTAACAGGTACAACAAGAATCCTAGTCTGTCATGTCTTGCACACTGCCTTCGCCTTGGCCTTGACTCGCCTCGCTCGCCTCGCCTCACAACTTGGCCGCCTCGGCCTGGAACCAGTTGACATACTCGTCCTCGAGCGACGGCGCAATGCCCGTGCTGGCGTCCACGGGCTCGCGGCCGCCGTTGAGCAGCGCCGCCAGCGCCGTGGCGGCGTGCTTCTCGGCGTCGTAGCCGTACACGTCGAGGACGGTCTTGGGGTCGCCGTAGAGGTTGCTGCTCTTGACAAAGTACTGGCCCTGCAGCTCGGGCGCCATGACGGCGTCGCGCGCCTGCTGGGCGGGGCCGTCGGGCAGGTGCCAGATGGCGCCGTTGAGAAAGGACACCTGCTGCTTGGCAAAGGCCTTGGGCATGCGCTCGCGCTCGTAGAGGCCGACGGCGGCGTCGAGCGGCAGCCGGCCCGCGACGACGGCGGCGATGCACGCGCCCAGAAAGGCGCCGTCCTCCATGGCGGTGGCGGCGCCCTGGGCCATGTGGTTGACCATGGCGTGGGCGGCGTCGCCGGCGAGGACGACGTTCTTGCGCGGCGAGGACCACGACGGCAGCGGGCCGGCGACCAGCAGCGGCCAGCGCGCGGTGCGGTCGATCATGCCGACGATGCGGCGGATGCGCGGGTCAAAGTCCTTGTACTCGTCACGCAGCTCGGCAAGGGGCACGTCGTGCTGCGTCGTGCGCAGCTTCTCGGGGCGGTGGTGCGACAGCACCAGGTTGAACATGGTGCCGGCGCAGATGGGGTACGTGATGATGTAGGCGTTGTCGGCCATCCAGACCTCCATGGTCAGCTTCTCGACGAGCGCGCGCGCCACGGGGTCCTTGCGGATCTGCTCGTACGGCACGATGGCGCGGTACGCGCAGTTGGTCGTCGGCGGCTCGGGCGCCGCGTCGGGGAACAGGGCCTTGCGCGTGGTGCTGTTGACGCCGTCCGCGCCGACGACCAGGTCGAACACAAACGTGCCGGCGCGGGACGCCACCGTCACCGACGGGCTGTCCGCGTACGCCAGCGCCGTGACCGCCGCGTTCACCAGCAGCCTGACGCCCAGCCGCTCGGCCACCTGGACCAGGCCCGCGTGCAGGTGCGCGCGGTGCACGACCCACCACGGCCGGTTCAGCGCCCGCTCGAGCGTGGCAATCTTTGTGTGGCCGACGGGCGTGCCGTCCTTGCGCCGCATGTTGAGCTCCTCGAAGCGCACGAGGTTGTCGCCGATTTCCTTGTCGACGCCCCAGCGCTGCAGCAGCACCGACACGTTGGGCGTCATCTGGATGCCGGCGCCAATCTCGCCGAGCTCGACGGCCGCCTCGAGGACTGTCACTTGGGCGCCGGCGCGCGCCAGCGCAATGGCCGTGGCCAGGCCGCCAATGCCGGCGCCGACGATGCCAATGTTGAGAGGGGGCATTGTGTGATGTATGTGAGGTGTGTGGTGTGTGGTGTGATGTGGATGGACGGTAGGTCGGTGAAGGAAGATGTGAACAGAATGAAAGACGTCGAATTGTTTGTATAGTCAGACCCAAGTGGGAAGAGCACTGATGGACACGGGCAACGAACAGGACTGCCTCTATTAAAAAGAATAAATATTGGATAAAACACTCGCCCACCTCGTCCACGTCGTCATGTACAGCTTCCGCTGCACGATTTTGGTGGCGTCGGCCGTTTCCAGTAAATAAAAGTGGAGGCCTGGTGTAAGTCGCAAGTGTGGCGCCGTCGGGGAGTTCGGGTCGCCTTTGCGGCTTCTGGACGCGGGCCGATGACGAGAGTGGCGTGTGATACCGAACTGGCAGTTGATCTGTTTGCCAAACACCTGTGACATACACGGAGCTATGGAGCACTGTCTACCTGTGAGTCTGTCTTCCGAGCTCCTCACCAATGGACACTCTGCTCCTTTGACCCGTGCATGTCCCATTCTGTATTTGCCTTCTTATCTATCGCGGTACAGGTACTCGTCTTCTAGTTTTCACTTCCTCTGTCCCTGAACTATCATCGACGTCTCCTTCTGTCGTCTTCACCCATTTGTATCCACCACCATGTCAACTACCACCCAAACACTCTTCGTCCCGCACCTCGGCGGCATCGACGTCGGCTACCGCCTGTCGCAGCCGGCCATTGACCGCGCCAAGCCCACCGTCGTGCTCTTCAACCCGTTCACGGCCACCGCCGACTACTACGAGCCCGAGTTCCAGAATGCGGACCTGTGCGCGTCTGCCAACCTGGTCGCCGTCGAGCCTTTGGGCCACGGCCGCACAATGGCCCGGTCGGGCGCCGGCGCCACGTTTACCTACTGGGACTCGGCGCACATGGCCCTGCAGCTGCTCGACGCGCTCGGGGTCGACACGTTCTTTGCCCTCGGCACGTCCCAGGGCGGCTGGATCGCTGTGCGCCTGGCACTGCTGGCGCCCACCCGCGTCTTGGGTGTAGTGCCCGTCGGCTCGTCCATGGATGCCGAGTCCGCCGAGAGCCGCGCGCTCGGCTGCTGGGACGGCCCTGCTGCTACCGCCGGTTTCGTGGCGCAGGCCGGCGCGCCCACTGCCGACACGGCCGCCGACGCGGACTTTGTGCCGGGCGACGGCTACTGCGACTTCTTGATGGAGATTGGCTTTGGCCCGACCGTGACGCCGGCCATCCGCGGCGTCTGGTCCAGGAGCCTTGCGCGCAACTACCACGGCGCGGCCGGCAAGCAGCGCATCATCATGGCCGCCGTGGCCCTCGCGACGCGCGACAGCCTGCGCGCACGGCTGCCGTGCGTGCGCTGCCCCGTGCTGTGGCTGCAGGGCACGGCCGACGCCGTCTTCTCCCTGCAGCAGGCCGCGGCCGACCTGCCTCTCTTTGCCAACGCGGCCGACGCGCGGCTGGTGCCGTGCCCCGGCGGCGTGCACTTTCTGAGCCACACGCACAAGGACGTACTGCACCGCGAGCTACTGGCCTTTGTGCACAACTGGACGCGCGGGGCCTGGGCGCAGTTATAGGGTGGGCGATGATGGGTAGCTTTTGTCGAGCATATGTTTTATAGTCATTGCTATCAGTCGTTTCTGCTAAAGAAAGAAAAGAAAAGAAAAAGCTCAAGATTTTGCCACGACCTGTTTCGTTTCTTCTGCTGGGCACGCACAAAACTACAGAACGAAATTGTAACAGACCTCTTCTCCCTCCTTGTCCGCTGGGAAGTCGTCGACTACATAGTCTGGCGGCTGTTGCCCCGTTCTCGTCGGTGCACTCATCTGGACCGTTTAAAACAGAATTTGCGAGGGTTTGTTGACAGGACAGTAGCGAGGATGCAGGGGAGAGGGGAGAGGTGATGCGATGCAACTTCAGCCACGTTATGTAGCGGTAGGCATTGGCGCACACCAGCCACATACGCCCCATCCGTCTTATTACTTTACAGTATGCTATCCTTGCTGGGATATTGGCTCGGCAAAATATATGGACAACACAAAGGCTTAATTAAGACTTGTAGCAGAAAGTAACTCGTATACAGTACGTTTTCCTGGTCAGAGGAACAGCACTACGACACAACTGCCTTGGACCAAACGTCACGAGTAGAACAGTGCATTCTTCAACTGTGTACTCCACATACTCTCTTCTCACGATTCATCGATTGCATGTACCAAACCAAGGCCAAGAGAGCTTGCGTATTAGTGCACGTCTATCTATTAGGTATGTACTCGTAAGTCTAAATCTAGGTGACAATCTTGAGAGTCTCGCTGAGGGGCAGCTTGGCAGGCTTCGCCGGGTGCTCGCCCGCCTCCTCGCCAAAGTTGATGTGCGCCTTCAGCGAGTAGTCGGCGGGCAGGCCCAAGAACGCCTGCAGCGCCGTCGACACGCCGGGGAAGATACCGAAGTGCTGTAGGTTGGCGCCGAAGCCCTCGAGCTCCAGCGCCGTCCACGTGAGAATCTGCGCAATGGCACTGGCGTGCTCCGCGAACTGGGGCAGCGCCTGGGCGGCCATCTTGTGTGTCTCGCGGGCGTCGTCCAGGGCCTTGTCGCTGACCCAGAAGAGCACCGACCCGTAGGCGCTCTTGTGGCCCTCGAACCTAGGCCGCATCGCGTCCCAGACGCCGGGGCCGGCCTGTTCGAGGACGGGCTGGACCGTGTCGATGATGATCTGCCAGAGCTGCTTGTGCTTGGGGCCCAAGACGATGGTGACGCGGTCGACCTGGGCGTTGTACGGCGACGGGTTGGAGGACAGCACCTGCTTGACAATCTCCTCGATGCGGGCGTCGGGGACGTGCGACGTGTCTTTGAGGGTGTAGACGGTGCGGCGGTACGCGGCGGCGCTGAGCCACTGGTCGGTGGTGAGGTTGGTCGGAGGGGCCATTGTGGAGGGATATTTGGGTTGACAAGTGGGATGTGTGTGGAGTGCGTTGCTGAGCTGTGGAGGATGCAGTGATGGCGGATTCTCTCGACCTCTTTGTTGAGATTCGAACGCGGCCATCATATACGTCGTCGCTATGCCATGGACGCTACGCGAGACACCGCTCGAGACGACGCTCCAGACCGTGCCCAGGACCAGAGCACCTCCATCGTCGTATGCCGCAAAATGAGCAAGCCGTCACGGAGTTTCACGGCCAAGCGCTTGCAGGTTCGTCCATGCCGTAATCTACCGTCTATGCTGTACCTATTTCGCTATTGCACATTACTAATTACGACATTTCTCCTGGCGACGGCATGGCTATAAAAATGCGCAAAGGAAAAAAACATCTCAAAGCCATCACAAAGACCGTCTTTCCTGCTGTCCGTCCGCGTCGTCCGTCGTTTCATCTCGGCCTTCGTCCGTCACGGCCCCTAATCCCGGTCTGTTGGTTGTTAGTCGATTTTTCAGCCCATCGTTTTTGTTGTCCTTCGTCCGATTTCCGTCCGCACTAGCCGCGCAATCTGCACCGACTACGCCGTCTTGACAATACAGTCTAATTTTATCCACAATTGTGGCTGCTTTCGACCATTATTCGTCCGCATGGACCGTATCATTGTTGTCCCGCACGTCAAATTGAAAAAGACGCATTGACCTGGTTGGCGCGAGGCCTTGATGCGAGGCCGTGATGTCAATAATTGCCAAAAAACGCCGCAAAAGACGCGATATGGAAGAGCGACGACGGAAAGTGGCCATGGCTCGTATTCGTCTCCTGTATTGGCTACCCTCTTTCCTTACGAAGCATTTCGTAAAGCGCATACAGCTCGTCCTCGGTCGTAGACTGCCGGATTTTGTCTCCGTACGGCCAAACGAACACGGCCTACGGCATTGTTGCGCCTTTTTCTCCGTGCAAACAACAGTGGTGCCATGGCCACAAACCCGCAGGAGGTCATTGAACATGATCGAAATATGGACCTGAGCCATAAAAGGGCCCGTCTTGGTGTGCAGCGGCTTGTTTTCGGTGACTTTTTTGGCATATAGAGCTCTGACTTTGGGATTATTTATAATATTGGTCAGGCGGGGACTGACGGCCAACGGTGTCTCGTCTATTTACTAAGCAGGGCTGTTGATCGCAATAACAAAAACAACCCAGGAAGACGTGTCATAAATGGAAACAAAATGCACCAATAGATGCTCGAGTTAACATGTGAAAACACCCGAACAGACGCACCTCTTTAAACGTCTCCCCTCCCTCCCCCACCCAACTAAGAGACACACATCCCTATTTGTTGGACGTCACGCCGCCTAAGAAAGAGAATAGACGGCAAGGGCAACGATAGCAGAAAGAACAGGCTGCACTTGAAAAGTAAGAACGATCAAGAGGCGAGTCAAAGGCCAGCTGTCCAGTCATACACTTCAACGAGGCATATCAAAAAGCTCACATCGTCTCTTCGTATTGCCAATCTATCACAAATTTGAACACAATCGTAGCACATAATCATTGCACATAATATTTTAGAGTCACATAGCTCCTCGTTGGTACGCACAAAGATGGTGTACTGCAATATCCGACCACAGTGGTCAACGGGTCACGTGAGCAGACCACAGGTCTAATAGTACTGCTGTTGCCAATTCACGCGGCAAGTTCGTAATGGCAAACTCGACATGCCCCAGGTTCCAGTCTGGACTGACATCAACTATTTCTCTCATTGTCTTGAAAGGTATTATGATCTGAGGGCTGCGGTTTGTCATTTTGTCACCATTCACTCTCACAATCCACTCAGCCCTCTGCGGAAGCGCTAGCGGATGCCAGGAACCGGAACCCCGCACATCAGAACCCAAATCCGACAACAAGTGGCGTATTTGCCGACTCTCGCCGACTAATACCAGGTCTTGCCTGTTTTGGGGTGCATACGTCGCTTCCTAACTCCCCGGTGGCTCACCGTCTGCGCCTTCCTCCTGATTGCCGTCTAATTCCCATGCAATCGAAGCCTGCGTCGTGCCTTCTCTTTTGCCACGAGTGGTACTCTGTACTTTCCTGCGGCGAACCCTGTAGCTTCCCCCAACGTCATGCCCAGTTTCTCCATGTTGCGGGGAAGCAAAATGCGGAGAGGAAGGTGCGCAACCACGTTCTTTCCATCTCTGGAGTAGGGCGGAAGCATCTCACAGTTGACATTCCTCTGCATCCTTTTGACCTTTTCCTCTCTTGCATACTCCAATACCCGACATCCTTTCGCCCATCACCTTAAAAACTCCCCGTTCTCCTCTCGCTCCACATTTCCCTCACTCCCCGATGCGAAACGCGCATCCGTCGTCCGATGCTACGCTTCACCTAAACCACTCCATGACTTGTGTTCACTAAGACCATTTCACTCTGCACTCTGCACTCTGTCCGGCAGCACGACCAGTGCCACATACTGGGAGCAGTGACGGCACGGGTGCTTGTCTCCGTGCCATTTCTGACAATGGCGGGTCCTGCGTCGTCCCCAAGCCGGCGCCTGGCGTCCACAGCTCGGCCTGGGTCCCGGCCTAGTCTACGGGGACAAGCGGCACAGCAATTGAGTTCATCGTCACAACAGGCACAACAGTTGCTGCCACATCCGCAACATCAACTCGCCGCCGGCCAATCTCCACAGTCGACGTCATCGGCCGCGGCCCCACCCAACAAACGCCGCCGCGTGGCACTCGCCTGTGGCAACTGCCGGCACCGCAAGTCCCGCTGCGATGGCCGCCGTCCGCGCTGCTCGCTGTGCACTGAGCTGGGCTGCGAGTGTGTCTATGAGCAGGCGGGTGTGGCGAACAACCTGACCGTGGGCCGGTCGTATCTCGAGCGACTGGAGCAGCGACTGGCGGATATTGAGTTGCGTCTGGCGCAAGTCAAGGCCGACAAGACCGAGGCACCAACGCCAAGACGTAACAAACGGTCTCGGAACGACATTGGCGATGACGACGACGACGACGACCGCGATCATGACAATGGTCCAGGTCGCGATACCAACGAGGAAGGCGGTGTTGGCCAAGATGGCACAGCGGGCAGCGTGGCAAGTTCACAAGCTGCGACAGCAACCACAGCGCCAGCCACCACGGCAACAGCAAACAACTCATCTTCCGCAACCGCTGACGGTTCCACCACAGCTGCGTCCACAAACGGCACCTATGGCGTCCCCGACACGGCCGAGGACTCCATCGACGGCATGGGCGCCATCAAGTTCGCCGACGAGGAGGACTGGGGCTACTTCGGCCCCAGCAGCAACATTGCGTTCCTTCGCCACATCTCCCTCGCCATGGCCCGCATGGACGACCTGCACCAGGCCATGCCCTCGCCCACCAGCCGCGCCCACGAGGTCGCCGGCGGAATGAGTGTGTCGCGGCCAGCAGGCGGAGGCGGTGCGCGCCGCGGTGGGCATGCCCATGGCACGACGACGCCGCCGACCATGGCCCCCGTCAACATCTATGCACTGCCCTCGGAGGCGCGCACCTGGAGCCTGATCCGCGAGTACTTTCAAAAGACGGGCCGCCTGTTGCCCTATGTGCACGAGGCCACCTTTTGCGCCACCTACTTTGCCCTCAAGACCAGCAACTTTACCAGCGCCCGCCGCACCTGGCTCGGCCTGCTCAACATCATCCTCGCCATGGCCACCACACTCCACGTCGACACGTCCGTGTCGGCCGAGCGCCGCATCGCCGAGTCCGACGTGTACTACCAGCGGGCCAATGCGCTGTGCGACGACAAGGAGGCCCGCCGCAACATGAGCCTCGAGCTGGTACAGTACCTGCTGATCCTGGGCCAGTACCTGCAGGGCACGCAAAAATCGGTGCAGGCCTGGACGGTGCACGGCCTGGCCATTACGACGGCGCTGCAGCTGGGCCTGCAGTCGCCCAAGACGAACCGGGCCTTCCCGCCGCTCGAGTGCGAGATCCGCAAGCGCGTGTGGTTCGGGTGCATCCTGCTGGACCGGACGCTGTCCATGACCTTTGGACGGCCCGCCATGATCCACGAGAGCTACTTGACGCTGGAGCTGCCCATCACGGACATGCAGATTGTTGGGCAAGACGACATGCAGACCGACACGGAGCCAGCTGCCATGAACGCGTCGGCATCGCCCTCCGCTACCACCACCCCCCAAATGGACGGCCTGTACTTCACGGCCACCATCAAGCTCTACAACGTTTTGCACCACATCATCGACACCTGCTACGGCCAGAACCTGGGCCTCGAGGAGCCGGTGCCCTCGTTGCCCACCTTGCCCTCCTTGCCCTCCTCGCGACAGTATGCCGACTACTCGGCGCTCTTTTCGCATGTCTTGCGCGTCGAGGCCGAACTCGAGGCCTGGAAGGCCCAGCTGGCGCCCAACCAGCTGTCTGTGTACGACGCGCCCGTGGGCCCCAAAGACTTGGAAGGAATCGAGGCCGACGACAAGATCTCGGCACGGTATGTCGTCGTGCTCTCGGTGCGGTACCACAACCTGCAAATTCTGTCCCACCGGCCCATCCTCGAGAAGCTACTGGAGACATGCGGGAGCAAGAGCCAACGGCCACAGCCAGGAGCCAACACGTCGTTGTCCACCACGTCCACTTCTTCTTCGTCTTCTTCTTCTTCTTCCTCATTTTCATCTTCCACGTCCAAACTCCTCCAGATGGGCCTCGGAAGCGTCGAGGCCTGCATCCACTCTGCCCAGGCCATCATCTCCCTCGTCCACACCATCGTCCTGGCCGACGGACCCCGGCGCGATTTGCTGGGTGCCTGGAACTTTTCGCTCTTCTACACCTTCAACGCCGCCCTCGCCATCTTTGCCGCCATGCACGTGGCACGGTGTGACGTGCAAAGGCAGGTCGGCGACGCGGACCTGGCGGCCTCGTCGGCCACGCTGAGCAGGCTGCTCCCGCGCTGGGAGTTTGTCGAGGCCGCGTTGCCGTACTTTGGCATGGCCATCGAGGCGCTCGAGAACCTGGACCGCGGCAACCGCGTCGTCGAACGGTGCGTCAGCTACCTGTCGCAGCTCGTGCTCGTGCCCATCAATCCGAGTCTCGGCGGTGGGGGAGGCAACGGCGGCATCCCCCAAGGCGGTCCGCACACTGGGCATGCGGTGCCCGCTGGCCCGTATGGCGTTCAAAATCCGAACGAGACTCATACTCAAAATGAGAGCCGAATGCAAGGCCAATCGCAGAGCCAGAGCGAGGGCCAGAGCCAGAGCCAGAGCCAAGGACCAACTGGATACGTCCAAGGATATCCATCGCACCCCGGCAATATGCATTCCCATCCGCATCTCATGACAATGGCCATGGGTACTGGCCCAGGCGGTGGTCCCGGTGGCCATGGAGGTGCCAGTGTCTTTCCACGGCCGCCACAACAGCTCCTCCCGATGGAGATTGATCTCAACGAGTTTATGCTCGACACGGACTTTGACCTGCTCAACATGGCATGGCTGTCGTCGTGATGGGGGTAAAATACTGTATGTTGGATGTAAGATGAACGATGACCGTTAGGGATGCTATTCGGTATGGTACCATACAACCATAAAGGCTATGGCTATGATAATACGACACGCTATGCGAGGTATTGGTCGCACAGAATTCGTCTCCACCGTCTTCAACATGCCAGACCTGCATTTGCTTCCGTCCTGGAATGCACCTGCAGCCTTCACCTGAAGTCGACTCCTCCCTCCTGCAACCACTGTGGATCTAGGACCAATCTCCCTGGCGCGGTTGATCCCGCTCTTCCGTACCTGGACATGTCTCGCTGCGATGCGCGAGAAACACTTCAGTGAGCTGGTCAGTGTCGCTGAGAACCGTAATCAAGGGAGACGTTTGCTTTCTTGTGCTTATAACCCCCGTATGTATTTTTCTCATTGTTTTTCCTTTTAACGAGCGCGTCGCAAATGGCGAGGCATTCCGTAGCCCCTTGATCCCAGGGAGCAACTGAGATGAAAGCAGAAATTTGAAAAGGGACACCCGTTGGGAGAAGAAGTAAAAGCAACGACAGACGGCGAAAATAATTATTTGACGCAAGGGATGACGACTTTTCCCAAAATTCGGTGATGCACGGCGTATTCTGTCATCATGCTCACAAGACCGCCCGGTCGCGCCTGCCCTATCCAATACTGTGTAATTGCCTTGTCGTACAGCCTAAAGTTCGTGCGTCGGCTGCTCTTTCCTGCTATGCACCTGCCTTGAAATATGTACGCTTCCACTGTAAAAAGTGGGGACCTTTGCCTGCTTGGGTCCTTCCTAATGGTGGGGCCTTCTTAGGCCGAAACTACGACGCAGCAGACAAGCTCCTGCTGTCTCAACTGTCTGAATTGCCTCCTCGAGACGTCTGCCCTTTTCTTCATTCCTCCCATCCAAAGACCACAAAACACAAGCACTCGACCCCAACACAATAAATACAGAACACACGCCAGCGTATCTCCCTTGCACGCGCACCCGACGCTCCCTACGGCCGACCGATATCTCGTCCTTTCGTCTCATCATCAGACAACGCCCTGCATCGCCTACATCGTCCTCAACGTCAGCCAACTTCATCACGACCTATCTTCGCCACCTGCATTCTGCTCCCTCATCACGGCCACCCGTCCCAGATTGCGTCTGCCTCGACCTGTTCCTCGGCTGGGCCACCTCCGATGACGGGTCTACCGCCATGGACCGCGACGACGCCGCCTCCGTGTCCCAGCCTACGCGCGGCGCGGTGACCTCGTCTTCGCTCTCGACATCATCATTGTCGTCCGCATCGCCTCCCCCGGCGTCAGCATCTGCCTCGCCAACGGCGCCCACTACCACACCCATTGCTGCCACGGCCGCACCCCTCGCTCGCTCCGTCTCGCAGACGTCGGCGGCCTCGTCCACGCGCAGCCACCGCTCCATACGACGAGGCGGCGGAGGCGGCAGCCGCCGCACCAGCAGCCGCGTACCCACGCGCTCGTCGTCACAGAACCCGCAGCCGCACGCCGGATCCAGCTCGGCCAGCGTAACCTCGGAGGACAATAAGTCGCTGACGTCGTTCCCGTCCTTTTCGCCCAAAGCGCCGTCAACCGCATCGCCGCCGCTGTTGCCAACGCCACAACGGCCTCGTCTGGCTGGTCCGACGGCCTCGACGGCGTCGCTTGTCGACAGTCTGTTGGCCGACGACGGCCGGGCGCTCCTCCCTGTCACGGGTCCGTCCACGTCTACGGCGTCGACGTCGTCTGTCGCCGCTGCGGTCCCACCAGCCGCCTCGTCGTCGTCGTCCGCCGCCGCACGCAGCGCCCTCTTTGACGACAGCGACGCCCCCGCCATCAACTACGGCGACCTGCACCTCGCCGACGACGCCCACATCGCCCGCCTCGTTGGTAAGCACGGCGCCATCGCTCTCGTGCGCCAGCTGGCTGAGGACCTGGCCCGCCGTGACACGCAGGTGGCCGCCCTGCGCGCCCGCGCCGCCGACCGCGAACGCTTCCTGCGCAAAATCATTCTAGAGTGCGGTCTGTCGAGTTTGGACCTGGCCACGCGCCTCCGCGCGCTCGAGCAGGAGCAGGAGGCGCGCCTGGCTGCGGCGGCCGCCAACACGTCCATCCCGGCGTCGCACGCCCGTCGCGTGTCCGATCTGCTCGGCGACGCCATGTCCGACGACCACAGCCCGCGGCAAGTCAGCAGCGACTACTACTACAACGACGCGACCATTCGGGCGGCGTCGGCGGCGTTGGCGTCGTCGTCATCGACTCTGAAAACGAAAAGCAATGGAAACAACAAGACGGCCACGTCGGCCGGCACGACCAAGGGCTGGATGGACTACCTCTGGGGCGGCACGACGAAGAAAGCCGGCAGCGGCAGCGGCGGCGGCGGCGCGCAGACGCCTCCGACACAGCCAAGCACACAACGAGGGACGGCGACCATTCGTGTGACATCAAGTGGCGAGCGGCGGCCGACCATTCGCGACGACCTCTTCCAACCGCCGACGGCACCGACCGATGCAGCGGCTCCCACAGATGCCACAACAGACGACAGCACACGGCCGACCCGCAGCACCAGCCGCGCGTCCAGTGTCGCCTCGGCTGCCACATCGCAGTCGGGACGCAAGCCGTCCTTGGCGAGCCTCGCTCTGCGTCTTGTGGGCGGCGGCAGTGACACACCGCAGGACTCTGGCGACAGCACGTCCGCCTCGGCAGCCGCGTCTCTGCGTAACGCGTCAGGCGCTGCCAACCGCCGACCTGGACCACCATCCACCACTCTTGGTCGCTCAACACGAGCCTCCACTCTCCAAAGTGGCAACAACAACAACAGCAACAACAACGGCGGCAGCGTCGGGTCCAAGTCGCTCATGGCCATGCGCCGCTCCACGTCGTCCGCCGTCCTCAACGGCGCCGGAGCCGTGGCCGCACTCAATGGCAGCGCCGCGCCTCAGGCGATCCCGAGCCGCGGGGTCGGCGGCGCAGGTGCCGGCAAAAACAAGACCAATGGCAACGGCCACAAGCACCAGGGCAGTGGTGGTGGCGGCGGCGGCGGCGGCAGCGGTGCCGCCAACGAGCGCTGGGGCGGTGAGATGATGGACGCCAGCCCGTCCAGCGACGGGGCCGCTATGCGTAGGACGACTTACTTCCCGGTCGAGATGGACACGATCCTGCCGCTCGACGTCCAGCCGCCCACTCTGACCCACATGTACAACCGCTACAACAGCTCGGGCCACTTGATTGACCGCTTCGGCTTCATCTACGACCAGCGCCGCAAGAAGCGCCAGCGGGAGGCCGCACAGGTCGCCCAAGTGGCGCGCCATGCCAAACGCGGCAGCCGCCACTCGGAGATGCTCGACACCGCGGGCGGGCGTGTCAGCCGCAACGGCCGTCCGTCACCACCACACGTTGGCGGTGGTGATGACGACGATGCAGTGGACACGGCGGTCCGCGTCCCCGACGATGACCAGGCCAGCACGGGCGACGCCAGTTCGCTCAAGAACGACAGCATCAATGACCACGACGCAGATAGTACACACCGCCCGCCCAGTATGAACTTAGCCTCCACACCAGGACCCGACAAGGACTCTCAGACGTCTGCTGCGCCCGGCGGTGGTCCGAAGCGCTGGCAGGATTACCTCAAGATCGCCACCTTCCCGACTGAGCTTCTCTCTCACACGCCCGCCATGAACGACACGCGCATCGAGGTCATTACGGAAGACGGCAGCAGCACGTTGTCTGGCGATGTCTCGGGTGACGCGGCCGGGCCCAAGTCGCCGGGCTTTATTACCTCGGACGGCCGCGGCTTTGTACCGCCGTCGACAGGCGCCATGGCAGCCGCCACGACTGCGGCCACGACGACAAGCACGACCGCCGGCGCTGCCGCTGTCGGCCTCGACACGGACTCCATCGCGTCGAGCACCAACACCGCCGACACGGCTGCCGATCAAAAGAAGCTCACAAAGAGACGGCCTGCACTGTCGTCGCAGGCGGAGCCGCCAACGCCCGCCAAAGAAGACGTCGAGCCCGTCCGTCTACTGCTCCAGCAACTCAGCGATCTGCACGATACACTCCAAAAAGAGCGCACTGTCCGCTGGAACGAGTTCTTGCGCAAAGTTCGCGCCGAGCGCCGCCGCGAGGGCGAGATGATGGCCTTGGCCGCCGCCGAGAACATCCACAGCGGCAGCAGCAGCAACGGCGGCGGCGGCGGCGCCAAAGCGACCATGGCGATGGCCCGGGCCAGCATGCCCGAGACGCGCCTGGCCGACGGCGAGATTGTCGGCGTCGCTGGCCTCGGCAACAAGGGCAAGCTCGGCCGCGCCAAGTGGAACGAGTTCCGAGCGCTGGTCCTGGGCGGCATCCCCGTCCTTTTGCGCGCCAAGGTCTGGTCCGAGTGCACGGGCGCCACCAGCCTGCGCGTCCCTGGCGCCTACGACGACTTGGTCGCGGGCCGTGATCCGGCCACCGATGCCGAGGACCCCGACGTCGTGGCCCAGATCCAGGCCGACATCCACCGCACGCTGACCGACAACATCTTCTTTCGCGAAGGCCCCGGCACCGCCAAGCTCAACGAGGTGCTCCTGGCCTATGCCCGGCGCAACCCGGACGTCGGCTACTGCCAGGGCATGAACCTGATTGCGGCCAACCTGCTGCTCGTCACCCCCTCGGCCGAAGACGCCTTTTGGCTGCTAGCGAGCATCGTCGAGACCATCCTGCCCGTCGGCTACTACGACCACTCCCTCGCGGCCAGCCGCGCCGACCAGCAGGTCCTGCGCGCGTACGTCGCCGACGTGCTGCCGCGCTTGTCGGCGCGCTTTGACGCGCTGTCGATTGACCTCGAGACCATGACCTTCCAGTGGTTCCTGTCCGTCTTCACCGACTGCCTGTCCGCCGAGGTGCTGTTCCGCGTCTGGGACGTTGTCTTTTGCTTGAATGACGGCAGCGTCTTCCTCTTCCAGGTCGCCCTCGCCCTGCTCAAGCTCAACGAGGCCGCCCTGCTGCGCTGCGAGACCCCCGCCGAGATCTACACCTACATCAACCACCAAATGACCAACCACGCCATCAGCATCGACGGTCTCGTCCAGGCGTCCGAGGCGCTGCGCAAGCTGGTGCGCCGCGAGGACGTCGAGGCCCGTCGGGCCGTGGCCATGGACGCCGAGCGCGCACTCGTGGCCGCCCGCGCGGCCGCCGTGGCCGAAGCCAAGGCGATGCGGCAGCAAAAGCTGGCTGCCCGCGACACGGCGGCGGCCGCGGCTACGGAGACGGCAGTGACAACGCCAGCCGACGCGGGATCAACCAACTAGAATTTTTCGCGTGTCCCCCAATCACCGTCCTTTTGTGTGTCTTATTTTTCTTGTTTCGTGGCGGTCGTGTTGTCTGTTTTTGTTTGGGCTGCATTGTTGCTGGTTTACTACTTGGTGTTTGTTGTACTCTGCTGTTTCCTCGCATTCGTCGTTTTCCTTCATCTCGCCTAGACCTCACTGATACCCCCGGTTCTTCACAGTCATTCCCTTGCTTCTTGCCGTTCTGTCATTGCGTGTTTTTGTGGCTTGTGCCTGCATTGCACATGTGTATTTCGCTCGCATCATCGGTTCTCCGGAGTTGGTTACGATTCTCTGCACTTCTTGGCACATGCAAAACGCCAGTATATACCATCGCATCGTTGGGTCGTTTTACCATCATGGTGTGCTCACTGCACCGCATTTGTATACTCTATACATATTTGAATACATGAATACATATATGAATGCATCTGTTTGTGCGCAAGATGGAATCCCAAACGTGACATAGTATTCAGTCAAAATCAATATGAAAAGCAACGCTTCCGTGTCCATGTCCAGTATATAAGTACAGTTGGCCTTCGTGGCCTCGTTGCCCTGCGTCGTGCGGCCATCCCATCTACTTCACCTTGCTCATGATTGTCTCGGGGCCCCGCTCGACGTAGATCTGCGCCGCTTGTGCCTTGACAATGTTGAGCATGCTGCGCTCAAAGTCGTCGCGCGCGCGCAGCACGGCCTCCACCCAGCTGATCTGCAGGTCCCAGTAGGCCGTCTTGAAGGCAATAAAGGCCTCGGCGACGCCGTCCTTGCCGACGGTCAGCAGCGCCAGGAACTGCTCGGTGACGCGCCAGGTCTGCTTCAGGCTGCCGGCGGCCTCGGCGGTGGGCATGGAGTCGAAGAGCTCAAAGACGGCGGCGACGTCGGCAAAGATCTGGTCCTGGAAGGGGTCGGCGCGCTTGAGCTTGGCGCCCTTGTTGCGGACGGCGGAGAGGTAACGGACGAGCAGCTCGTCCGAAAAAATCTCGACAAAGACATCGACGAGCGAGTAGTGCAGGACCTGGCGGTAGTCGGTGACGTACTCGTCGACGGTGGCGACCATCTGCTTCATGCCCGTGGCGGCGCCGTACCAGCGCGGGGTGAAGAAGTCGGGCATGACCGCCTTGAAGTCGACCACGAAGATGAGCGACGCGAACTTGGTCATGCACCAGGTGCTCAGGTCGACGTAGCCGTCGCGCAGGGCGGCCACCTCGGCGTCGACGCGCTCCATGTACTGCGCCGACACGAGCGGCTCGATCTTGTCGCGGAAGCTGGTGAGGTAGGAGATGCGGCTGCCACCACCGGCTGCACCGGCTGCACCACCCGCACCCGCGGCGTCGTCGTCGCGGTCGTCAATGCTGGCAATCTGGTCGTTGGCCGACGCCACCAGCCAGTCCTGCAGGGCCTGGTAGCCCTCGAGCTCCGGCACGCGGCCGGCCTCGTAGCGCTGCGCCTCGTCGTCGAGCATCTTCTGGACGGCCTGCTGGCGCGTGCGCAGGCGCAAAAACATGGCGTCGACGACGCCCTCGACGACGTCGGTGCGCTGGGAGTTGGCGGCGACGTCAATCTGCTCGCGCAGCATGCGCCACAGGTCGACGAGGTTGCGCGTGCGGAAGTAGCCGTACTCGTCCTGGTCCAGGTTGGCGCCCTCGACGGCGGCGCGCTCGGCAAAGTCCTTGCGCTCCTGCTTGCCGATGCGTTCGATCCACTCGTCGAGGAACTTGATGATGAGCTGGCGGAACTCGCGCACGAGCTCGGCCTCGCGGTTGTCGAGCACGTGCGGCGCCAGCGCGGCGTCGTCCTGCGGGAAGCCGAGCTTGGCCATCTTCTTGTAGTACTTTTCGGGCCAGCTGATGATTTCGAGCGTGTGCGCGGAGCTCGTGTCCGGGTCGTCGACGAGGGCGACCAAGAAGTCGTGCATCATCCGGTGGTAGATTTGCGTGTACGTGCGCATAATGTTCCACTTCTTGGGCATCAGCGGCACCATGCCGAGGCGCACGGCGTTGAGGTCGTTGAAGTACCAGCGCAGCTCCTTTTCGAGGCGCGACGGATCGTCGAGGAAGGCCTCGCGCGTCTGCGCGAACTGGGCCTCGGCGTACGCCTCGATGGCCTGCAAAAACTTGCCCTTGTAGCCGCGCACCGTCTTGGCGCCGTCCGTGATGCCCTGGAAGCGCGAGGCAATCTCCTTGTGGTCGCGCATGGCGTCCTGCAGGGCCTGCACGCGCTGGTCGCTCTTCTCCTCGGCCTCAATGACCAGCGCAAAGCGCACGACCAGGTTGTTGTTCTCGGCCGTCACCAGCGTGATGAGGCTCGTGGCCACGAGCCCGACGTGCTCGTCGAACCAGTCGATGGCGCCGTCCAGGCGCTCAAAGTAGTCCTCGAGCGTCGACTGCAGGCTCGTGTCGTCGGCGCGCTGGATCTGCTCCATGGCGTCGTCGCGGATGTTGCGCAGCTGCGTCAGCTCGTAGTGGATGGGCAGCAGGTTGGGCATGTTCTCCTGGTCGGCGTCGTCGGCCCGCAGCATCTGCTCGACGACGCTGAGGCGGTCGTTGAAGGTCTCGAGGTTGCGCCGCATCGCCTCGACGGCGCCAAAGTTGCGGTGCGCCTGCGACACCTGGTTGATGGTCGCAAAGTCCTTGATCATGTTCTGGCTCTCCGAGCACAGCTTGTCGATCTGCATCATCTCGTCCTTGATCTGCTGCACCGCCTTCTGGCCGTCCGACAGCCCCGTCATGCCGCTCTGCGTCGTCTCCAGCTGGTCGCGCAGCCCCGCCCGCAGCTGGCTGTCGACGGCCGCCTTCTTCCGCGCAAAGTCGAGCTTGAGCGTTGCGATCTTGTCGAGGTCGTCGGGATGCCGCAGCAAGTCTGCGAGCTTCACGAGCGGTGCGTCCATGGTGGAGCTGACGCGGGTGGGGGGCGGAGGGCGAATGGAAGAGATTGTCGTTGTCGTCGCCGTCGTTTCGTCAAATCAGACCATCGCCAGCGAGGGCCGACCGGATGTGTGTCGTGCTTGTATTGTTTTTGTATGTTTGTATGTCGTCGTGGAAGAATGAAGCCAGAGGTCGACAGGTTGGCAGTCGCGATGGATGGCTGAAAGTGGAAACAGCGTGTCAACCACTAAGCTGCATGCTGTGTAATTGCATAGCGGGGCGCAAGACAACAGCGCCTCAGCAAGTGAGCTCCAATGTCAAAATAAAGCGTGTTCTGATTCTGAAAAAGAATTGTACGTTCTTAACTATTGTTATGAGTAATTAAGATGCAAATTGAAACCAAAATACCGATTGTGGTCGAGATGAGCCAACTCAACTTCATGTGATGTCCACTGGTAAGCTGCCAGCGAGTTATGTTCCGGAACATCCACTAATTATAGCGCTCGTTAGGCGTCTCAGCTCACATCTCACCTGTCAAGGTCGCATTGTATATCTCTTTTATATTTCTCTATTGCTGCTACTTTATGCTTCTCTTAGATTCATGCAACTCATCGTCCCTTCACAGCTCGCCCTATTTCAACGTCACCAGCTCCTCGGCGCTCGTCGGGTGGATGGCCACGACGTTGTCAAAGTCCTTCTTGGTGGCGCCCATCCGGATGGCCACACCAAAACCCTGCAGCATCTCGCCGCTGCCGAGGCCGGCAATGTGCAGGCCGACGACCTTCTCGTCCTTGCCGGTTGTGACCAGCTTGTAGGCTGTCGG
Organism: Sporothrix schenckii 1099-18; assembly: GCF_000961545.1. Classification (NCBI taxonomy): domain Eukaryota; kingdom Fungi; phylum Ascomycota; class Sordariomycetes; order Ophiostomatales; family Ophiostomataceae; genus Sporothrix; species Sporothrix schenckii. Next base: position 379,469 of record NW_015971146.1, read on the forward strand.
GCGCTTCTCGTCGGGGTCCATCATGGCGTAGTACATGGCGGTAAAGTTGGTCTTGTAGACCTTGACGTTGTCCTTGCCAAACTTGTCAACGGCCTGGGGCTCCGTCAGGCCAATGGAGCCGACCTCGGGGTGCGCAAAGACGACGCTGGGAATGTTTGTGTAGTCCTGGTGCAGGGTGGCAAACTCCGGCCCGCCAAAGAGGCGGTGCGCGAGCTTGCGGCCGGCGGCGATGGCGACGGGGGTCAGCTCGACGGGGCCGGTGACGTCGCCGAGGGCGTAGATGTGCTCGGCAGTCGTGTTCTGGAACGCGTCGACCTTGATGAAGCCCTTGTCGGCCAGCTCGACGCCGTGCTCCTCGAGGCCAATGTCCTTGGTCAGCGGCGTGCGGCCAATGGCCCAGATCAGGTGGTCGACGTCCGCCAGCGTCTGGCCGTCGCCGTAGGTCAGCGTCAGCTTGCCCGTGGCGGCGTCCTTGTCGACGCGCGTCAGCTGCGTTTCGCGGTGCACGTGCACGCCGAGGTTCGCGTAGTTGTCCGTCACGGTCTCCTGGATGAGCGGGTCAAAGGTGCGCAGAAACGTCTTGCCGCGGATGAAGAGGTGCGTCTCGGTGCCCAGCGCGTTGAACATGCCGGCAAACTCGACGGCAATGTAGCCGGCGCCCACGATGGCGACCTTCTTGGGCTGCGTGGCAATCTCAAAGAAGCCGTCCGAGTTGGTGCCGTGCTCGGCGCCGGGGATCGCCGGCGGATCCGACGGGCGGCCGCCGACGGCCACCAGAATCTTCTTGGCGCGGATCGTCACCTCCTTGTGGCCGGCCTCGTCGGCCTCGTCGAGCGCCACCGTCACCTCGTTGCGGCCCGTCAGCCGCGCCCAGCCACGCACGTACTCGACCTTGTCGTTGCCGAGGTTGCGCTCGTAGATGCCGTTGAGGCGCTTGACGTAGGCGTCGCGCTTGGCCTTGAACGTCGGCCAGTCAAAGGGCTTGGTCTCGGCGACGGAAAACCCGTACGCCTTGGCCTCGTGCAGCGCCTCGGCAATGGCGGCCGCATTGAACGTCACCTTCTTGGGCACGCAGCCGACGTTGACGCACGTGCCGCCGAGGCGGGCGCCCTCGATGACGGTGGCCTTGACGCCAAACTTGCTGCTGGCCATGCGCGCCGACGCGAGGCCGCCGCTGCCGCCGCCAATGACCAGGTAGTCGGTCTCCTTGGAGATGGGCGCCATGGTGCGGGCAGACGAGGAGAGCTGCCGGGAGAGGGAGGCGAGGCGAGAGGACGGGGATGAGGGCAGAAGCGAGCGAGATGTTGAAGCTCGAGCCAGCGACGCAAAGGGCCGCATGCGGGTGGTCACGACAGTGGAGGGAGAAGGCGACGTGGACGAAAACGAAGCAAAAGGTCGCCGGCTGGTCGTAAACAATTGCTTTGCGCTGGTACTGGTGCTGGTGCTGGTGCTTATGCGGGTGCCCGAGGCGAACTTATAAAAGCGCTGCGCTGCACAAACGGACGCTGACGACATCTGCGATGGTGGGGTCGCCTTAGCTGGGCCTTTATACGTGCGAGCTCGTGTTGCGCCAGTTGGCGCTTGTATTTCTAATCTGGAAGGCGGGATCGAGCAAAACGACAGGCCGAAGCCAAATCGAAGGCCAAGGAAGCTACGCTCGTGGGCAATTGGCAAGCGAGGAAGGAACGGCCGAGGCCGTACTACTTGGAGCGCAGCCCTCAGTCAACTGATTTGGAATGAATCGTCCGTCTGCCGACGCCCTGTTGTTGTCAATGGCGGGTCAATTGGCGAGTGTGTACCAGAAATTTCAAATACGCAAAATGCCTACTCTTTGGTCGGCGCCGATGTTGGGGCGTCCGCTGTTCGCCGAACTCAACCGAATGGCTTTGTCATCTGGTCGATCCCGCTGTATTGAGTGCATTTTAGCTCTCGAACGGAAACGCCGAGACACTAACGTGCCTGTAAAAGCCTATCTGGGGGCTATTTGGAACCTTTCTAATGTGACGTCAAGTCGAAGTACAGCAGTGCAGTGTCGACGATACAACAACGTGAACATCACGAGGCCACTGCGTGGTATTTGGAATGGTCGATCTCGATAAACCGGCCGAGTCCTGTACCCATCGCGATCGTCGGTTGACAGTTGGACGGGATCTATCCAGAGGCCGATGCAGGAAACAACTGTGTTCTTCTATTATTTGAACCTGATTTAAAGAGCTTTATTAGAATATTTACTCTCTGATTCTATAACTGTGTTTATTTTGTTCCATATTTCGTAATTTGGTTGGTCATATTATACGATCTCTTTATCTCATTATTTGTGGATATTTTTATTTATTATTATAGTTTTTTTTTAAAAAAAAATATAACGAAAATACCATATTTGCACTCCAATTCAATAGCAAAATAAAAAGTCAATATAGAAGAGAATATTCATATGTTGTCATGTGCTTAGGCCGTGTTATTCATATCCTGTTGGTTTTTCGAACAAAAGTGAAGCACAATTCGGTGTTTGCTGGTCGCCCCGGATCTGCCTTCTGTCAAGGACTAGCTCGCCAACATGCAACTAACAAACCAACACCACATTAATTCCTACCTGGCTGCGACAAAGACCGCCATCGTTGCCTGCCACCCAACACGCCACAGCTCATGGCTTCGTTGAGCCGGGGCAGGAGGCCGATGCAGGCGCTGTTTCCGCCAATTTGCGCCTTTCGCGACGCGTCGTTGGCCGTGACGCGATGTTCGCGCATCGCTCCGCCACCGTCTGCAAGGCAATGCTTCGTAACGACAGCCAAGGCCAAGGAGAAGCGTGCTCCCACGAAGAAGGTCAAGCAGACCACAGAGCCACATGATGACACAGCCGCCCAAGACCCGCACCTGCCACCGCTCAGCCTGACGGCGCTCCGCGACCTGGCCGTTCTGTGCGGCCGCAACTCATCTGGAACACGCGCGGTCTTGCGCGCCGACCTGGAAGCCGCGATAAACGAAGCGATGCCGGCACAGAAAAGAGAGACAGCACCGCCGCAGCCCCGCCGCATCCTCTCCATTGACATGGGCGTGCGCAACCTCGCGTATTGTCTGCTGCATGTCGCGGCGCCGGTGCCCGGCCAAGACCACCGTGCCCGGCCCACGCTCGTGGCATGGGAGCGTCTGTCCCTGATTGGCGCTGGCGACAACACGGAAGCGGGAGACAGCACGACTGTCGTAAGTACCTCTGCCTTTTCGTCGCCCGTTCTCGCCGCTGCGGCCGCGCGCCTCGTGCGCGACCGGCTGCTGCCCTTGTCGCCGACGCACGTGCTCATTGAGCGTCAGCGGTTCCGGTCGGGCGGCGCGGCGGCCGTGCTCGAGTGGACGGTGCGGGTGAACTCGCTGGAGGCGATGCTGCACGGCATCTTTGCGTACCGGCAGCTGGGGCGGCGGTCGACGGCTGAAAACACGGTCCAGGCTGTGCAGGCCGTCAGCCCACAGCGAGCATCGCGGTTTCTCTTACAGGGCGGCATGGGCGGCAGCAGCGTCTCGCCGCCGCCACCATCCACGAGAAAGACCAAGGAAAAAGACATCAAGGATGTCAAGGAAGCCTTCGTGGCGGGCTTACTCCGCACACCAGGTCCTACTCTCGCATACGACGAGAGCATTGGTGGCATGGTAGATGCGTACCTTGTACGGTGGGATGCAAAGCAGAGTCGTGGTCGTGGCCGATCCAAAGACGCGACGAACAAGGCGGAAGACGACACACCAAAGTCCCCCCCTACGCTTACGTCTACCAAACAACCAGCACTCAGCAAGATTGACGACCTGGCCGACTGCGTGGCCCAAGGACTCATCTGGCTCGAGTGGGAGGCCAACAAGACCACTCTCCGAGAAAAGGGAGCGGAGGCGTTGCTGGCTGTGAAGCAACTGGCAGGATGACAAGGAGCACCTTGTAACATTGCGACACCACGCCAAACGTTCAACCGTCAATGTCGTCGCATTCGTCTACCTGGCTAAACACTGCGCCCGACGCCCACGCCTCCTCGCCCAGCTGCTTTCTCTTTTGCGCCTTGAGAGCCTTGGCATCGGTATGCCAGTCGCAGGCATAACGGCATGCCGCCCCATGCGCAAAACCAAAGTACGCACACACGGCTGCATGGCGGCACCCGTCCGTATCCTCGCAGTACTCGACCAACCGCTTCAAGCTCGCTCGCCGGGCGGCGTGGTGCTTGCTGGCCATCGCTCGTGTGTTGCTTCGAGCCACAAAACTGGAGATGCGCTCGCCGTCGCCCCGGCTGTAGTAGAGGATGCAGCTGGCCGGCAGGCCGTCGCGCCCAGCACGCCCAATCTCCTGGCAGTAGCCCTCAAACGACTTGGAGAGTCGCCAGTGCACAACAAAGCGAACCGTCAGCTTGTCGACGCCCATCCCGAACGCCGTTGTCGCGACAATGACCGCCCAGTCCGGGTCGTCGCTCAGCCAGCGTGCCATTGTCTCTTCCTTGGCGTCCCGCGACAGCTGTGCATGAAACGGCCGGGCCCCGATGCCTTCGCTTTGCAGAGCCGTCGCGAGCAGCTCGCATTCGTTTCTGGACAACGTGTAAATGATGCCAGATACGACCACGGTGGCCGGCGGCTCTCTGGCTGTGCTTGCCGCGCGCACAAGCAGCCGGCCTCGTTTTCGCCTTTGATGCCGCGCCAGCTCGTTCTTTTGCGCGTCCTTGTACCACGTGGCAAAGTCTGCGAACCGATGTTGGTCGCCATCGTCATTGCTGGCGAGGAACCGCACGGCCAAGTGCAGATTGGGTCGAAACGGCGACAGGCGGAACATTTTCAAGCGCGGGCCCTGCGGTGCATCGCGCCGGGCAAGACGGACCGTGTCGAGAATGTCCCGCAGGACTGGCTCGTTGGCCGTCGCCGTCAGGCACATGATGGGCACGTTGGGAAAGGATGCGCGGAACCAGCCCAGCTGCGCAAAATCGCGCCGGAAGTCGTGGCCCCATTCCGAAATGCAGTGTGCCTCGTCAATCACCACACGGGCCAGCTCACACTGCCGGTGCACGAGCTGCATATGCCGGCGGAACCGGCTGCTGGAGCACAGCTCGGGCGTGACGTACAGCAGGCGTGTGCGTGGGTGTGCCGAGCCCAGGTCGCGGTAGATGTCGGCCTTGTCCGCGGGCGGGGTGCAGCCGTTGAGTGTGCGTGCATCGATCCGCGCAGCATGAAGAGCCTCCACCTGGTTGATCTGCCAGCAGTGGTTTGCTTGTGTTAGTGGTCCTGTTGCCACGGCACGATACCACCAGTAAACACAAATGATGAAGATGCAACGCACCATTAAACTCAATAATGGTGCGACGACAATGGTGACTTGTCAGGGCAATGTCAGTATGCCGGTATCCACGATGACCCACCGGCCGTCCCCATCTCACCTCCGCTGTTAATCACGGCCGGCAGCTGGAAACAGAGGCTTTTGCCGAAGCCGGTTGCCGCTTGTACGACCACATCGTATCCTTCGAGGGCGGCAACAATGATCTAGCGCTGCGGCGGGCTAGCGTGGGCGTGTTAGTTGGTAGCCGTTGTACGACGACGATACGGACGGATACGGTCCGCCCGAGCGGCATGTCCATGGTAGCACATGCTACAAAGTAACAAAGTACCGGGTGGTCATACATACCGGAAGGACGTCTTGTTGAACTGGCGCCGCAGAGCAAAGTCAACATCGACAAACGGGCTGATGCGACGCAGTGGGGGTGACATGATCAGGAGGCAAGGGAGTCTGGAGCTTGGGTTGCAGGACGAGCCGGGGTTTGATGTTGGTTGGACGTGTCTCGCTGGTTCATGTTTCGCCGAGAACCCTGCTTGGGAATGTTTGACGTTTCTCCTCGTTTGTAGGGAGACAACTAAAATGTTTCGACTTTATTTTGATCTTGGGAGGAAACAGGGACGCACGATCACGCTGTTTCCTAATTTAGCAAGTTTCGATACCTGAGATGATCACTCGCGGATTTCACATGTTTATCGCATTGATCAGCCGGTTTCCTAATCTGGCAACTGCGTTCATCTATGGACACAGCCTTGCTTTCCCTTTTCTCTCCGAGTTGCTTTGCTTATGATACGAACAATCGAAAGAGGAAAGAGCAGCTGCTACAACTAAGAGCAAAAACAAGTTTGCGGGATGGTGCTTTGTCCGTTGGCAGCCAGCCGCTCCTGCGCATTGTGACCTGCATTCGGAATATTCTGAAACCGGAAACCGCATCCGTGACAGACGTGGCTGCCTTACCTTCATGGCTGCTCTTTTTCAACAGCGACGCTCGCGTGCATACATTTTGGATGGCGGTATTGATTTTGGTGACGAGGTCGTCGTCAACGCAATTGTTCAATATCCCAACCCCGGATGCAGCCGTTATCGCCACGGCCAAGCGAGAGGCAAAGTCAACAAGCGAAAGACGAAGCGAAAGAGCTTGCAAATTACTCCAATCCGTTGTCCGTTGCGCGGGATTGTTTCACGCACACTGTAGCGAAACCCGGCGGGGCCGCAGTGTCGCATTTTCGCATACAACAAAGGAAGCCTGGTCCCCGCCCACCCACGCGTTTTGTGGCCTGGGGACGTCGATACGACGAGGAAACGTGCGCCGTGCCAAACAAAACAGCATCACTCAAATCTACGATGTACGACGTAAACAGCCAGTGGCCGAGCCAGCCTTGTTCACACAACCCTCAGTGTGTTCGTTCGCTCCTTCTCCGTTTAGATAATAGGCCGACAGCGCCTCTTTCCCTCACCATGTCCTTACCTTGCATGAATCACGTTTACCTCCAGGAAGGAGCGGAGGAGAGTTTGCATCCACAGCGTGCTAGTCACAGGGGCACGTCCACGCAGAGTGTGTGTGCCACATCGGGCCACTCTAAAGTTTCACGTTTCAGAAAACGCTCCGCGCTGCAGCACGAGAGCCCCGCCTTTTCTTCACCTGCTGAGCGCTCACTTTAACCACATTCCCAGACACCCACAGCCACACACCTTCACACCACTTCGAATGCCCCCAACACTGACTACGAAGTAATACCGCGTAATACGGCGTGATACAGGGCGTGTAGAGGCTGCAGGCCAGCGGCGCGGCGCGATTGTACCTGCAGGACACTAGAAGGATACACTGTATGTCGTACTTACTCCTTATAATGCAGGCTCTACGGAGCCCGGAAAGGCCCCCAAGAGACGCCAAGACGTGAAAACACAATGGAGAAAACTGGGGAAGGAGCTTCCGTCAGGTTCGCACTGCTATTGCACCAAGCACGAGCGCGTCGACTCCTGTCCGTCCTGCCCTGTCCTGTCCTTCGTGCCTTCCCAGCGTTATGGGCCAGAACGTGCACTAGCGCGAAAATCGTCCCCCTAAACAGCCCAATGCAGTGTCCTGCAAGCTCTGCCGCATGTCCACTCGCTGTTGGGCCCGTTTGTCCCCCTGTCTCTTGTCTCTCAGCCTACCCATCAACTCCTTTTTTCTCCACCCCGCCCCTTTCCAGGGGCATTTTTTGCGGTTGGGAGCACGCTACCCAAACGTCGCCTGCCTGCCGTTTTGGTCGCATTTTCTCTTTCCACTCTGGCGTTCCTTCCTTTCGAGCCTTTGCGCTGGCCCCATTTGCGACAGTTTGTTGGTGTACATTCGTATTCTGTCATAAGCGAACTCGCTCCTTCTGCACTAGACGTTTTCTACGTGCTCTCTCAAACGGTCGCCGTTGCTTTACTTGGCTGACACGCGCTGGCTCTGCTCTTTCTACACTCTGATACCTTTCCTGCCCCTTCCACCCAGGCCGCCTCGCTCCTGCCGGTAAATCTGCAGCGGTCTGGTTTATTGCCATTGCGCCTTCTGTCCTTTCTTCCAGCAGCACACTTTCCTTCCCGGATCAGGCTTTGCTGTTTGGCAGTGGTGCTCTCTTAATATCCGTCCCTTGTTCGTCTGTTGTTGGTGTCTTCCGCCTCGTTCTACAGCCTACATTCTGCACTTTAACCCTTTCCCCTTTGTTCCTCATTTTCTCTTTTCGGATCGCCCATCGCTGCGTTTCTCCTCTTGCATCACTCTCATTCTCCCTCATTCTCCCCTCCCCTACGCCATCCCACTCACCGCCCGACTATCGACAAAAAACATCCACTCGCATGCGTCTCTTAGTCCAGCTTTTGTCGCGAATGGGCCTCATTAGTCGCCTGCAGGCTTAGACAAGCCTCTTCTCGTCTTCTCGCTGCCCTTTGCCTTTGAACACAGCCAGGCGATTGAACGGGACGCCAGATCGCCGTTCAGCACCAGACCAGGTGCAGCAGTCTGTCTGGTATTGGCTGCATCTACGAAATAGGGGCATAGTCATCATCGAAGAGTCCCCCTTTGAGAAGGACGAGCTACGTATCTTCGGTCACTTTGTTCTGCGCTTACAATCGCCGACCTTCTCATCGATATTCCCCCCAAATACGAACGTCCGACCTCGTGCTTTCGACGACTTGCCGACCGACGAGCTGCAGCTTTCCGCACAGCTGTCCTCCTAGGTTCGACCGCCTTACCCGTCATCCCCCGCCTGCTCTCTTCGACAACATACGCAGCCATGGACCGGCCAGATCGCTCTGACCGGCCAGGGCTTCCTCTCGGCGCTGGCACACAATCAACCGGTCGCGGACTACCCGAAAACCCAGCACAGAACCGCCGGTTGCCCGGCTCCAGCGGCAGCAACATCCCGATCCCCCCCCTACCAGCCAATATTGCCGCCGCCGCTGGAGGCAATGTCAACCTTGCGAGCATCCCGATACCACCACCGCCGCCGCCACCACCGCCGCCACCGCCGACAATGCCATCCGCACGCGGTGCTGGCTCGCTGACTGCATCCGCACCGATCGCCGCGAGCCAGGTCATCGCACTGGCACGCGAGGCGATGAAGGACGCATTGCGGCATACCGATCAGCAGGCAGGTGACAGCGCCGACATCAACAATGAGCTCAAGCCGGGTCTCACCATCGACTTAAGCCGCAAGAATATACAGCGGCTGCCTGACGAGGTCGTCGACATCATCATGAACAAGCTGGAACGGTAAGCTGGGACTTATACTTGGTGTGACCGCCACACCAGCGGATCACACCACCATGATCGTTCGAGACGACCTGGCCACGAGTAAACGGACATTGTATGTTGGACTGTTAAACTAAACTGACCCTTATTCTGCAGGCTCGCGTTGTCTCACAACAAACTGACGGGTTTCCCTGCACGGTTCGCCGAGTGCTCTTCGCTGCGGTATCTCAATGTTCGCAATAACGACATTCGGGAGTTTCCACTACCTGTGAGTACCCTGCCGCGTCTCCTCTGCCCCCTCTCTATCCTCTCATGCTCCTTGTGCTTCTTATGCTTCCTCGCCTCGATCGTACCTCTCTCTGCATGCAGTGGCTAATGCCGTGCCCACAGCTGTGCGACCTCCGATCCCTCGAAATTCTCGATTTGGGCCGCAATAAGCTCCGCGTCCTACCGCCCGAAATTATCAAATTGACCTCGCTCAAGGTCTTTGCTGTCCAGAAAAATCGCATTGAGGAACTGCCCCTGTGCCTAGCCGACATGGCGTCGCTGCAGATGCTCAAGCTCGACGGTAACCCCATTCGCTTCCCGCCCCCCGAAGTGTTTCAAGTCCAGGCCAGCAGCCCGCCCAATGAAGGCTACCTCAAGGAGAGTGAGGTCACCGAGGTCACCGTTACCTCCCACGTGAAGAAGTTCTTGAAGCAGGCCATGCTCAATGGGCGTTCCGAAGCTGCTGCCACAGCTGTCTCTTATGTCACGAGCACCGCCCAGGCAAATGGACCAGCCTCCGGTCCTTCGTCCAGTGGAGGATCTGGCAACGGCACCACACCTAACGGTGGCTCATATTCTATGGGCGGTTTGTCGGATACGCCGACGGACGACTCGTCCGACCCGCTTGACCCGCCCCGCCTTCTCCCAGCCAAGCGTGTCACAAGTGGACGGTTCCCAATCAAGGTCAATGGCGCCGAAGTTGGCGACCTTCGCTCACCCAACATGGCTCGACCGCCGCCCATCCCGACGCGCTCGCATTACCGGGGACTGTCTCAGCAGAACACGGCTGTTCGACGCCCTGGTGTCATGCCGTTAACGATTGGAAGCGTAAATGAACGTGTTCGCAGCAACAGCGAAACGACCTTGCTTCCGGCACCTCGTGGCGATCGGTCTGGTAGCGAGCGTCCGGGTGAACGGTCCCGGCGGATGGGCATCGTATCAAAGAAGGCCCAAGAGCTAGGCACACTCGACGAGACGGAAGCCAACAACCGCTTTAGTCACTACCGCGGTCTTAGCCATGGATCTGCCATGACAGGCAACCCTGTAAGTACCGCGGCTGCCATTTCTGACACAAAGAGCCCGGCAAGCCCCATGTCAGAAATTGCCATGCAACGTCCGATCTATGTCCGCCGTCTCTCCATTCTTCCGGAGCGGCGCCGGGAGTCCAAGTTCTGTGATCCCGTTGTGGAGGCTGCCAAAGGCGTGCTCTACTCGGTTTTCCAGATCCACCCCATGATCCAGATGCTTATGAGTCTCGCCAACGACGGAACAACGCGTCGGTCCAGCCTCGAGATTGTCGTGTACAACACAAACTCGCACGTGCAGCAGCTCGAGCGTGAGATCCAGCGCTACGAGCTTGCCGTTGATACAGGCGAGAACAATCTGGAAAATGAGATTGTGCATAGTGCATGCGTCACGCTTTTGCACGCCTACGACCACATCTGCTCGCTTTTGAAAGTCAATGTGGATTTGTTCCTCGACAATGGTGACCCCAGATACATGCGTACGCTGCTGTTGCAGCTGTACCACAGCGTCATGGAGCTTCGCGTTGCCTCGGCCGGCACCATCACGACGCAGGGATACCGCAAGTCAGCTTCCGGCCCGTCGTCCAGCCGTGCCTCACAATCCGAGAATGCGATTGCCGTGGGAGACACGATCAAGCCTCTCATGCCGCCACCGCTACCCCACTCCCGCGACACTTCGGTGATGTCTACGCCAACTGCAGAACGCCCGGGCCTCGCCACTGTGCGCGGAGTGCGAGGCGGTAGCGTCTCACACAACCCGAGCAACTTACGCGTAGCAACCGACGTTCCGATGCCCGGTCTCGTACCCTTCATCAACGGCACCGGCCGAACTGCGACCATCACATCTGCCACGCCCCGGTCGGGCGAGTCCTTTGCGTCGACGAGCAGCCGCGGTGCACCGACAGCTGACTTCACGGAAGAAGACCGCATGTTCGAGAAGATCTACCTGGCGTTGCAAAAGTCCAGCGATGTCGCACTACGGCTACTTCCGGGCTTGAACAGCCAGTATGCGTCTTCGCTACGGGCCGCTATGACGCAGCGAGCCCCCGAACAGGTCACACGCGACTGGCGTATTCTCCTCGGCCGCTGTGCAACGGCCATTCAGCAGACTGAGACGCTCAAGAGCCGGTTGTCGAGCATCAAGTTGAAGGAGCCCGGCGTCCGTTGGCAGGATGCGTTCTGGAGCCTGTGTGTGAACTTCTTTGATGCGTGGTACAGCTTTGCCGATATGGTCCGCAACGACAAGACCGCCATCCAGCTTCCCGTCGACACCCGAGCGCGTCTTCGCCCACTGCACCAGTGCATCAAGGATACGACACGACTCATTCTGCGATCGCCTTGGGCTTACACTCTGAGGCAGTCGAACATGCTGGCCAACACGACCACCCCCCTGAGTGGAGGCAGTAGCGTCCTCAGCGGCGGTGCCGATGGAAAACCGGGCGTCCAGCTACCCATGACGCCGCAAAGTGCCGCTCTCGGCCCTGCCGTGCAGGCAACTGTCCCGTCCACACCTCAGAGTGCGTCCTTTAACAAGGTCTTCTCCGGCAACCTCTTTGAACGAGCCGATACCCTCATTTCCTCTGGAGGCATCTCCATGTCGCGAACGGGCACATTTTCATCTACGTCCGGCTCGTCGGGGCTCAACTCCATCAATAGTACTCTGTCAGGCCATCCCGACGGCAGCATGACTCCGTCCTCCATGCTCAGCCCTGGTCCTCTCGGACCTCTACCTTTCCGCCTTAACAACGGCAACAAAGTTGCTTTTTAAAGCGAGCAGCTTGTCGACTTTCTGGCCCTTGTGCTGTCTCAGCTCTCATTCCTCTCCCGCACAACGAAGTCAAACTCTGTCTTTTGGCTTATCATCTCATATTTTTGGAACTCCCCATGTATCTTGGATATTGGTTATCTGTCGATTGTCCTGATTTCTACGAGGTTTATAGGCCAGGTTCCTTAATGTCTTCTTGTGTTTTGTGTTCTTGGGGTTCACCTTTTTCTTTTATTTCCATCTGCGTCTTGCCTTTTCTCCGGCGCATATCTCACGCGGCACACGATGGTGCCAGCGCATACATTCATTTTCGCATAGCCAGGGCGTTGTTCATTCCTTTCTGCGTTCGGTCTGCATTTCTATTCTTTTTTCCTTTTCTTCATTTTCTCTTTTCTCTTGTCTTGGGATTTTGTTTCACGTCTTGGACCGGGATCGGAAGCTACATTGGCACACAATTGTATTCAAAAGGGAAACACGCGGGAAGTTCAGGATCCAACATATTGTTGAATAGTTTTTAATTGCATCAAAAGATGGAGAATATGGAAGACATGGAGATATGATTTACAGCATATTATTGTACGCTTTTGCATCTATTATTTCGTTGTTTAATCAGACCTGGAAGGTAGATGGGGGAATGGTCTATCTGTTGCTTGTTTACCAACCACATATGACGTGTTTGTTTGCCATCAACCTGAGCGTATGTCGGTGACCTTGGACAGGATGTTTGAACGACAACTCGTGGCATGAACATGCTAAAGAAACTGTGCGAATCAATTGCGAACAGACGCTCTGTGGCCCGCTGCCTTATGCGGCTGAAAACGACCTGTCGATCTCCAACCACCACAGAATGTATGGATGCGCATTCGTTGCATTAACACGCTTGCACAGCCCCATGCGGGCATTCGGGAAATATACAAGGTCACACCACTTTTCGGAGCGAAACGTCGGGAGGGTCCCAGACGACATCCCGGAAGCCGAGCCGCGGCCGCGACAGGATGCGATGGAGCACCGCTGCTGCGGTCGCCGACAGCCCCGTTGCCTGTGGCGAAAACGGTATATACCGCGGATTGGCAATGGCCAGGGCCGGGCCGATGCGCTTGCCCAGCCAGTCGTTCGGATGTCGGCTGCACGTCTCCCAATCCACCAGTGTGTCGCCCGCCTCCATGCCGATGGCCGCGCGTGCGCGCCAGCTGACCGCGCCGTAGAGCAGGTGCGCGTCCGGACCGGTGCCGGCGTGGTAGAGCCCGACGCCCCAGCAGGCCAGCTGCAGCGGGTCGCCTGTGCCGTGCGGCGTGAAGGCGTTGCCCACGTTGTTGACGCCGAGGCAGGCCTGCAAGCCGTAGTCGCGGATCAGGGCCGGGATGGGAAGCGTGCCGCGGGGGAGGGTGTGCCGCGCAGTCGACGCTGCTGCGGCCGGCCCGGGCGGCGGCCGGCCCATCATGTAGAGGTCGCTCGTGGGCAGGCCGACAAAATGGACAGGCAGTTGGTAGTCCCGGATGATGGTGGCCAGTCGTGTGAGCTGCGCCGGCGACAGACAGGTGAGCTGTGTCATGTGGCCGACAACGACCGTTCGCGTCGTCGTTTGCGTCTTGCCGCCACGTCCCGCGGTTCTTGTGTGTCGCGCCCTCTCTGTCCACTTGTGTCGAATGAGGGCCTCGAGCAAGGCAAAAATAAGGGGCTCGTTGGCGGCGTCCTCGCGGCTGCCGTCGCCTGTGTACGCCTTCAGGTTGTAGTCCAAGTGCAGGTCCAGATGCAGGCCGTACTGCAGCGCTGTGGTGACGGCCCAGTCGATGTTTTGCAGCGACAGGGCGCGCGTTGCCTCGACATAGGGCGTGGCACCCAGGACGGCAATCGTCTGCATCGGTTGTGACGGTGTCGACGCTGTCGACGCCGAAGACGCTAAAGACGCTAAAGACGCTGCACCGTCCCTGTGGTCGGCTGCGAGGACATCCTCGATGGCCGCCCGGTTCGCCGCGCCCGCCGCGCCCGTGAAGAGCACCTCTTGTGCAAACGCGCACACCTGCACCGCGAGTTGGCCCCGGAACAGCTGCTGCAGATCTCGCGCCACGGCCACGGCTACCGTACCGCGGCCGGCCGCTTGCGCATCCACCTCGACAAAGACACGCGCATCGGTCACGCCCTGTGCAAAGCTTGTGGCCAGCAGCTGCAGCCCGCGACGGCGCAGGTCGGCGGCTGTAAAGCGTGTCTTGGCCACGCGTGTAGTCTCGAGTGCTTCGGCAAACGAGCCCGTCTGCGGGAGGAGGTCGGAGTAATCGGCGTAGCCGGGGTGGTCGACACCGTCGGAGTCGTTGTCATCGGCGCCACAGCAGCCCGAGGTCAATAAATAGGCCTTGTCGAGATGCAGATGCGGGTGGCAGAGTGTTGGCAACAGAAGGTGGCTGGCGACGGTGTCTTTGGTGACATCTGTATTGGTCGCATCCGCCGGGCGACTTGCCGGCTCAATCGATTCGACAACACCGTCAACAAGGTCGATGTCCCATAGTCTCGACGACAACGGCTCGGGACTGCCGTCTGGCTGTGGAAATAGGACGTTATGGATCTTCATCTTGCATTCGTGTAGCAAGAAACTACATTTTGCCAGATGGTTTCTCGCTGGCCGTCGGAGCCACCCGATCGTGTGTGTGAGGTGTTATCGAGACCCTGTGCTCAGCAGCCAAGATAACGGATGTGGGGAAAGTGAGGAGTTGCCCCTTTCATCTTCGAAACAAAAATAGACCAAAAAGACCAACTCTGTAGTGCCAATATCATGTATTCGTTTCGGTCTGAGCTGAATTTGTGATTTGGTACACCTTTCAGAAATGGGGTTCATGCCAACGTTGTCTTCAATTCCCGTTATTTCTTCTTCCTCTGTGATACAAGTACAAAAAGAAAAACATAACAGTCGTGTCTCCGTCACAAACGACGATAAGAAAAACACCGCGAGGAAAACGAAGAGAGAAGAGAAAATGCAGAAAAAGACCGAAAAAACAAAAGGCCCCGAAAATGACGGTTAATACGCCCAAGAAACTGTCGACACCAAAAAATGCAAGGCAAGCAAGTACAATGGTTTCTTGTCATGAAGTGAATGCGTTGCCAGAACATGCAAACAAAGGCCCACCAACGTGACATTGAAGTGTAGAATAGACACAGAGAAAAAGAAGAAGAAAGGGAGGCCAATGTGTCAAACACGGGCAGTGCTGTTTGTATTTTGTTTGCTGCTACGGCGGTGGCGAGGCGATGCGTTCCAGTACCCGCAAAAGCCGTGTAAACGCCGGGTCCATGATAATGCAGAATGGAAGAAGAAGACGGACTGGACAACGTAGACGGTGGGAGGCGTGACAGGGTGTTGAATGATACTGTCGAACAGCAGTGTCGAGCAGCAGTGTCGAACAGCAGTGTCAAACAGAGAACGAAGCACGACCTTACGCAAACTGCCGCTTCAGATCTGACCACTTTCGCAACAACGTCTCATGTTGCGCGTTGACCTCGGCGTACTGCATCTTCGTCTGCACCAGCTGCTCCTCCAGCTCGGCCATCTCCTTCTCGACGCGCTGGTTCTCTTCGTGCACCTTGGAGTTGCGGTTCATGAGATCGTCGCGCTCGGCCTTCCATGCCTGCTCGAGCTCGTCGGGCTGCTGCTCAATCACCACCTTGAGCTCGCGCACCTGGCCCTTGAGGCTCTCGTTTTCGTCCCGCAGCTCTTCGTTCTCCACTTTGGTATGCACGAGCTCCGTCGCCAGCGCCGCCTGCTCGTGATCGACCGTCTGGATGCGTTCCTCCAGCCGGCGCACCTTGACAGTCAGACTGGCATTGGACGTGCGCAGGTTCTCGAGCTCGGCCTCGCGCTCCTTCTCGGCGCGCGTCTTCTCCTCCCACTCGGCCGTGTACGTCTTGATCAGCTCCGGGGTGAGTTTGACCTCGCACGCATCGCGCACAAACTGGTCCGCCCGGTACACCTCCTTGTCAAGGCTGGACGAGGAGCTGCCGAAGAAGCCGTTCTCGAGAATGCTGCCAGCGCTGGGGCTCGCATCAATGTACACGTCAAAGAGACGGTCCTTGAGGAACGTCGTCAACTGCGACATGTCCGACATGCCCAGGAGGGTTGTCGCATTCTTCTGCATTAGGACGATGCCAAACTTGAGGATGGCAGAGAGGCCCTCGGACAAAATCAGGTCGTAGATGCGGAGAACAAGCTGCAGAGGGAAGCGATAGGCAAAGAGCGTCAGGAACCACTGGGTGGCGTACAGGTGCGGAGAGATGCTTCGCCGGTGCAGGTGGCAGTACAGCGCCGGCTCCAGGTCCTCCAAGAGACGGTCAAAGAGGTAGAGGTGCATGTGGAGGCCTGGCATGTCCTGGATAAACAGGTCGCGCAGGTGGTACTGGTTCATGAGGCGGACCAGCAGACAAAACGCCTCCTCCTCGGGCATGTTGAAGAGGATGGGCATGATGAGGAAGTTCATGCCTTGGGCGTAGCCCACTGCCTCGTCAAACAGAGCATAGGCCTTGCAAACGCCAAAGAGGCCTTCCTGGAGCCCCTGGGCCGTGGCAAATTTGGAGTAGCTCGTGCGTGCACCAAGGTCCCGGCGAATCGCCTTTTCGAGCTTCTGCAGAGCCGCCGCGTCGTCCTTTTCCTTCTTCTTACGTTGAGCCACGACGCTGGCACTCTCCTTTTCCGCCACAATAGATGCCGTAGTAGCGCTACCACTGGCGGCGCCGTTGCTGGCGCTCGTGGCCGACACGGAGTCACCGGAGTGAATCGACGATGCAGCAGACGACGTGGTGTCCTTTGCTGGTGCAGGTGTGCTGTTCTGGCGCTCCTTCTCACGCTCAGTGCCGCGTGCAAGCATGTCCTGGTAGACAGCCTCCAGCTCGCCGTTCTTGCTCTGGGCAAGAACCTGCCAAACGACACCACGGATCGCGTTTGGGATACCGGTGGCAATGGCCTTGTTGAGCTCTTCTGCACTTGAGCGTGCGACCGCGGCAGGGCCTTCGTAGATGACGGCTTGCCACAGATCCCAGTCCACAGCAACGTCGCCGTTGCTGGACGGGCCGGCTGTGGCGCCAGACACCGTCCCTGGAGCTAGGCTCGGATTGGGGCTGGCTGGCATGGGCGATGCGGGAACGTGCTCGTCGCCGGATGACGACACGGGAATGCCGAGGCCGACAGCGCCCAGTTTTGGCGAGCCGGCACTTTCTGCAGAAGCCGTGTTTGCGGTCCGTTCCTCTTCGGAAGATGTTCCAGCACCACCGGCGCCCGCTTCTTCTCTTTGCCGGATCATCTTGAACCGATCTTTTAAACTGCTGCGCCCTGACCCCCGGCGGGGATCGGACTCCTCCTCCAGCTTGCTGAGCATCATTTCGGGATTGCTCGTAAGGGTGGCCACAGAGCTAGCCGTATTCCTCCGCGGGGACACAGAGGGCGGCGACACTTGGGAGAGAGGCGGTGAGATAACGGGTGCGTCCTTGCTGGTGTTTCGCGACAGCCACGAAAAGGGACTGGTCAGTTTCCGGGTCGCGGCTGGGGGCGGGGCGCCGACCGGGGGGATGGAGGGAGAGATTGGAGGCGGTTTGGAGGCTGTCTCGCTGGAATTGGATGGAGACCACGGGATGGAGGGAATGACGCTTGTGAAGCTGCTAAGAGACAGCGTCTTTGAGGAGAGGTCCTTTTCTGGCACAGCAGGAGGGGATTTGGTGGCAGTGTGGTCGTCGTCAAGATTGACATTATCAAGCTCTGCAGAGTTGTCGGCGTCAAGATCGGGGAGGGGCGATGACTTTCGTCGATTCCCGTTGGCCAGGCCGTTTGTTACGCTGTCAGCAGCAGGTGCGACGGCTGAAGGTGGCGAAGGAGCAGTGTCTTCTTCAGCCTCGACGGCCGCGTTTTCACTAGCCTTTGAAACACCACGTTCTTTGTCGTCTGCTGCGTTGTTGTCGTCTTCGCCGGGAGGTGGGTTCTGGCGGCCACGGATCTTTTGGAAGGCCTTCTCGAGCTCTGACTTGCCAGGATCCGCGCCTGGGGACGTGGACGATTTTGCGAGTCGTGAAGTGGAAAGAGACGTTTTGCGGTTGGTTAGGGAACGGACAGAAGACGTATCCTGGGCGTCTTCAAAGGTGTCCTGTGGGCAAGGCCGTGTACGACGTCAGCGATCAATACAAACAGAGGCTGGGCAGGACGTTGGATAAACGACGACGCTGCCCTATACAGAGAAGACGAAAAGCGAGATGGTGGCTTCGGCTGTCCCACAAGTTGTGCCAGCAACGCCACGTATGGAACACAGAATTCTTGAGCTCTTGTTCATGCAAACGCGTAGACAGGCCTGCCGGGCTATATGTGCACGATTTAATGCAGATCATGCTGCCGGCCACGTCGGATTGACGCTGGGGGTGGCGGAAACACAAAAAAAATGACAAGGAGAGAACGCAGGCAGACACGTAATGCCCCTGCAACAACAGCCACCACTCCACGATATGCCCGAAAACAGTTCAGAAGGAAAGGAACGAAGCAGTGTGACCTTACCGTCTCGTGGTCGGAGCTGTCAGGCGACGTATCAACCGAAGTCACCTCAACGGGCGACACCAGCTCGTCTTTGCGGTCCGACATGGCTGCCGTGGCGGAGGATAGAGGATGCGTGGTGTCGATCGGGGGAGGGGGACGGACGGGCGAGACGGGATTCAAATTCGACGATCTATGGCAGAACGTTGCAGTAGTAGTATGTTGACAATTGAGGGAGAGTAGCGAAAGGGCGAGAAACGGCGGAAATGGTCAAAAGGCGGTCGAACTGACGACAGACGGGAGAGGGCTGCGAAGGGAAAACGAATGTCGGCTGCAGCGAGACAGACTGGATGGGTGACTTATTTCACCAATACCGCTCTCGCACGCGGTCGGGAGAGGCAAAGATGTTGTGTGGGTAGAAAAGAGCGGCGTGAGCAACGGAGGAGGGGGAAGGAAAGCTGAAGCTTTTTGGCAACCTCAGAAAATCATCAAATAATAATAGTCGTTCGTTCCTGTTTCTCAAAATGGGGAAACGCGACACAGCCCTTCTTTCCTTTCTTGGGCCGTTGCTCCCACACCAAAATGAGATCCAGGTGCTCCTTCCCCTTGCTGTCAAAGGGACTACGCATGTGTCTTTTGCACAGCAGGACAGGCAAGTGCGACCCACCCATTTCAGGAGCAAGCGTCGCATTTTTGCGGGACCAGAAACAACGAAACAGCACTACCAGGTCGCCGCTTCCTAACTAAAGGGGTCAAAGAAAAGGCCAACAAACCACCGTCAGGAGAGGACGTTACAGCAGAGAAAACGGCGCACCGCCGTCCAGCGTTGGCATGCAAAGGACAAAGGAAGGAACGCCTTCTACTTTAAGAAGGCTTTCCAAGTGGAAGCTGCGACCAATGTACGAATGAGGAATACAAAGAGAAATACTACACGTGATTCATTCGGTGCTGTGTCTGTCTGCAGAGGAACAACGGATTTACTTTTCACACACGATATATCGATCCCATCGTAAATCAAGACCATGCACGACATCACACATTTGGACATGAAGATTTTAGATCTCAGATCCCAGAAGCACGGAGGGACACCTGAGTGCCAATCCAAACAGGTTTCCGTCCAATCTTGCCTTTTATTCATGGGCCTCAAGGTGGGCAGCATAAATTGCATCATATTGCCTCCGCAACATACGGCATCCACCAAAAGGGATGCCAATGGGAGTTTGCCTGTGGTCCTTTTCATTGCGCCTTTGTAGCCTATGCAATCAGGGGCCATGCGGTGTGCGCAAGCGTGGTTCCACCAAAGTCTATCCTATGCAAGCAAAGGATCAACCTCCTTTTAACAGGGGGGCGACTTTTTTTCATTTCTGTCAGCCGTCAGGCAGCCAACAAATACAGAATGGAAGACAAAGGGTAGGGGTAGTTGAAAGAAACCTGTTATTTGGAAATAGTTTTAACGTCACTGAAGCGCTGGACAGCTACGTCTACAGAGAGAGCGGCGCAAAACAAAAGAACGAGGACATCACAATCAAATCAGTCCAAGAACGACGTTTGTAGTTTGTGCAATTTTTTTTGGTTATTGCATTGCTCCAATGAGACGATACGGTATAAAGTAAAGAGGGCAATGGGCACAAGAAGACGAGGCGCCGCAGCGTCCGCAACAAAAGGCGCCGGCCGGAAATATTCCATCCGGTTGGGATGACCTCCTCTCGAGACGCCGTCGGTCGTCCTCCGTCACTCTTGTTCCGCTTGCATTGCTCAATGAGTTTTCGTGTGTCCGGACATGTTCGCTCTGGTCATAGTTCAACTGTGTGTGCAGATAACCAAAGGAATCCCATCCCCGTTCCCCCAAACGCCTGGGTTTGTCTCCTTTTTGTTGGGCCGTTGTCGTAGGTTCTTTTGCACCGCCGCACGCCATCGTTCCATATATCAACTCAAACGCAAAAAGCAAATCGGGCCGAGCGGGCCGAATTTACCGGTGCAGCTTGCGCTGGTAGAAGGCAAGCTCCTCACCCTCGAGGATGTAGCCGTCGCAGCGGCCAGACTGGCCGGGACGGCTGGAGACGACAGCGTACAGGCGACCGGCCTCGAACTGGCGCTCGAGGGCGTTGTCGACCTTGCCGGACGCGGCGAAGCGGGCAGCCTGCTTCTTCTCGACGGAGCTGGACTTCTTGGCGGGCTCCTCAACGGTGCCCTGCTTCTGCTGCCGCCGGCGGCCCAGAGGCTGGCCATAGTGGGCCTCGTACCACTGACGGAAGGGAGCGGCATCGATCTGGATGACGGCCGACTTGGTCAGGGTGTTGGTGCGGACCAGCTCGTTGTTGGACGGGTGGTAGGCGACACCGATGACACGGGTCTTGCGGGTGCAGCCCTCAGAGGCCCAGGCGAAGTTGCCGGAGTCGAGGCGCAGGGCGCGGTACTTGTGGTTGCCGCCACGGGTGCGGACGGTGTGAATGCGCTTGGCACCGATACGGGTGTTGGCGGGCTGACGGCCGGCCTCGAAAGCGCGCTTCTTCCCTATTGGCAAAGGTCAGAACGTATGTCCACGGTGAAATGAAGGGTAGCGGGGAGGGACGACGGCCGAGAAGAAACACGTCTCAGAAGAAATGTGCCTCTCCTCGTCGTCGCCTCTCCCCTCTTCTTTTCCCAAGTCCGATACGGGCTTTCGAAAGAAAGTATCACATCCTCGTCCAAACAACACTTGTATATTTGTTCTTCCATCGAAGTCTTCAACGGTATCAACGGGGGTTCGACGCACGGTAGTAGGCACGCTTCGCGCCGGAGGCGGAGCGCTTGTGGCGAGAGTCTCTGGAGATACCCATGGTGAATGTCTGTCGAGAAGGAAAACCAAGACGCAAAAGTTAGCAAAAACGTCTTGTGCGGATGTTGTCAGAGACAATTGCAAACAGACGGGGGCGAAGCACAAAAGACCAGGAAGGTATCGTCTTTCGTTCGATCGAGTCCTCGAGATCAATTGCGGCTTTCTGTATTCGACGTACCTTACGCCTGGTTGTCGATGGGCGGTGTTGTCGTGATGGTTGGGGTGGGAAAGAGAAGAGAGGAGCGACGTTGCAAGGCCGAAAATTAACTGACAAGAAACTTTTCCGTGCTGGACAGCGAAAATTGCGGATCCCTCACAAAAACTAGTGCGCACAAAACACATTCGATTTTTTTTGAGACGGGCGGGGCAAGAAACCTAGCGATGCAACTTGGTCATGTGATAGATTATGTAATTTCTGAAAACGGCGGATCCCATTTTGGTCCTTTACGATGAATTGTGCCAAGTATGAATGTATTCCGTATGTAAAGTTGTATTCCGTACAGTGGACTGTGCTAACAATATTCAGCCTTATAACCTCCACTGCGCGAGCGCAATGCATACCAGCATTGTCCAAAGTCGATTTTGGATTCGGCTCGGCTTGTCGTAGGAACATGGACGACCGCCCTCTAATTATTTTCACTTACGCCGTTTTGACCTTGAGCTCCGTTGTCACGCTTCGGATGTTTATATCAGCAACTTGTCGATGTTGGCGATTAGGTTTTGCAACTGGCCGTTGACGTCGGCAACCTCAATCTCGACTGACGGCTCATTGACTAGACCGACAATCTCATGAGGTGGAATCCAGTCCCATCTGTTTTGGATGTATATTTCTGGTTCGTAGTACTGACCGCCGTTGCCTTGGTTTCCGCCGCGCAAACTCGTGGTGCCAGACGGTACCGGGCCATGCGGCCATGGAAACCTGTGAGGACTGACTCGACCAGCACAACAAAACTCATCTGTGGTGGGCCACGGTGCAAAGTGCCACTCGGAATAGAACAGACCCTTGTCTGGTTCATACGGCACAAGCCTGTCGGAGAATGTTGTGTGCACCCCGAGCACTGTGGTTGATCCATCGGTTGGTTGGAAACTAGGCTGCATGGTCGAGGCCGCACCGAGACGTGCCTGTCCTTCGAGAACGTCTCTGCCACCGTGAAACTGCTTAGCGGATTTGGGCTGGGTGGGCTGAGATGCACGCCCTTGCACCGTCATTGCACCTTGCTGTTCTGTGTCCGCCTCCTGTTGCATCACAACAGCCTGCCATCTCTTCGCTTCTTGGTGGCACTTTTGGCGGTCGCGAAGCTCTTGGATAAGTTGTTCATACTCGACGTCCGTTTTGGGCAAGAAGGGAGAAGCGCCCCAGCCGTATCGTTGAGCATTATGGTGCAGTTCCGCAAACTTCATCGCGGCTAGGACCGGACCTGGCGAGTTGGGTGCGCGCTGCCCATGACTGCTAGGCGTCGTCCTGGCAGTGGCAGCTGCGCTTCTCGTTGGCGTGTTAGTCAACGGTCGGTGCCGTGTGGGTGTGATTCTGGGAGGCGTGCACCGTGCTCGCGCAGGTGCGTGGTTCGCGAGTACGTGTGTCGGGGCCCTGTATTGAAGATACTTTTGCTGCGTTGGAAACGGCTGCGTGCGCAGATGAGGCCTGAGAGTAGGCGTGACCTTGTGTGCAGACATATTTACGGGGCATTTGGGCCGACTCCCGCGGCCTCCGTCTGCGCTCATAAATACGGCATTTGCATCATGCCGGTTCACTAAAAGATCGTCTGAGGTACCGATGGTAAGATTCTCGTCTGCACTCTTCCCTAGAAGGCCGAGGCCGTCGCCCAGAGCATTGCCCAAGCCGTGGCATGACGGAGACGTATCGCGCGTCTCACAGTCGTCTGAAGTCGTGATACGCACAGCGAGCTCAGTGAATTCATCAGCTTGGGTAGTTTCAGCAGTCTTGGTGGCCTCCATCTCCAGGGTAGTGGTTTTACTCTCTTTGTCTGAATCATGGCCGTCGTCCATCTCACTATCGTTGCTGCTGCCGGTTGTGTTGCTGCTGCTGGCACCTGGTCGGACAATCGTGCCAGTGCTCGCCAAACTCGCACGAGGACTTCTGGGCTTCCGCAAGATGGGAAACGGCGGGGGCGGTGGGCGTCGATCTCCAATCCTAGCCACATCAGCGTAGCTAAGGGACGACAACCGCGGCGAGAGGGCGTTTGCCCGCGGAGCCCAGTCCAGAGCAGTGGGTGACAGCCGCGTCGGTTTCCCTGGCCGCGCCTGGCCGGTCGCAGCTTCGGTTGTGGGAGCCGCGCTTGGCGAGACGGCGCCCGTGGCTCCCGGCTCAGACAGGAGACGCCGTGCCAGCGATGTCGGCCGCGTGACTAGTGTCATTGGTCGGCCATCGATGACTGTGGCACGAGCAGCCGTCGTGCGTTTGCGGATGCCAAATACGACATCGTCAGCTTCCTTCTGACGCACTGCATCACCAAACGACGGCCAGTACTGTGGAAGCCGGGCACCACCAGACAGATCTGTGGCCAGCGACTTTGCAGGGCCAGCCACGCTGGGCCGAGAGGGCGTGGTAGCTTGTCGCCAAGACAGAAAGTGCGGGCTCGATTCGGCACTGCTGGCGGCTGAGCTTGTTGTCCTCTGGCCGCGCACCGATAGGAACCGGTTGGGCGTGTGGGCGCCTTTGTTTTGGTGATCCATGACGCCGGAAGTCATCGGCCAGTTATGTGGTCGATCTCATATTCGAAACCATCGCCGGTCTGACAAACTGGTCGCATGGACAGAGTGCGGCCCAAAGCCTGCAGCGCGGGCAAAGCCATCTTGACCTGGCGATGCGTTTGAGTTGTCTTGACGACTGTTGGGGCGTGAACAAAGGTGTCAGTGCAGTTGCATGGCCGTTGAGCAACCGCCATCTCCATTCTCGTCTTATTAAAAGCCGGTGCAACTGTTGCCTTGGTGGCTCCTTCTCTGTCCGCACTTGTGCCATTTTATCTTCAGGGAAAGCACCACTTGTGTTCTTTAAACAAAATGGTGTGAAATGGTGCAAATGAATTGATCGCTCTTTCTGCCATGAACATTAACTATGGCCCTGCCAAAACATGCGTCGCAGGTGCCAGAGAAAGAGCGCACGACATCATGCGCTGACCACAAATCGACTTACACCGTATCGGGCAACTTCAGTGGCTGACGCCGCAACGTAGTAGCTGTTTAGTTCTCACAGGCACCGGCACAAGGGACGATCGCCCTTGCCGTTGGGACCGATCGGCCATTAACCGTTTGGCTTGCTCCTGCTCAACAGAACGGAGATGAAAAGTCAGGCACAGCCAATTAACGTCTCTCAATGGCAGGTGCCTGCCCCTTTGAACAGCTCAGTAATCGAATCCAACATAATAGGAAGGCGCCGAGGTTCCCAATTTTATCGGCTTCTGAGAGCAACGCTTTGTTGGGGCTTTGTCCCCTATTTCTCGTCTTCCGTTTCTCTCATTTAATTTTCTGTGTTTTCCACAACCACGTCATTATCTCACCCCCAACTCCAACAACACGAGCTTCGAACCGTGCGTGTGCCGATTCAGCGTCCAGACAGTATGGCCGACAAACTCACACTCGCGGTATCCAACCGCGCCAAATCCGGCACGATCAAGAAGCTACCAGCATCGATCGACATCACGACGTCGACCACCATTGAGGAACTGCAGCAGAAGCTGGCCAAGGCTTCGGGCGTCAGGGACTACAACCGCATTGGCATCTTCGACCCAGTGACGCGCAAGATCATCCGGGACCGCCGCGCCGTGCTGGGTGCCCAGGAAAATGTCGTGGCCTCCAAGGCCGTTATGGTGCAGGATCTTGGTACGAACTGGAGCTTCCTTGCGGTGGCAACTATGTTGTTTTGTGTAGTTGTATGTCCCCCGTTACTGACAGAAATACAAAATAACAGGTGCTCAGGTTGGATGGCGGACGGTGTACCTTATCGAATACGCAGGCCCGCTCCTCTTCCATGCCCTATTGTTCTACCTGCGTCCAATCATCCCGCTGCCGCAGGCCTTGAGCCGCGGCCAGACGGCGTCCCGCAGTGACCCGATCACCGACATCCAGCGGCTCGTTTACATCCTGTTCCAGCTGCACTTCGTCAAGCGTGAGCTCGAGACGGCGTTTTTGCATCGCTTCGCCGCCAACACCATGCCCGCCCGCAACATCGTCCGCAACTCGGCGTTTTACTGGCTCCTGGCCGGCTTTGCCTGCGCCTGGTCGCTCTACGCGCCCCTGTCGCCGTTCCGCGTGTCGTCCCAGTTCCCGGCGGCTTCCCCGCCGCGCTCCGGCTTTGGTTCGTCGCCCCTCGACTATGTCGGCATCGCCCTGTACGTGTTTGGCCAGATTTCCAACTTCTCGGTGCACTGGCACCTGGCGCATCTGCGGTCGCCCGGCGGCACGGAGAAGAAGATCCCCAACGCGTTTGGCAGCAGCCTGGTGACGTCGCCCAACTACATGTTTGAGATTCTGACGTGGTTGGGTGTGATTCTGATTTCGCGGGACATTGTGGTGGTCATTTTCATCAGCGTGGGCATGCTCTACATGCGCATGTGGTCGCGGGACAAGGAGCGGGCGCTGCGCCGTCTGTTCCCCGACAAGTACAAGAAGAAGAAGTACACCATGCTTCCGGGCCTGATCTAAGTGGCCGTGGCGACGATGGCCTTCAGAGGGTTGCCCTTTGTTGGCGAAGCGGACAAAAGGCCATTGCAACTGGACCAGGCCCAGAATCAGTGCCTGAGAGAACGGACAGAGAGATAATGGCGTTACTGTCGGATTTACGGTACCAAAAATGGAGTTTCCCCGGGGGCATACGGGCGCTTTTTGTGAGAGGTTTGCACCTGATGTGCTTGATTCATAACATCAATAGGGGCCGTTCATTCGGAGCCAAAAAGCCAAAGGCAGAGAATATGGAAGACACCTGCAAAGCAGACTTTTATCATTATACATTCGAAAACGAAGTGCATAAGCGTTACTATTAATACACGAAGATCATTTCTACTCATCCATCTTGCTCATCATATCGTAGCGTCGTCTGTTACCGACAAAGTCTCAGATGCCATCGACTCTTCGGTCACCTTCAACTGTGCTGTCTCCGTCACCGCGGAGATGCTTTGCTCATGGTCTCTCGGTATGTCCTCTTCTTGCTCAACATGCTTCTCGTGTGCATCTTGCTCCGCGTTCGACTCCTCTGGCAAGCTCGGGGCGTTCTCCACAGCCAATCGCTTGTCGTTGACGCGGGTGTTTTCTGGTGCAGCGTCGGCCGTTGAGGCACTTTGCGCGTCTGGTGCTGTAAGAGAGACACCGTCCGTTGGCGCCTCATTGGCTTCGGTTGCAGCGTCTCCCCCCACCTCCATAATATCTGTTTTCTGTGTTGGTCGGCCGGCAACTTCCTCTAGTTCCTGGCCCTTGTCTTTCGTTTCGTCGGCGATGGCGTCTGCCGCTGCCTCGTCAGCCGGACTTTGCTCCTCTCTTGACCGTACTTCGTTCGATGCCTCGACATGGCTTTCCTTGCTTCCGTCTGCAGTCGGTACGCTGGCTTCATCTGTCTTGAGAACACCACTTTCTGGGGTGTGCTGAGTTGAGTCCGTCTCGTTTCTCTCAGTAGCAGCCGGCGAGCCGTTGCCATCGTCTGACTTAGCAGGTGGTGCTGGAGGCTCTTTTGGCTCTGCATCGGGTACCGCTTCATGGATTTGTGAGCTGCATGCCGTATTTGTGGTAGCATTGGCCACGTCGTCAACCTCGTCCACTTCCATATTCTTGCCTTTTCCCTTGTCTTGCGTTGTTGCTGTTAAAAGGGGACTGGTCTTTGGCTGCTCGTCTCTGGGCACAGTCTCTTTCCGTCTGCTGGAGGATGGGAGAGCACGAACATTCTCCACAATATCCTCAATCTTGGCCTTTCCTTTGCCCTTCTTGTCCAGAGGCATTTCGTCAAGAGCCTTCGACCGGCTTGGACTTGCTTGCCGGCTTCTACTCCGGCTCCTGCTGTGACTTACACTACGGCTTCGACTGCGACTGCTGCCGCTATAGTAGCTGCTGCTCCAATACGTTCCGCTGTCGCTGCTGCCGCCGTCGCTGTAGACGTCGCCGTCGCCGTTATCACCAGCCTCAGGCCCTGCCTCCTGTCGAGCCGCTCGCCGCGCCGCACGCTGTGCTTCTCGTTCTACGGCCGCACGCTCGCGCCGCTCGCGCCGCTCCCGCTTTTCGCGCACCAGCCGCAGCGTCTCCTCGATGGCCGACAGCCCCTGGAACTGCATCTCGGTCCAGTTCTGCATGTCGCCCATCTCCTTGAGTGGCCCCGTCATCTCGTGCACGAGGTGCGCCAGCCCGTCGTTGGCTTTGCGCAGCCCCAGCACGGCTTTGCCGAGGTCGCGCTGCTGGCCCTCGATGGCGCGCATGTTATTGTGCATGAGGACGGCGCGGCTCTGGAGCTGGGAGTCGAGCAGGTTGGCAATGCTGGCGTCGAGGGCCTGGCGAGCCTCGGCGACTTGGCGCTGGGCGCTGGCAGAGGGGAGGGATGGCTGAAGACGCTGAAGGGGCGGCGGAGGCGGCGGCGGCGGCGCGGCTTGCATCGACCGCGGCGCCGACGTCAGGGCGGCCGGTGCAGTCGCAACACTTGCCGGGCCAGTACCTTGGCGACTCGTGGGGGGAAATTGGTGGGCCAGGGGCTCTGCGAGTGCGGCGCCCGTTGCTGGTGGAAGCAGGGGCGCTGCTGGTCCTGCAACGAGAGGGCCGAAAGGGCCTCCAGCGACGGGCGACACGGACGACACAGACGACGGTGGCGCCGCATTAGGCGACGCAGCAGAGACTGTTGCAGTCGACGTGGTAGACGGTGTCGCTGTCGACGACGAAGGAGCGGTCGTGGTCGAGACACTATCTGCGCGCCTCACGACGCGCAACATCGACTCATCCCGTGTCGCCAGCGAAGCGACGGCCGATGTCGCCGGCGCGCCGCTGCTGTTGCCTGGCACACTGACGGCATTGACGGCACTCAGGGACGCCGGTGCGGCCCGTGGTAACGAGAGGCGCGACAAGAGCGGGGGCAGCGTCGAAAGAGAGTGTGAGGCCGCGCCTCCCGATGCAGGAGGGGACGCGGGGGCCGGTGTGGAGGCAGAGGCAGGCTCTGTCATTTTTTTTGGAGGGAAATTATGTTGAGAAAAATATGTGCCAAGGAAGTGCGAATAATACGGCGTAAATTGAGAATGCGTTTGATATCAGAAACCCACTCTCCGACGTCAGCGAGCAAGCATGCGCCTCTTACCTTGGAACGATTTCACGTCGGCGAAAGAGGTTGGATGGCGGATGCCGCCTGGGCTGATTGGTGGGAGCTTTCTCCAGCTAGGAGTGGGCATCATCATGCAGGTCTGGTTGGACGAGCTCTGCAGCATCCGATTTAGGTGCAGAACCTCGGGCGCATAAAAGGCTGTGTATGGTTCGTCTCGCGGGTCGCGTGCGGTGTGTTAGTTACGGTTGCTGCCCGCAACTTAAGTTAAGTAGCAGTTTATATTGTTTTTACACTCCGTTCGCTGCTCCTTTATGACGAAGCTTTGCTTTTTTACAGAAAATACACAGCAGAGCCGTAGAGACATGGAAACAGTTGCTCCGTATCTTGCAAAGACAGCCTGTCCACGGTTCCCTTCCTGTCCCTGCACCCTGCCCAAACCGCCTCGAGGATTGTGTTTTGTTCGCATGGATGCGTTGAAACGTTTCCACCGTTCCCATCCTCGCTCACCGTCCGTCCATGCCCAAATGAATCGTTTTGTTCGTAAGTGGTGTTGGCTTATTTGCACAGCCATCGGAAGTCCCATTCTCTTGTCTCTCACGCCCCAAGATTCAAATCCATATTCAGGAGAGAAAGAGGAAATGTAGAGAATCCAGTATGCTTGAGCTCGTAGATGTCGCTTTTGATGGTGAGACCCAAAATAAATAAAAATTAAAAAATAAAAACCGCGTCAAAATTGAATGCCTCTAGAGACGACTAGTTCTTCAGCCTGCGAAGGATGGAGCTGCCGGTGCTGCTGGCCTTCTTGGCATCGCCGTCAAAGATTTGCAGGAGCGTGTCCCAGACCTGGCCGGGCTTCTGCGAGGCGTCAATGGCCTTCCAGATGCCCGTCTTGCGGTAGTACTCGACGACGGGGGCCGTCTGCGCGTGGTAGGTGGCCAGGCGCTTCTTGAGGGCCTCGGCGTTGTCATCAGAGCGCTGGATGAGCGGCTCGCCGGTGACGTCGTCGGTCATCTCCTTCTTGGGCGGGTTGAAGAGCTTGTGGTACGAGCGGCCGGACGCCGGGTGCACGAGGCGGCCGGTGATGCGGGCCACGAGCAGGGCGTCGTCGATCTGCAGCTCGACGGCGTGCTGCAGGGTCTGGTTGCGCTCCCGGAGCATGGCGTCGAGGCCCTCGGCCTGGGGCACGGTGCGCGGGAAGCCGTCCAGAATGAAGCCGCCCTTGCACTCGGGGTTCGTGTTGAGCTCCTCCTTGATCATGCCAATGACAATGTCGTCTCTGACCAGGCCGCCCTGGTCCATGATCTTCTTGGCTTCCCGGCCGAGCGGCGTCTTCTTTGCGACCTGCGAGCGGAGCATGTCGCCGGTGGCCTGTAGGTAGCAAAACGATGGTTAGCAAAAGACGCGACAGGGACAGCAACAGAAACAGCAACGAGAGCGCAATTGCCCTCAGCGCCGGCCCAAAACATACCAGGTGGCAGCAGCCGAACTTCTCCTTGATCTTGGGAGCTTGCGTGCCCTTGCCTATGCACAGTCAGTCATTGTCGCAGCGGTTTGCAACGTTCGCAGCGATCGTAAGCTCTTTGCCCAGCTTCGTCAAGCGGCGCGCAAAAGACACGGAAAGGGTCGGGGAAAAGGCCGTACCGGCTCCGGGAGGGCCAATGAGGATCATGCGGACCTCGTCAATCGTCTTGGTGGCACCGGCGCCGCCCAGGTGGCGGCTCTCGAGGTCCTTGATGCGGCCCTCGAGACGGGCGACAATATCGTGCAGGTGCTGCACCTGGTCCTCAATGACACCCATTGTTGGAGAAATGTGGCGAAGGGAGGGGAGGGGAGGAGAGGGGAAGTCGGAGGCGAGACAAGAGAAAAAAACCAGCGAGGAGTCTAGGAATTGGTCGTGGGCGTGAATGTGAAGAAGAGCGCAGAGGAAGAAATCGAGAAAGGAAAAGGAGAGAGAGAGACGGAAAACGAAGCAAAAGTGCAGGCAAGAACAAAGACGGAGAGAGCACGGAATAAGTGGAGAGTGCTGAGAAACACCACACAGAGAAAGAGACACAACACTCGCAGCAAACCGGCAGGAGCAGTCCACCTAGGAACAGCCAATGCGATCTCGGGGGAAGGAGCGAAGAAAAAAGTGTTTTAGCGCATTGGCTCAGGGCACGACAGGAAGGCGCCAACCGCTACAGGCGCCGCAGCAACTAAGAAGGCAGGTGGGGGTACTCGCGTCCGGCCTGCGGGTACCTGTGCGCGCAGATCCCGGCCACAGGTACAAGGATGGTCACGACAGGTACCTCACGCCACTTCCGGCTAAACCTTGCTGCTCCAGTTACCCGAGCTCTCCCACTTTGCAGCTGTCCCTCATGGCCGAGGCATCTTACAGAAGCTTCAAGCCTGAGCATTCTTCTTATGCGTATGTGTTTCTGTCCGTCGATGTTCCATATGGTCTAGGGCCCCCGGGTGAAGGGACACCGACAGAAAACGGCTACAAAAACGGGCACAGATGGAAGAGTATGATTCGTGCGCCAAATTCGCCTGTGAATTTACACCATACAGGCCTGGGCAGGTCGCACAGCCTTGGCCGGTAAGCATTGTATGTGAGCATTGTACTATTCGGTCGGCATCTTCAACTTGCAACACCGTACTACGACGTAATTACTTCGTGTGGTCGTTCCCTCGTGATCCATGGGATGTGCTTGTTCAGATAGTCACGTGTTTATGATGATTAGTCATTGTGTGATCCGTTGGTCAAAGTGCGCTAGTCCGAATCAGGAACTGACCTCCCAACCGCCCTGTCCCAAAGGCAGCCTCAGCAGTACGACGCCTCGTGCCTTCCACGACCATGATTTTGCAGCATCGCCAGATTTGACGCCACACTCCTGACAATCTACAAACAACGACGAACCCCCACGACCCCGACCCACGGCGACCAAGAGCACACGGGCTGCTGCATCCATACCCCCTGTGGCTCGTTTTTGGTCTGTTGACCTCAATTGATCTGACTCTGCTGCCTTGAAGCCACCCTGAAGCTCAACCCCTCCATCCACCACTCAACGAACCTCTCCCTCCCTTTCATCCACGATGCCGTCGACGACCGCCGAGACGCTGTCGCTGGTGACGCGCAATGTCTCCGTGGCGCCGCTGGTGCTGCTGTCTGCGGTGGACCACTTCAACCGCAGTTCGGCCACCAAGACACGAAACAAGCGGGTGGTGGGCGTGTTATTAGGGCAGAACGACGGCAAGAACGTGCGGGTGTCCAACAGCTTTGCGGTGCCGTTTGAGGAGGACGACAAGGACCCGTCGGTGTGGTACCTGGACCACAACTACATCGAGGCGATGAACGACATGTTCAAGAAAATCAACGCGCGCGAGAAGTTAATAGGCTGGTACCACTCGGGCCCCAAGCTGCGGGCGTCGGACCTGGAGATCAACGAGCTGTTCAAGCGATACACGCCGAATCCGCTGCTGGTGATTATCGACGTGCAGCCCAAGGAGTCGGGCGTGCCCACAGACGCCTACTTTGCCGTGGAGGAGATCAAGGACGTGAGTACCCGCGCCGTGAGGCGGACGCAGCCACACAACCACACACCACGCCAATCTAACAGAATGCGTCCCTGAACCATGACTGACCCATATAGGACGGCACGACCACGGCCAAGACGTTTGTGCACACCCCCTCCATCATCGAGGCCGAGGAGGCCGAGGAGATTGGCGTCGAGCACCTGCTGCGGGACATCCGCGACGTCGCCGTCGGCACGCTGTCGACGCGCGTCACCAGCCAGCTGCAGTCGCTCCAGGGCCTGCACCACCGCCTCGGCGACATCCAGACGTACCTGAAAAAGGTGCTCGACGGCCAGCTGCCCGTTAACCACGCCATCCTCGGCAACCTGCAGGACGTCTTCAACCTGCTGCCCAACCTGTCCACCACGGCCGCGGCCCCCTCGTCCCGTACTGGTGCGGGCGCCGCGGCGTCCACATCCACGTCCACGACCACGCTCGGCGGCGGCGAGGGCGACCTGGCCTACGCCATGAGCGTCAAGACCAACGACCAGCTGATGGCCATCTACCTGAGCTCGCTGATCCGTGCCATCACGGCGTTCCACGACCTGATCGAGAACAAGATCCAGAACCGGCAGCAGCAGGAGGAAAAGGACGCGGCCAAGAAGGATGCGGCGGCGGCAGCGGCCAACGGCGAGAGCAGCGGGCCCAACGGCGCGGCGGCGTCGGGCAGCAACAAGGACGGCAAGGACGGCGAGAAGAAGGACGACAAGGCCAACGGCGTCAACGGCGACGCAAAAGAGGGCGACAAGGAGAAGAAGTAGACGAGAAGAGAAGGCGGAAGATGCGGAAGATGCGGAAGGCGCGGAAGCAAGGCGTTTGCCAGGATGCGGGCGTCACGGGATCGGACATGCGGAATATCATAAACAGCCGTGTCTGGTGTGCACAAGGGTCGTCGCATCAGATTCGTCTACACCAAACCAAATGCCATTGTACAATTTACATGCGTCAATTATCTGTCCAGTACTAGTATACATTTTGGGTCGTATCTGTCCGACCTTTTCTCATAAAACGCCCGCCACAATACCTGCCAACGTTTCAGGCGAGCAAGCACAGTCGTCTTTTGTATCTGTCGTGTCGTCTTCACCGGCGACAACGTAAGCGTGCAGGACAGTCCACTCTTCGGCCAGCAGACACGCCAAGAGGTGCTTGCAAGGCGGCGTGCTAAACGCCAGCGGGAGGTGAGAGAGGGCGTCTTTCAGATGATGCTGAGCCGCCTGGTTCGTCTCGGCGCCGCCTGGCGTCTTGGACGACAACGCCGTCGATGCCGCGGTCTGGAGTGCAAAAAAGGCACACGTGCAGTGCCATGACCGCAGGTGGACCACGTGTGGCCGGTCGCTGCCGCCGCGGATCTGGTAGAGAGAGGGTTGTGTAGAAGACGCAGAGGCAGCGGTGGAGGCTGCGGTGGACGTTGGCGCGGCTCCTTTTGGCTGCTCGCGACGACCGCCCCACCGCACAACGCGACGGCGGTCGAGCAGGTCCAAGGCAGGCAGCACCAGTGACGGAAACAGGACGTGCAGCGTGGCCAGCAGCGGGAGGTGGCCGTCCATGCTGCCTGGCATTGTGGACGAGGCGATTGAGTGAATGAGTTCGGCGAGGACTTGCCGCGGCACCGGCAATGCCATGTCGGAACGATCAGCCATGTCGTCGTGAAAGCAGCATCATCGTATTGTTGGCCGTTGCTGTTGCCATTCGTCCGTGTACGTTATTGTTGGGTGTGGGCATGGAGTACGGCTGTAAGTTGTGATCGTACATTTGGCTGCTATTTTACGCGGTGGGTTAACTCTGCCGCATGGCGTTGTGCTCCACTATCGCCTCCAACGCCGAATTCGCTACACCTACCAACTCTACAAACCACAACACCCTCACGAATTCAGTCTCATATCCACTGTCTTATAATTTCATTGAAACATTTGCCTAGCCTGACATAAATACGCTTTTTATTTCATAACCATCCCATTTGCCTTACACCCACTCGCGCGGGTTCCGCAGCACATCCAACAGACGCTGCTCCCGGCTCTTGGGCGCCGGCTCGTACATGTACTTCCAGCTCGCCGTCAGCGGCAGGCTCATCAGGATGCTCTCGACACGCGGGCCGGGCGTGTTGAGGCCAAAGGCCGTGCCGCGGTCGTGCACCAGGTTGAACTCGACGTAGCGGCCGCGGCGGATCTGCTGCCACTCCTTCTCGGCGTCCGTGAAGGGCATGTCCTTGCGGCGCGCGATGATGGGCGCATAGGACGGCAGGAACGCGCGCAGGCCGTCCTGGACAAACGAGAAGAGGCTCTCTTTGTCGGCCGGGCCCTCGCCGGGCGCGCCGCCCGAGGCCTCGTCGAGGTCGTCAAAGAAAATGCCGCCGACGCCGCGGCTCTCGAAGCGGTGCTTGTTGTAAAAGTACTCGTCGCACCACTTCTTGAAGCGGGGCCAGTAGCTTTTGCTGTGGCGGTCGCAGACGTCCTTGAGCGTGCGGTGGAAGTGGATGGCGTCCTCGTCAAAGAGGTAGCTCGGCGTCAGGTCGGCGCCGCCACCAAACCACCAGACGCCCGTGCCGTCGGCACCCGAGGGCGTGCCGTCCGGGTTAGCCGTCTCGAAATAGCGGTAGTTGAGGTGGACGGTGGGCGCCATGGGGTTGCGCGGATGCACGACGAGACTCAGGCCGGCCGCGAAGAACTCGAGCGACTCGGGGAGGTCGGCGTCGCTGCCGGCGCCGCCCAGGTTGCGGTGGTTGGCGCGCATGCGCAGGATGCCGGCCTTGGGCAGCTTGCCGTAGACGACGCTGACGCCGACGCCGGCCTTTTCAAACACGACGCCGTCCTGCATCACACACGTGATGCCGCCGCCGCCCTCCTTGCGCAGCCACTCGTCCTGGCGGAACGTGCGCGCCGGGCGGTCGCTTTGGCCCTCGACGGCGCCGCCCGCCGTGGCCACGCCGCCGCTGTTCTCGATCTCGGCGAGGCCCTTGATGATGGCCTGCTGCTGCTCCTTGATGAACTTCTCCATGCGCAGGCGCATGGGCGACTGCTCGTTGATGGTGCCGTTGTTGTCCCGCCGCGTCTGCTCGTCACGCTCGGCCAGCGTGGGCGTGTCGCAGCGGATGGGTTCCTCGACGGCCTGGTCACATTAGCTGGGTTGTGTGATCCCATCGATGGCATGAAAGGAAGCGGAGACAGGAGCCCACCATGTTGTATGCAAGCAGGCCGCCGCCAAGGGCAAGGCCAGCTACTGCGGCCGCGATCGAGGTCGCAGGTGTGACAGAGGATGCTAGGGAAGACGGCGAGGACGTAAAGCCGCGCCGGGCTGTGCTGTTTGCGGAAAACGTGAAGAAGTTCGAGCTTTTTCCCCGTTTGGTGCCAGCGAGTCGAGCAGCGGTGTTACTGCTCTGCGCAGCAAGACGCAGCGCATGCCGTGTCGACGCCATGGCGATGCAATTCCTTTTATAAGAGACACAGACAGTCTGAGGGGAAAGAAAGAATGGCGAGACCACGGCGGCCAAGGTCCCAAATGGGCAGAGAAACCGAACGATGGCGTCGTCCGTACGTCGACCAATTGCCGTTCCCTTTCTCGTTTCGTGCTCTCTTTGTTTCTCCGAATTCAACAGGCGCTCATGCGTCTGTCCGTCCGGGGAAATACCAGAGACGTCCCTGTACAGGCTGGGCGAGAGCGGGCCACGTCTGCTGAGGATCGGATGTTTTGTGACATGGGAGTCGGAAAAGCTGAGCTCTGGCCATTTGCCAATAGCCGCTACTCTTTTAGGTCGTCAGAGTGGTGTGTTGGTGGACGGTCCCGGCGTGGCGTGCATTGAAGTGCCGCGCCCGTTTAGCTACATATGTGGCTTCAAGCTGTTATGCATCTATGCGTCTGCGTTTTCACCCCAAACTGCAGCCCTCCCCGAGGACTGCGTTAGCTATGTGAAGAATGAGGCTTGGCCTCATGAGGGTCTCTGTGCAGAGTCGTGACGGCTGCGCGTTCTTTGGCTCTAGACTTCCCTCTTCGCCTCGTCCAGCCACGATTGTGGATGACTCGCCGGCCAAAGACTCATCCTCGATGGCGAGGCCATCGTCATGGCAGGCTGGGCTGGCAGTATTCTCAAAAACTCAAGACCTACGACTCGTACATGCTTCGCATCTCGCCCGAAATCGTACATGCATTTGTCACCGGACACGTCGCGTCGAGTGCTCTGGGCTGCTGACCAACTGAGCAAATGGTGGCACAGAACTGCCTTCGATGTGATTCTCAGAGGTCGAGTGGGTCACGTGTATGAATGCGCCAATCACAGGTCGCAGACTGGCACTGTGCAAAGAGGCACCAGGCAGCGTGAATGGCGTTTGCCGCTGCGTGGGATGTCGTCGCCAGTCACGCAAACGCCAGAGGGCGTTCAGTGGATGGTCGAGCGAGCGTGCCTGTCCATCGCCGCCTCGCCCCCCCTAAACCGTGCTTGCAGGCGCATGTTAATAACGCGCCCGCGTCATCTTCCCCCGCTTTCTGTCCGCTATTCCACTGTAACCAGCCCTGTGGTTAGGATTAGGCTACCAACTCGTCATTCTCCCAGTATCACCTGGCCCGCGCCTGCCGTTTCCCGCCCTGTTGGCTAACAAGAAGAAGGAGCCACCGTCCAAAACCGAGTCATCCTGGGGGCTCGCCTGCCGTCTGTTTTCCATTCCCTCTCCTTCCCTTTTCTCTCTTCTCTTTCGTTTTCTTCCCTTTTTCTCCTCCTTCATCATATTTCACATCTCAATCCCCATCATCCTTATCATCACCACCGAGTCGACCTGGCTTTTTGTTTTGTCGTCCGCTCACAACCCTCCCGACCTGGACCCCCGCGACCCGCACACCATTAGCACCTGGGACCGACCCCACTTTGTCGTCCGCTGCCTATCTCGTCATCTCTCTGCCCGCCATTTGCTCCTCGCTTCTCGCTCCTGGGGCACTTCCTCCGTCTTTCAACAACCACCATTTTCAAACCGTCACCATTTCCGAAAAACTGCACCCGTCGCCCGTCAAGATGCGTTCAAAGTTCAAGGACGAGCACCCTTTTGAGAAGCGCAAGGCCGAGGCCGAGCGCATCCGCCAGAAGTACGCGGATCGGATTCCCGTAAGTGCCCGTTCCCTTTGCGGTGTCGCCATGTATTCGCGTTTTATTTTTTTTATTGTATCGGCTCCGTTGTCTAACATCGCCAGGTTATCTGCGAGAAGATCGAGAAGAGCGAGATTGCGACCATCGACAAGAAGAAGTACCTCGTGCCCGCAGACCTAACCGTCGGCCAGTTCGTCTACGTCATCCGCAAGCGCATCAAGCTGGCGCCCGAGAAGGCCATCTTCATCTTCGTCGACGAGACCCTGCCGCCCACCGCTGCGCTGATGTCTAGCATCTACGAGGAACACAAGGACGAGGATGGGTATGTCTTCCCCCCCCAGCCACCCTGCAAAGCCTTGAAATGGTTGTGATCATAATGCTAACACATTCCCAGCTTCCTCTACATCCAGTACTCCGGCGAGAACACCTTCGGCGAGGAGATTTGAGCATGATACTACCCCTCTAGCTTGTCTGCATTCCGTGTCTTTGTATCGCGACGAACGGCCTTGACCTGGGTTTTATTATCTGCTGAATCGCGATGACGTACCTGATGGCTCTTCATGTTTGCAATGCTATCTTTCTTATTATTATGACGAGGGACGGGGAGCCCATGGGCCGAACCATCACCTCTGGCGTTGGGAAATTGAAGGAATAACACTATATTTTTTTACTTGATTTATTTGCTTTTTGGTCTTTGATCGCTATTCTTCTACTGCACACCTTCTTTGTGATTCCGATGCTTTCGCGTCGCTTTCGTGTCATTCTCGCTCTCGAACAATGACTAGCCTTTTCAGAGCAAGAATGTCTTGATATCATCTGCCTAACGGCAACGAACAATCCGGCATCGGGAGAGCCAGCAAATGTCGACGCCGAGAAGAATTCTCCTCTCACCGCCGCAGACACCGCTGCCGCCTTGCAGCCTCAGGACTTTTTTCGGAAGCCGGTGAGCTACACCGCCAAGTGGGTGGATGCCGTTATTTTCTGCACTATCCATTTTCTACTGCCGCTGCCGCTGCCTAGCCCTTGCAGCCTTGTCACGCTCGGTCTCCTGTTGCAGCCTATTGTGTCTGTGTCCTTTCGTTTTAAATATTTATAAATGTATGCTGTGTTTTTCCATCTTCAGTATCAACTACCAACCAAATATCCGTAACAAGAGTAGGGAGTGGCAGGCCTTAACCCTTCTATTGACATGGAGAGAGAGACCCTTGGCCTTCTCTGTCTCATGTTTTGGTTATTTTCTTCCGCGTGACGTCTGTCAACACATGACAACATTTCCTAGACAAATACGCATCCTAACGCGCTTTCTTTGTCGTCTGGCATCCAAATAGCGAAAAGCTTGAATCACGTGGTTAGAGTTTCTCCAATAACGTAACAAACAGCGAAAACGACCGATTAACAGCTCCCAGTCGCGAAGATCATATTGGGCTAATTAGCGCCGCAGCCTTGTCCATGCTGTGATCGTGGCAGTTATCGTTTACCAGGCTTTTGTATTGTTTGAATAGTCGGACAGGTACTTTTAAAAGTCATATGCCGTTTTTTCTTATTAACCCCTGTGTTGAAAATACCCACAGAGTTGACGTATTTATTTGTCCAGAAGCATAATTTTTTTTTAAAAAAAAGTCATGCAAAAACTGTGATATGTCACAGTTTGTTAAAACATCTCATATGAAAAATTCAGTCTGCAAACGACACTAGCATCACGAAGAAAACCTCACAGAACCATTCTTTTGATTAATTAGATTGATAAGCGCGCAAGTTTTCATCATACATCGCCGATTCGAGCACAAAGGAAGCAAACATGCTCGTTCGAGACAAAGAGGGACGCAAACACTTCAAAGTGGGATCAGAGAGAGCGAGAACAGACCAACGGTTTTCATTACCAGGCAATTAGGACACAGAAATCAGATCCAGCCACCCGAGAAAAAGCGACCTTGTAAACAAACTGAGGAAAAGCATAGAGTAACGGCAAGGGAATAGGCCATGAACCCCACAAAAGACGAGGGAGCAGTATATGGCAGAACGAGCAAAGGCAAAGTGAGAAATAAACAGAATGAATCAAACTGGCATAGAAACAAAACAACGTACAGCCAAATGCAAGGCAACGACCTCCTCCACATATCCAACCTATTCGAAAATGAAAGGAGGGAGGCCTGTCGCATTCGTGTGCAAAGGGAAGTCGACGAAGAAGACGAAAAAAGAAGCAGTGAAGCCAGTCATGCAAGCCCACCGGAAATTCCCATAAAATGACAATAATGAACAAAGATACACCGACGCCGACCTTTTTGTTCCCGCCATCGTCTGAAGCGCGAAGAAAACATGGGGTACAAAGGACAAACTCGACCAGGGAAAGAGAAACAAAGATGCAAAATCACAGATAAGAGGTGCAAACGAAACAAGACCGTCACGCAAGACCATGTATGCAACAAGATACAACCTGCAGTCCCGGTAAAAATCCCAGTAAAAAGCACATGTAACAACCAAAAATAAAACAAATAAATAGCAAAAGAGACCTGACAACAAGCACCCGCCTGGCACACGACAGCCCGGCAAGGTAGATGAACAGCACAGTAAGCTCGCGACAGTGGTGTATTTATGACGCGTTGACCTTCTGCTTCTTAGGCATCCGGGGTGTTGGTGGCTTCGCCTTGCCCTGCAGACCGTTGACTTGCGGGTTGCCAGCCGGTGTCGGCGCCGACGTCGGACCGCCGTTCACGTCGTCCTCCGTCTTCACACCAGACGGCCGTCTCCGTTTCGTGCCGGCAGGCGAAGTGTTTGCGCTCGGGCCGTTGGAGTTGGTGCCTTGCTGGCTCTGCGACGGGTGCATGGCTGGTGCCGGCATGGTGCCGGGTGCAGGGCTACCTACAACATGAGGTGAGCCCGGCGGGGGGAGGTGCGCGGCGTGCGGGCTGGCCCCAATAGGGAACTGACCCATGCCAGGTGTCCGTGGGCCGCCCTGCGGTAATGCGCCTTGGCCGTTGACGTTCATGTTGTTGGCTGGAGTCCGGATGACATTCTGGACGTACTGGTCCAAGGTGCTGAAGGCCGTCAAGCTGGGGTTTTCGTGGCTGTAACTGAAGAGGGGTGTCATGTGGCCCATGACTTCCACGACCTAGATATTGAAGTCAGTATTCATAAGCATGTTCATAACCATGTGCCGACAACAATCTCGAATGCAGCGACAGCAAATTCATACCTCGAGGAACTGGTTGACGGCCTCGGTAATGCCAACACTCTCCTTGATGCTCGAGTGGGGAAGCTGAAAATCCGGGGGGATGCTCTGGGGCGACTTCATCTGCTTGACCTTGCCCTTCTTGCTCATTTCGGGAGACTGCTTGTTGTCGCTCAGATTTATACTCCGCCATTCCTTGACCCACTTGTGGCCAGGCTGCGCAGCCTGGATGACCATCTTGCGCGGCAAAAACTCTTCGTGGTCCTCGCAGCTGAACTCGAACAGCTCAAACTTTTGCTCGGCATCAAACTGTACGCGCACAGAGCCGCTCGAGACAACCTGGGAGCCGTTGGTAAACCACTGCACAAAGTTGGCCTTGGAGTTTTCGACACAGAAGCGGTCGCTCTGGATGGGTTTCTCGACGAAGCCCTTGTCCATGACGAACTGCATCTTCTTGACACCGCTCTCAAAGTACGTGTGGAAGTACCGCGCCAGAGCAGAGCAGGGGATTTCGTACTGCTTGCTGGTCTTTTCCTCGCCATCGACAATGTGTATCGAGTGGCGGAAGACACCAACAGGCGAGAAGAAGCGGTTGACAAAGTCGACCCAGTACGCAACATCCTCCTTGCCCTTGGAGCCGGGGAAGGAGCCGAGAGACTCGCTAAACTGGGTCAGCCGCAGCAGACACTGCATCCGCATAGGCTCGCGCTTCTGCTGGAGCGCGGCATTGGCAGCGGCCATGTGGTGTGCTTGCTGTAGAGCAAGAGGGTTCTGCTGCAGCATGTGATGTTGCATCTGTGCCTGCATCTGTGGGGTGACATGCTGCGGCATCTGTTGCGGCATCTGCTGGGGCGGCTGAGGGCCACCCGGGCCCTGCTGCTGTGGTTGGGGTTGGCCTGCCATCTGCGGGGTCATCTGGACTTGCATACCCTGCGGTCCGCCGTTTTGGGGGGGCGGGCCACCTGGCTGCTGGCCGGGCTGTTGAGGTGTTTGCGGCTGGCCAGGTTGACTAGGCTGTTGTTGCTGCTGGGGTTGGCCCTGCTGGCCCGGCTGGCCCGACGGCCCTGGCTGGCCTGGCTGGCCTTGCTGACCGGGTTGACCGGGTGGACCGGGCTGACCGGGCTGGCCGGGCTGGCCGGGGCCGCCTTGTTGTGCTGCCTGCTGGGCCTGCTGGGCTTGTTGAGCTTGTTGTGCCTGCTGGGCCTGCTGTTGAGCTTGCTGTTGTGCTTGCTGTTGTGCTTGCTGCTGGGCCTGCTGGTGAGCCTGCTGCTGCTGGTGATGTGCTTGCTGCTGCGCCTGCTGGGCCTGTGCCTGCTGGACCTGCTGGGCTTGCTGTTGGGCCGTAGCAATCGCTTGCGCCTGTTGAACCTGCTGAACCTGTTGAGCCTGCTGAGCCTGGGCTTGCTGGGCTTGCTGGGCCTGTTGTGCCTGTTGGTGAGCCTGCATGGCCGCGAGGTGGGCTTGCTGGACCTGGAGCTGATTCGGGTTGTGTGCTTGGTTGTTGAGTTGGTGTTGCGAAATGGCGTTCTGCTGGGCGATCATGGCCTACCAAGTTACCAAGTTGGATCATGGTTAGCTATGGGCCTTATGTATTTTATGTATTTGTACGAGATACAGATCCATGGGGTTCGACATACCTGAGTACGCGGGTCCTGCGCACCCCCTTGCGCGCCCATACGTCTCTGGAGAGCCGCGATCTGGCTGGCCTGCATCATGCTCGGGTTGTACATGCCGGGGTGCTGCTGCTGCATCATCATCTGCTGCGTGTGGCGCTGTTGCTGCTGCTGCTGCTGCAGCTGTTGCAGTCTCTGTTGTTGGAGCTGTGCCTGAAGCGCTGGGTTGTTGACTACTAAATACAATCAGTACGCTGACACGTTGGAGCAAGAGGGGCGATGAGGAAAAGCCATCATCGGAAAACGTTGGTCATCGAGACAAGTGGAGAACGTACATGCCATGTGGCTCATTTGTTGCTGCTGGAAGAGCATAGCCTGTTGCTGAGGACTCATATGCTGGATATTGTGGCCACCCGGTCCGCTGACGCCCGGCGGCATACCCGCCGCCATCATCGCGGCTGGGTTGATTTGGGGTCCTCCCGGGCCCGAGACGCCCATCTGTGCGGCGAGGTGT
Source organism: Sporothrix schenckii 1099-18 (assembly GCF_000961545.1). Taxonomy (NCBI): domain Eukaryota; kingdom Fungi; phylum Ascomycota; class Sordariomycetes; order Ophiostomatales; family Ophiostomataceae; genus Sporothrix; species Sporothrix schenckii. The sequence continues at coordinate 422,001 of NW_015971146.1, forward strand.
TGAGGGATGGCGCCGGGCTGACCGGGCTGGCTGGGGTTATGAGCCATGCCGGGCGCAAGGCCGGGATGTCCTTGCGGGACACCGGGATGCTGCTGCATCGCGTTCGGGTGTGGTGAGAACGCGGGTCCCATACTCGCCATCTTTGCTGTATACGCGCGCGCGGCCTAATCGTCCCCAAAACGGTAAATAGGCAGCGAGGCAATGTCGGCAGGCGATGTGGGCGACGAGAACAAGACAGGTGGTGATGCAGCGCGCCGTCGGACTTATCGCATGCGAGGGTGTGGGTTGGGAAGGTTCGAGAGGATCGGACGAAACACGGGGCGGGCTACCTCTGTCGTCGGTGGAAATAAGCAGGGGACCGAGCCGGAGATGGAATCGAATTCGTTTCGCGATATGCAAATTCGCAGAGTGCGCCAATGGAGGCAGAGAAAAGAGAGACGAAGACGCTGACAATGGATCCCAGATGGTGTCCTGGAAACCCGAAGGATGTCGCGGTTTTGCAGCTTCGCTAACGGTGCCGAGTGAGCTTTCGGCAGTTTGTCGCAGGAAAGGGCGTGTTGGCTCTGCAAGGGTTCTTCGCAAAGGTTCTTCGCACTTTTGTCACGACAATGGTTTTGCGAAACGAAAAGAATGCGGCGACGTTCGAAGAAGAAAAATGGCTGCCAAAGCACGCCACGGGGTGCGGTACAGTTTGTGTGTGATGCGGGATTCGAAACGTGAGAAACAAAGACGGGGGGAGAGAAAGAGGAAAGGTAGGTAGGGGTTGAGAGCCAGACCTGGCTGAAAGGGAACGCGACGACCTATTCAGTCCAGCAGTGAATGGCAGCCCAGGAATTCAAGATAAAAAAATCGTGCCAGAGAAAACAAAGTAACTGGCCCGTTGGCGCTTCTTCGTCTCCTTTCTCTATTTTATCAGGTCTGCCAGTGAGCGCCAAAAAAAGGAAGTCAAAGCGACCGTCAAGTTTCCCGCGATAGAAGACGAAACATGCGACAAAAGAGAAGCAACCAAGTCAGCGAAGAGGATGCAAGGGGAAGAGCGGAGCTGGGTGGAAAGAAATTGGAAGAAAGTGTGGGCGATATGGAATCGAACGGCCAGTGGAAGGCGATGATCGCCCGCGAAAGCGCGAAAGAGAGGGCCTCAGGGCGCAAGACCGAAGAATTAGTAGGAGCTTAGCAAGAGAAGTGAAGAAAAGAGGGCCTCAAGAGAAGCTTCAGGAGGGATAATTAGGGAGGTGAGTGGAGGAGAATAGCGCCCAAGCGATGGGATTGCGGGAAGATTGGGGGGGGGGGCCTTGCGGGTGCGCGGGAGAGGAAGCGCACGAGACGGACCAGGGAGGATCAGGAACACAAAAGTCTGGAGGCAACGAAGCCGACAGTAGATAGGTCAGAAGAAAGGGTGGAGGCCTGGCCAGTCCCAAAATTTGACTAGGAAGTTTGATGGCGTAAAAAGATACAGCGACGATTCGGTTCTAGAGGAGCCGACACCAGCGGCCACTAACAAAAAATAGCAAGGGTAGGTAACACCCACAAGAGACGACGGCTTCTTTGCAGACCCTGAGGCGTGGGAAGGTTGGGGAACTGTATGGCGAGGGCAGCGGAAGAAAAGGAGATCAAATGTGAAGCTGTGAAGCTGTGAAGCCGAAGAAAAGGAGAGGAAAGGGGGGAAGGCGGGACATGGAGAGGAAGCAAAAAGTTTTCACTCTCGTGGTGCAACCGATGCGGAGGCAAAAAAGGAAGTCGACAATAGCGAGCCAACGGCAGTGCGTGTGGAAGGGGCGACTGTGCGCATGTGCGCTACTCTTGGTCGCTGCCTTTTGTTGACAGGCGTAACTGTCGTAAGTGACAATTGACGACGACGCCCAGAGTTTGTTGAAGGAAGGCGCAGAGGATGTCATATAACGCCACAGGTACGATTTACGGGGAAATGGCAGTTGCGACACAGAGCGAAGACTCGTTATACAGAAGTCGCGATTGTGCGAGAAGCAGGAGAATGGTTTCGTGCAGCATGGAGAAGGCAAGAGCGAACAACGGACAAGCGATTGGGCCGCAGAAAGCTGCGACGACAAACGGCAGGCGGGATCCACCAGAGCTGTTTTTGGAGGACAAACCCAAGGCAGGCGCAATTGGGGAGCAGACGGGACAAGGAGGGGGATGCAGAAATCCGCGACAAACAGGGGGGATGCGAGAGGTTTGTTTCTGTCAGAGAATGTGAACAGACGGAGGATGAGGAAGAACCGAGAAAGCAGAAGAAAGCAGCCAAAATCAAAGGCCACGACGAGGGATTCCGCGATTGCGGAAGAACGTGGAGGTGGGAAAGAAATGCGGTTAGACGTCGTTTCGAGAAGAGAAGGTGCGAACAGCGAATGGAGAGGGAAGAGCGGATGCTCGCACTCGAAATCTGGACACGCTCACACTGCGAGATTCTAATCTCTGCGGAGTACTCCGCACGTCGCACATAATTTGTATTTCATGTACTGCGTTTCTGCTGACGGCCCCATTCTGGAGGAAATGGGAAATGAACCCAGATGCGGCCTCGACAAGCGCGTTTTTACAACTGTACGATTTATGTACTCCGTATGACGCGTTTCTCTGATTTGGAAGGCGCCATGAATGTGCTTGTTGAAAGGGTACCTGCCATTTCGAGACGTATTGCAGACGACGAACAGCGTATTGTATCTTTCAAAGTGATCCGAGGCTCTTTCCTTTCTAGTTCAACTGTCTACGCCGCTGTTTCTTCCTCCTCTCTATTTTCACTATCCTTTTCTGTGTGATACTCATCGACATTGAAAACACACTGTTGGATCAACACAGAAGGCAAAGGCCCTGAGGCCTAATACGGGTGGCTGGGAACAGGCATATTGGGCCCTGCAGGAAGCGGGCCGATGCTCCAAGCCAAATTCAAAAGCGTGGCGAGCGTGGCAGCGTGGGTCAGACCACACACGGAGAAAAGTGGGTCAACATTAGTCATCTTTACTTCGGCTAAACTATTTTTCCTCTGCCGGGTCTGGCCAAATTTAACGGCGCGAAGAAGGAAGCTCAGAAGGTACGACATGCTGAAGGGGAAGAAAGAGCGAAAGTGGGGCAGCATATTTGCTTTGGCGAGAGACCCCAGCGGGCCCAGCTATAAATTTTTTCTGCATCCAAATATGCTTGTACCTTTTTTCCTTCCTTTCGTCTTTTCACTTTCCTCAACACAACAACCACCACTGGCCAGAGTTTGACGCCAAGCTGCACAGCTGGCTGTATGGTGGCAGACGAGCTGTCTGCCCGCTTCGAGCATAACGAGATTGTGCAGCTGTGTCGACTCTGGCTGCCACCAAATCGTGAGTCTTGTTCCTTTCCGACATCCATCACGACACTCGTCACCTTCTACACATGTCCCCTGTCCCTCCCTGGCCATGATGACATTCCAAAACACATGTCTTCTTTTCCCAACAGAATCGCCCATGAAGAAATTTTGTCTGTTTCCGGGCTCGTTCCTACGGGATCGTAGCTTGTTACGTGCCAGTATTGTTACGTCTGAGCCGCTCGTTTTTGCACATCATCTTTTTTCCGTGTGGAGAGGAGAACGTTGCTGACCAGTGATAGTCTTTTTAGATGTGTCGAATACAATTGCACTAGAACAGGGGCGTACGACCACGGCTGGGCCGTGAAGACGACGGGTTGACAAACGCCAACCCGTCGTGTGTATGAAACTAGGTCAGTTGTTTTTGATGCTTTGCGATTTGAGCAAGACAATAGCAGTCACCCGTCGACATACATTCACCTTCACTCCTCATCTACACTCTCCCGGTTCTTATGATGAAAATTATTCCTACATTCGCAGTTTCCACTTGAGTATCCTACATATAGAAGAGCCAATTTCTATTGGATGCAAATGAGGGCAAAGCATCTTCCTTGGATGTCTGATCAAGAACCACACCCAATCATTTCTGTTGTGTTTGGTGTGCTGCTGTTTGTCTGTGTCATCCTGTTCTGACACACGCTTGCTAACACTCGGCAATAGATTTCTTAAGTAATGCATGATTAAACGACGAGACGCCCGACACGACGTGCCATACGATATAGCTCGATGTGGCAAATGAAAATGAGACAATGGGCAGCAGAATTAGACAAGGAAATGGAGTGCAGTGGGATTCACCTCCAGTATAGAATGAATTCAAAACCCTTAATTTTGTCAAAAACTCCAGACATCAGTATCTTGTATATTTTCCATGTCCGTACTGTCCGTAAACAATCAACGCCAAATACCAAACCAGGAGATACGTTTGTTCGTGACCGTGTCCATAACTACGAACATGCGATCCACTTCACTCTTGTTCAGATTGTGTTTGTACATCAAAAGAATCCACACCTAGATTGGACTACGTCGTCTCTGAAACAGGCCCCAGGCTCCCTAGGCCACACTCAGGCCTTGTCTCGTCGCAAACGACTCGCCCCCGCTGCCAGCACCGCCAGCACCGCCAGCACCGCCCCCTGTCAGCCCCGCGCCTCGCTTCACCCGTCCTCCGACCATGCCGCGCCGGTTCCGTCCCGTCCGGCCGCGGCCCAGCCAGTTGAGCTTCAGCAGACGGCTCAACTCCTCGACGCGGCGGTTGCCGTCGTCGCCGTCGGGGGCGGCGGCGTTGGTCGCTGCAGCCGAGGAGGAGGACTCGCCCGCCACGCCCACACCGGCCAGCACGCTCATGCACTGCAGCATGCGGCCGACCATTTCCGTGACCTGTTTGCTGTCCTCGACGTTTTGCTCGCGGACGCTGCCGAGCAGACTGGCGCCGCCGGACGAAGGAGGGGGGCCGCCCCCATTGGCGTTGGCGTTGGCGTTGGCGTTGCCATTGCCGTTTGTGTTGCCATTGCTGTTACTCACGCTCGTGACCGTCGTGAGGGCGCCCCCGCTGACGGACGAGCTAAACGACGGCCGCGGCTCGTTGCTGCTCGCAAAGGAGACGTTGCTGATGGCGCGGGACCGGCTGCCGCTGGCCATGCCACCACCACCCGTGTCGTTGCTGCCGTTGAGGTTGAGGGTGGCCGTCCCGCTCGGGTCCAGCGACGACATGGCCGTGCCGGGCCGGTCGTTGCTGGTGGTGGTACTGCCAAAGCTGCCGTAGCTGTGCGCGGCGGCGGCGGCCAAGGACGAGTTGGAGCGGCCGGGGCGCTGCTGGATGGGAATGGGTTTTGTTTGGCTCATGCCCATGCCCATGCTCATGCTGCTGGGCGACGTCATCATGGTGGGCGAGGCGCGGGCCATGGCCATGCCGGCGAGCGACTGGGGCAGGAACTCGAGCGAGAGACGCGAAAAGATGGGTTTGAGCGTGTCGTAGCGGGGCAGGATGACCGTGTCGCGGTAGGACGCGAGCACGAGGCGGCGGACATCGAGGACGGCCGAGACGGGCGCGACGGCGGGGGATGCGGTCGTCGCGGTCGTCGCGGACGTCGCAGCCGTCGCAGCCGTTGCAGCCGCCGTGGTTGCCGACGTCGCCGTCACGCCGCCCCAAAAATCGCGCGCCTGTTCAGGCGTGAGGAGCGTGCCCGTGCCGGCAAACTCGAGATCAAGCGGCAAAAAGACGGCCTGCATGTACGGCAGAATGCTCGTAAATGTAAAGAGCCACAGCTCGACGAGGGCCGGGATCAGGCGGTCCTCGGGGGTCTGGCGCAGGGTGCGGTCGAGGGAGGCGAAGCCCATGGTCAGCAGGTCGCGCAGGTCCTCGAGGATGATGTTGGGCGAGCGGCGCTGGATGCAGTACTGGATGTGCATGACGACGACACGGTTGAGCAGCTCGACGGGGATGCGCAGGTCCTCGCCCTCAAAGATGACCTGCAACTTGGCCTTGAGGTAGGGCCAGGCGTCGTCGTAGCTCAGGTTGCTCGAGCCGTACTTGGCAGCGTCGACGGCCGAGTCGGCCAGCAGGCCCGCGCCGCCCGACCCATAGCTGCCGGGGCCGGGCCAGACGTCGCCCTGGACGCTGCCAGCGCCGCCGCCCATGCCGCCGCCCAGGCCGCCGAGCTCGATGCTCGCGGCGCGCGTGTAGTCGCCATTGGCGGCGATGTTGACGGCGCTGGCAGCAGCGGCCGCGGCCGCCGCGGCCGCGGCCTTGTCTTCTTTGTCCTTCTTCTTGTCGCGCAAGGCGCGCGCACCATGGCGCAGGTCCAGACCGCTCATGCTCTTGAAGGTGGTGGACGCCGGCCCGGGGCTGTTGGGCGGCAAGCTGAAATTGTAGAGGCTGCGCGGGGCGTTGGGGTCGGTGGGCCGCGAGTTGCTGGCGGCCGAGGACAGCGGCAAATGGAAGTCGTCCTTGTCCTTGAGCTTGTGTTTCTGGCGGGACAAGAAGTGGTGCTTCTTTTCCTTGCCCTCCTTGCCCTCTTTGCCCTCTTTGTCCTTGTCCTTGCCGTCTTTCCCGCCGGCCGTGCTCGCGGTGCTGTCCTTTTCATAAAAGGTGGGAGCGCCGCCCGCGGCCGTGCTCGTAAGACCGAGACCACCGCTGCCGCCGAGCGTCGCGCTGCTGCTGGACCCGACCAGCCCCAAGCCCATGCCCAATGGGCCCATGCCGCTGTCGGCGGCGCGGATGGTGGCGGCCGACGAGTTGCCCAGGCTGTAAAAGGACGACTGGCTGGACGAGTCGAGGCTGGTGGTGCTAAAGTTGGCGCGCTGCAGCGAGGCGAGGGCCGACGAAATGCCCATCTTGTTGGGGCTGGGCAGCGGCTTGTCCTTTGCATCGCCCTTGGTGGAGATCTTGCCGGGCCGCGAGAAGAGCTTGACCTTGGACTTTTCGGCCTTTTTCTCGGGGACGGGCGGGGGCGGTGGCGGAGGCGGTAGCGGTGCATGTTGTGCATGTTGTGCATGTTGTGCCTGCTGTGCCATTTTGGGCGACGGCGGCCCGCCCGCGCGCGAAAACACGACGTTGGCGGCCGTCTGCGCGGCCGACGTGTGGCTGCCGAGTAGGCCGTTGTGGTACGTCTGGTCGCCGAAGCCGCTCTCGCGCGGGGCGCTGGCCTCGGTCAAGCTCAACGTTGGCGGCACCAGGGGTCCACCACTGCTCCGCTTGTTCTTGTTGATGGTGCTGGTGTTCGAAGCGGCCGCAGCGGCTTCGTACGACTCGCCGGGTGCGGGCACCGTCTGTGACCGCTGGCGGGAGTGTTGCGGCACATGCTGCGGCGGTCCCGTCTGATGTTGGAGAGAGTGTTGTTGGTAGAGAGAGGGCGGTTGTGAGTGGGCGTATTGCGCATGCTGGGCAGGGTGACCTTGAATCTGCTGCTGCTGCTGCACCATGTGGGACTGCTGCGCTTGCTGCAGTTGCTGCTGCTGCTGGGGCGTCAGCTTGGCCGAGCCCTGGCCTTGAACTTGGCCTTGGCCTTGTGCCGTTCCCTGTTTGTGGTGGAGGACGGCCGCCTGGGCAGCGATTTGGCTCGCACTCATCTCGCGCCGCTCCTGCAAAGGCGGCGTGTTGACACCACCACGGGACGACGGCCGTGCGTTTTGCTGCCCCTGCCCCTGCTGCTGTGCATTGATGACCTGGGACAGGCTTCCGCCGCCGTTGGTCGAGGGCAGCGAGACGTCAAAGAGGCCGGCGGTTTGGGAGTGCTTGCGCGCGTGCGAGGGCTTGAAGGAGGCGATGGGGCTCGTGGGGGCGGCCGTGGCCGTCTTTTCTGCTGCCGTGTTGGTATTGTTGGAAGAGCTGCTCGCGGTCGGCAGCGTCAGTGGCAGCGGCGAAACGGCCCGCAGAGTCTCGCCGGCAGCAACGTTGAGTCCCGCAGCGCCAGCCGAGGCGGCCGAAGCGGCCGCTGCAGTGGAGGCGGCGTTGGCGTTGGCGTTTGCATTTTGCCGCGCGGCGGCGGCAGCAGCGACGGCAGCCGTCACGGGCGTCGGGCGGGAGAAGTTGCTGTGAGCAGGGGGCGCGGCTGTCGGTGGCGTTGATGTGCTGGCACTGCCGGCGATGCCCGGTTGTAGCGGCTGTGTTTGTGTTTGCTGTGTTTGCTGTGTCGGCATCTGCTGGCGCACCTTGTTGATCGTCAAGGGCGGGGGCAGCGCCGACAGACGGGGATTCTCATCGCTGGTCACGGGCGAGTCACGGCGCGGCCGCGTCGGCGGTGTTGGTGCCATGCGTGACGGTTGGTCAAACGTGGGCGAGAGGCTGGCGCGAGACGAGTTGTTCGCCGCCGTCGCTGCCACCAGGGCGGCCGAGGTTGGCGTCGGTGATGGCGGCCGCAGCGGCGAGAAGCTTCCAGGGCCTCGTGGCGGCCGTGCAGGCTGCATGGTGGGTGGATGTGATGGCGATGCTGGTTAGGGACGAAGAGAGCGAAGAGAGGATGGTCGAGGTCGTGCAATCTGGCGATGGCTTCGGTCGACTCGGCACGGCCACCCCGTCACATTGTGTGGCGCATTGGACAGGACCGTGATCGTGGTACACCGCCAGTCGGGTACGATTGAGAGGGGGCAATGTCGACGGGCGGAGGCTGTGGTACGTGAACTGGCAAGATCGAAAGGTTGAGACGTTGAGAGGTCAGAGGAGATTCGAGGGGATGTCGTCGTGCAGCTGAGGTTATCAACTGGTAACAGAGAAGCAGAAGATGCCGACGAGGCGTATCGCATGGACTACCGCGAACAAAGGATCCGAGTCGGCGCAATCGGTGTGTACGGGGGTGCAATGGGAGTGCAATCGGGATGCAATCTGGGGAAATGTGGCGATGCGGATTGTCTTGTTTTGGAGTGGGTGGAGGGCGTCGTAAGTAAGCATAATGTTGGCGCTAGGCTGACGATTATTAGCGTGCTGTGATCTGGGTGGGGGTGTGCCGGCAAGCTATTGCAGGAGCACGGTGCGGGGCCCGCTGAAGAACGCCCTGAAACAAACCTGCCAGGCGGGACGAGTGCTGATCAGAGAAGCGAGATGAGAAAATACGAGGTGAGTGTTGGGACTTTGTTTCTTTCTTTTGTTGTTTTGTTTTGTTTTTGTTTTGTATCGATTTTAAAAGAACCTTTTTTGGTTTTCATATTACTTTTTGACGCCAGTCAATGTAAAAGGAAGAGGAACAAGAAATACACTGTACAACTAAAAAGTAAATACATGGAAACAAAAAATAATAAAAAAGTCTTGACTTTTTGAACATAAATATAACCCGTCCCGGTACATCTGTCTGCAATTCTGGACAATGGCACGGTTTAGACACGAAGTAGGGGTACTGGTTTTGTGGTGTTTTGCTGCCTGTTCTGTATCGTTACTTTCAGTTGTATTATTTCTTTGTTTTATTCTTTTCTTAAAAATGTTTTCTACACCCAGCTTGTTTTTACCAGCCACCACATTCACATAGTCACACGCCCTTCGTTTCTCTGCTCATTTCATTGAGCAGCTTGCCGTACTCCCTGTGCACAGAAACTATTGGACAAGATAAACCGTCCATCGTCCATCGTCGTGCACGTTTGACCTGGAAGCATCCCGTCTCTTGTATTTGTGCTTCGTTTGTGCTTTGTGTGTCTTGTTTGTGTCTCGTCTCCTTTCCACCAGGCCTATCGCTGGCAGGTCCTCCTCTTGCCGCCGAGGCCCGGTAACGCGGCCTGTTTCGTCTTGTTTGCCGTCGTACGTGTGCCGACTGACGAACAAGTTTTGTGTTATTTGTGTTGTTTTCTTCGTGTAATTTGTGTTATTTTGTGCCGCCTCTGACGCCTTCCATTCTGCGTCTCTGGTCCCAGGAAGCACTCTTGACGCGTACTATCGTATCCTGGACGTATATATGCCTCCATACCGACTCGTGGATTTCGTCTCTTGTCCTTCTCTCTGTTCTCATTTTACCTTGTTTCTCTCCTCACCTCCGAAAAGAAAATCTTCACTCGTTTTATAAGCTTTTACAAACTGCTATACACAGATTTTCGAACAATTGTTTCTCGTTCACACCAAGATTGTCTTCAAAGCAGACAATAAAGGCACAAAAGCAACACTCTCTCACAATGAAGCCCTGCTCTGCTGCCGCTGCCACCGCCGCCACCGCCGCCACTCTCATGGCAGCCACGGCTGCGGCCCAGAGCTACACCACCATCGTCCTCACCGAATCGGCCACGTCCACCACCACCATTGTCCTGCCCGCCTGGCCGACCACGTGGACGACGGGCCAAACAGCAACGGCAACGGCGACGACGACAACGACGCCGCCCTCGCTGACACCGTACCCGGGCACGGGCACGCGGACGAGCTCGGGCACGGCCACCACGACCTCGCCGGCGACCGTGCCGACGGCCGGCGCCGATGCCATGATGGTGCTGGACCGGGCGGCCCTGGGCTCGATGGTCCTGCTTGCGATGCTGGGACTGGTTGTTGTGTAGGTTGATTGGGTTCGGTGGCCAGGGCGGCGTGCCGGACGGTGCGTGACGTCTGCCATTCAGACAGTGTGATACTGAACGGACATCGAGGGAGGACAACACGGAGGCACAGAAAGCACAGGCAGACTTTGCATAATGAAACGCACGTTGGGTAACAGCAAAGAGGCAGTTGGCAGACGTCGTGTTACGAGGCGAAGTGGGGAGGGGAATGAAAGGAGACACAGGTTTTGGCCCAATGATGCAAGTAATACTATCTCATTCATTTTGTTCATGTTGTCCTCTCCCAATCCGTCGCGCAAGCAGTCGTTAGAGGCCTGTTGTTTGTCTCGCCACTAGAATACGGTTGCCGTCAAGACGGTCCCACCATCTCTCGCCGTGCACGCAGCCCTGCATTCCAAACATGACGTGGTGTTGCCATGGCCATTGCTCATGTCGCTGGAGTTGTGCATGACATTCTGTGTGTTGTGCGCGGTTCAGACGACTTTGATGCGAGGCACAAAATTAATATTGACGTACGCGGGCCATCGGTGGTGACCGCATACAACGGGCCCCGGCAGCGGCGTTGCGCATTGGAGGAGCGTAAAGCGGGACCAGGATCATGCCCGCCCGTAGTCTTGTGAAGAAACCGTCCGGCATTCCTGGGTGATGTAGTGTGTCGACTCTGACGGCTTTTGGTGGCTGTCCGATGTTGGACGTCGCCACATGTCCTGCGCATCTTACAGACACAACATATGTCGTAGCCTCTTTGTCGATTTGGCCGAGCAGTGCTGTGTCGCTTTTGGCGGAAGCGAGCGACAGTCGTCGACATTTGGTGGCGTGTCGAGTCGGATGGCCCATTGCTTCTAAGACACCCACTGACATGACCGCCCCCCCTTACCACCACGTCTCTCTGTCTCACACGCGGCTCGGCATGTGTATGTTCGTTGGTCGTCCGCTGTTTTTCCGTACTTGTTCTTTTTCAAGCCACCACCAGCGTCTCGCTGGCTGGTCCGTTGCCTGGGCCTTTGGGAAGATTTTCCTGGGTTGGTTAGCAAGACGATTGCAACTCTCTACAGGCCCGACATATCTGCCCGCTTTGCATGTACGCCCGCACGCCTGCACGCTTGCACGCCTCACGCCTCACGCCTGCACTTACCACGTCGTAAATCACCCGAATCATCAGGCTGCAGCTCGGGCACACGGCAATGTCGTTGGACTCGTCCAGCAGGTCCTCCAGGGCAATCTCGAAACGGTCGCCGCACGGGCACGGGTGGTGGTACAGCCCGCGCGCCGCGTCAAACGTCATGTCCTCGATCTCGACCTCATCGTAGATGGCCAGCTCGTCGTCGTCGCTCATTGTGGCAATGTGGGGGTGTTGAGATGTGGTGGGATTTGCGATGTAGTTGAATCTCTTTTTTGGCAGCCGGTGTTGGTGAAAGGTTTGCGACGGCCTAATTTGTAATTTGGGTTCAAAGTAAATCGTACAGGCGCCTTCCCCAACTTTTCAGTGGGGCAAACTTGCCATGTGCACATACAGTCCACATACTGTATGTACACTGTATATGCCCCACAATTATCATGTAAGTCAACGACAAATGCATCGTCATTAAGTCACCGTATATTGGAAGACATCGATATTAAAACGACCGTACATGATATCCCATACTATAACCCATCCAGCGCCCCCACGAACCAAGATCCCACACTCCACAGCCCACTGCCTCTTCACGGCTGCAGCCCCGATACGTAGCCGTTGTTGGCCACCAGATTGTACGTCTTCAGCTTGTAGAAGAGCGTGCATTGGCGTGTCGCAATCTGGAACATGAAGGCATCGCAGCCGCTGTTGCTTGCGCAGTTGGACGCGCACGCGCCGACCGAGTTCTCCGACGACCACGACGAGCTGCAGTCGGAGTTGGTCGGCTGGATCAGCGTGAAACAGCGGACGTTGAACGGCAGCGTGTCCTTGGTCGGCGGCTTGCCCCCGCTGCCGCCCGTATAGCCTGTGGCCGTAATCGCCTTGTTGGTACACGTGGGCAGCGTCAGCGTGGTGGTCGCAGTGACCGTCTTGGTCTGCCGAATCGTCTGGGTTCTTGTCTTGGTGACGTCCTGTTCCTTCAACATCGTTGTCGTCGCAATCTTGGTCACAAACGTGGTCGTGGTCACGCGGGTGTATGTTGTCTTGGTCTTGGTCGACGTGGCTGTGACAGTGGGCGTGACCGTTGTGGTGCGTGTGACAGTAGTGGCCTGGACCGTGATCGTCGTGGTCGTGGCCTTGACGCCACCGCAGGAGCAGGCGCTGGCGTAGTGGGTAGCGTCGCCGCAGGCCGCTGCGTATGTGGGGACGGGGAAGGGGCACGTCGACGGCGGTGATGACGACGTGGGAGGCGGCGACGAGGTGCTCGACTGGCTGTGGCTTGACGACGATGTAGGAGGAGGAGATGAGGGGCTCGACAGACTCTGGCTTGACGACGGCGGCGATGACGACGGCGGCGATGGCGACGACGTGGGAGGAGTAGACGACTGGCTCGACTGGCTGTGGCTTGATGACGGAGGAGGAGACGAGGAGCTCGACGGGCTCTGGCTCGACGACGACGGCAGTGAAGGTTTGCACCGGTTGTTCCGCTTCTTCAGCCGTGGCTGCTTCCCCACCTCGCCGCCGCGGTCGCGGCGGTCGAGTGGCTGGCCTGTGTACACCGTCGTGGTCTCTTTGCTGGTCTCGGTGGGCGTAAACTTGGTGACGGTGACGACATCGGTGGCGACCGTGACCGTGTCGAAGAGGGTCTTGGTCACGCCGATGACGGTGTTGGTCTCGACGTCGGTGTAGGCGTTGGTCCCCAGAGTGACCCACGTCGTGGTGGTGGCGAGGGTCTTCGTGACGGGCTCCTTGGAGACGGTATCCCAGACGGTGATGGTATTGAGACAGTCCGTGGTGGTGACAGGATTGCAGGCAAAGAACGAACGGCAGTCGTCCTTGGCGGCCGAGTTGAGCGGCGGACTGCCACGGTTGGTGACGGCGTTGTTGCAGGCGTTCTGGAGGTGTCAGTATGGTGCTTTGGAAACATATGAATGACGAGATCGGGACGACATACGGGACGGCAGTGGTCATAGTCGCCACCACCGGCAGTAGACTGCTGGACCAGACCAGCGACCACGGCTAGGGAGAGAACGGACACTTTCATGGTGGTAGACGTGGTGAGAGGGCCTTTCCCGGGATGACAAGGGAAGGATGGTCGAAGGGAGAACATCGATAACGGGAGGGTTGCGCGTCCTTTATACACCGACAGCGTTCTGTCCTTCCATCATGCCCTAGATGGCCAATGCTTCCCGTTTTAGACGACGACAAAGACACCGTATGCCGGATCACGCTCAATCGGGCACTGCGGTTGGGCCATAACGCCTCTAGCACTCGTCTCCTCTCATTCATTTGGCAATCTCAATACCCTGCCAAATCCCCCGGCGGCCCAACCTTTGTCCATGAGGATGTGAAGGTCGGAACCGGCACAAACCCCAGTTAGCCAACCAGAGGCACATCCAATAGAAGCGGAGAAGAAGCGAACAAGAGAACAAGAAAACAAGGAACGTCGAGCACCCCCAACTCCGTCGATGCCAAGGTGACGCGTGGCCGAAAGGATCGGATACATGGACAAATCCAGACATGGCAACGTCCGTGACATTTACCGGTGGCTTGTCGTGTAATCCGGGTTGGGACCTTGGTTGTCTCTTCTAGTAATGGTAGTCGGGCTGGACCATCAAAGAGCAGGAAGGGGATACTAGAAAAGAAACAGATTTCGTCCCTGAATGTTGAAACTGCTCGGCAGTCGACGGCTTGCTCCTGGAGAGCCCGTGATACGACTGCAGTGAAGGAGGTGAGAGACAGTGGTCATTCCCGTCGTCGAGTCGAGTGCCTGTCCCGAACGGGATCAGAACCTCCTCTCCGCGTCTGTCTCGGCCTTTTCCTGTCCATTTCCGTCCCGTTTTCATCTTTCCATTGAAAGTTCGATGCTCGTGGTGGCCGAACCTTGCTGGCTCGGGCTAGATTGAGTGTCGTTTCTTTGTCGCCATTGGCGTTGGCCAGATGTAAATATTGACTATTGGTCTGCATTGGTTCGTTGGCTTGATCGTTGGAACCTTTAAGCCAGGGAGTTGCAAGGCACAGGCACACAAGACGCCACGGCGCCAACATGGCCCTTTTGCCGACCTTTCTTTCAACAGAACCATAGCGCGCCAATGTCAGCCAATAGTTCCGGGCAAAATGACGGACATTTGTTTGAAAGGGTGAGATCCAGCCGAAAACGATGGAGTGATCCGGTTGAAGCAAAACGTCCAAAAGAAACTACGAGATGTTGGAAAAAGCGATCGTAGAAAATGGAAATGGAAATAAAAATAGAAATGAAAGAGAGAGAGGAAAATACATGCAGAAGAAACTGTTGGCATGTCCAAAGCAAATAAAGGTGTTATTAGTAGAGACAATGTGTATTTTGGGGGGTCCAATAGCTATTTACAACAAGAAGTTACTTGCAACAACAAATGTCGAGGCCAAAACAACATAGCGAAGACAGAGGGCACGGCAAGGCGGTCTGAGTATACACGGGGTGCATAGTGTCCGTCGAAATCCAGATCAGAGACAAACAGCAGCGTAATACAAGAGAATAATACAAAAAAAAAGATAATTAGAATAGGATGGGCAACGTTTCAAAAGCAAAAGACTCATATTTGGCTAGAAATACGTGCAACGCAGAAATGGAGAAACGCAGAAACGCAGAAACGCAACAACAAAATGAAACTCGAAAGTGACGAGGACGCGCAGAGAAAAGCACTGTTGACAACAATCAGGTAAGAGAGCGTGTGTCAATAAGCACGGAAGCATTGACGATTCGGGCATGGCAATGAATAGTAAGATCAGCGAAAACGAAAACGAAAATTGCCAGAGGCCTAGGACTCGTTGGCGAGGAAATTAGCAGCCTGTGAACCAAAACCGTTAGCATGATTGCCTTCATGGAAAATGCCTGGAGCCATCGCCGCTCGCTTGACGTACCCGGTCCACATTGTAGTCGTATTTCTCCAGCGCGCTCAGGGCCACGGCACGCGGGTAGCCCATGCCCGTCAGCTGCCGCAGGATCGGGTCGTCGTTTGTGCTGTTCTGCGTGTCCAGCCGGTTGAGGGTGGCAGGTCGGGCAGCGTCGTCGGTGGCAGCAGACGGACCAGAGTCAGCGTGAGCCGATGCCGCGGCCGGCTTTGCTTCGTCACCCGCAAACGAGAACCAGTCGCCCGCGTCACCCGTTGCCGCCTTGGTACCATTAACGGCCTGCGCGGCAGCTGCAGCTGTGCCGGCCGACGCGGAGGATGCGCCGAGCGTAGAGAAGTCAAAGCTGCTGTCCCCGCCAAACGAGTTCTGCGAGTCGAACTTGCCCGTGGGCGACGACTCAAAGGTGGATTGGAAGTCGTCGAGCGCCGAGCGGTTGACGTTTGCAAAATCGTCGTCGGCCGATCCCTCGCGGGCCTCCTCGAGCCCCTCAAAGTCGTCGTCAAGATCATCAAACGCGTCGTCGTCCGAGGCGGCCATGGTTGCCGGTGCTGTAGCCGCAGCAGTGGGTGCTGCAGTTGACGCGACCGCAGGGGCCGGTTCCGGAGCCGAAGTTGCCGGTGCGCTAAAGATATCATCCAAGCTGGCGCTCGGGGCCGGGGCACTGAAAACATTGGGCGTGGCAGCAGCAGGGGTGGAGAAGATGTCCGAAGCAGCGGGAGTAGACTCTGCCGCTGCGGGAGAGGCATCCTTGGGGCCTGAACGGTCTCCGTGCGCGGCCTCCGGGACCGTAGCGGCTGCCAATGCTGGCGCTGTCTCTGGTGCCTTCTCGCTCTGGTTGTTCTTGGGCGACACAGGCGCAAAGTCGTCGTCGAAGCCGCCACCATCGCTATCCGAGTCGGACTCGTCGTTGTGCAGCTCAGAGATCGGCGGGAACTCCGTGTTGAAATTGGCAAAGGCCTTGGAGGTATCTGTGTTGACGGGATCTTCAGCTTTCGTCGCGGTCGCAGCGGTGCTGGGCGCGGCAGCGCCGGCAGGCGACTTCACCTCAAAGGCGTCGTCGTCGTGGCCAGACGGCTCGGCAGAACGGGCTGCCTTAAAGCTGGCAAAGGCAGACTCAAAGTCTTCCTTGGCCTTGTCCTGTTGCTGGTCCTTTGCCGAGAACGGATCCGACAGGCTGTCGTTCGCGACGTGGCCCTGGCTCCATACAGACTTGCCTTTGTCGGCATCGTCCCCGGGAGACGTCGCATCGCCAGTGCCGGAAACAACAGCCGCAACGCCGGCCGTCGCTGCCGTGACGGCAGCAGCTGCAGCGGCAGCGGCCGTGGCACCGAAGCCACCAAAGACCGACGACGAAGACGTCTGTGCCTCGGTACCATGGGAGGTGCTAGAAGGCACATCCTTGGATACGACTGGCGCGGGAGACGCGGCAGCGGAAGCATTGTCGACAGGCGGGACAGGCGACGCCACACTGGCGGCCGGGGACGCGACGTTGGGGGACGCAGAAGGCGGCGCAACGGCAGCCTCAGTGGCTGGTGGAGGCGAGGTGGTCGTGGTCGCAAGGGGATGGAAATACGTTTGGCTGGTAGGTTCGGCGGCAGCGGCGGTCGGTGTGGCATCTGTGCCTGGACGGTTGATATCCGGTGTCGCAGTCTCGGACGTCGGCGCCGTCACGGCAGAGAATGACGAGGATCCGGTGGAAGCGCCTGTAAACTGCGGCTTGACCGCGTTCACGGCGGCAGGGGCAGCAGGGACCACAGGGGCAGCAGCAGCAGCAGCGGGAGCAGCCGGGCCGGGGCCGAAGACGTCGTCAAATGACTGCTCACCAAGCTGTTGCGGCGACTGGCCTTGCGTAGGCGACGAGAATACGCCCATGATGTCGGAGCTGCCGGTGCGGCGGAAGAACGGGTTCTTACCCGACGCCGACGCAACGGAGGGACTGGCGGCCGCGGAGCCAGCGCTCGAGACGACGCTGGCGTTTTGTATTTGGCGGGCAAGGTCTTGGTTCTGGCGCGTCACGTCGTCGGCCTCCGTCTTCAGCTTATCGCGCTCGCTTTCGCCGAGGGACAGCTGTTTCCGGTTGATGGCCACGATGCCCTTTTGTTGACGCGCCTCAGATTTTAACTTTTCGATCTGGGGCTTGAGCTGGTTCACCTCGGCGCTGACGGCCTGGATGCGCTCCTTCAGGCTCGCGTTCTCCTGCTGGTCCGCCTGCAGCGCCGACGAGATCGTCTGGTGCTGCGTCTGAAGATCTGCATACGAGGCCTGCAGCGTGGACAGTTGCGTCTGCAGGGTCTTGGTGTCGCTGCGGGACGTCTTCAGCTGCTCCTCCAAGGCACGCACGTCGCGAGCCTCTTTCTCGTACAGGGTCCGCAACTGGGCCAGGCGCTGCTCAAAGTTCTTTTTCTGGGTGCTGGTCTGGCTCAGCTCGTTTTGCAGAGTCGAGCGGTGCGCGGACGTGTCCTGCATGTGCTTGGACAGCGAGCCGATCTGGTTCGACAGGTTCGCCAGCTCTGCGGTGTCATTGGACAGGTTGCGGCTCGCCTCGCCGTCGTCGCCGCCAAGAAGGTCATTGGCCGCGCTCTGCGCACCCGACGGCTGCTGGGGCAAAGGTGGTGCCGATTTGGCGGTTGCCGAGGGCGCCGAGCTGTTGGAGTCGCCCGTAACTTGCGCCGTCAGGGAACGACCAAAGGACGACGAAGGCACAAAGGGCTTGAAGGTGGTCGTGTTGACGGTGGGCGATCGTGTAGGCGAGCTGGGCGGGACAGGGCTGCTGCTGGTGGCGAACGGGTCGGACACACCTGCCGGGGCAGCCGGCAGAGAAGGTGTCGAGGACGCGCCCGTGTCGAGGCCAAACAGGTCGTCCATCGCCGACTTGGGCTGCGCCGGCGGAGGAGGAGGCGGGGCGACCGCGGGCGCTGGGCTGGCCGTCCCGACCTTGCTGCGCAGGCTGGGGGGCACAAGGTTGGGGGGCAGCTTGGCAGGCAGGGCGCTTGTGCCGTCGGTCCGCTGGCGCTGTTGCTGGATAAGATACAGAGCCACGGCGAACGTATCGCTCGTCAGATGTCCCTCGGAGTTCACGTCGGCCAGGTCCCAGATCTGTGCGAGCGTGTCCTCGTCCAGACCCGACCGTGTCAAGAATGGCACGGCTTCCTCGCCGGTGATGTAGCCCTTGCGTGTCTTGTCGAGGCTCTGGAACACGGGGTCCATACGCGCCTTCTCAGCGGGTGTGATGAGCCACTCGGGTCCAGTGGCAGCGGGCGCCGCAGCGGGCGCGGCTGCGCGACCGAGTGGGCTGTTGGAGAAGTTGGGCGGCGCAGGACGCGCGTGGCCCGTCAACTGGCCGGTCAGCTGGCGAGAGATGGAGGCGGTCGGGGCGGGGGCAGGATCCCGCCAGCGCCGAAACCGCCGCCCAGAGGGCTCTGCTGGCGGGCGACAGGGCTCGCAGGGCTGCCGACAGCAACACCAATAGTGCCGCCGGGACCGGGCGACGCTGCGGCCACACCGCGTGTCGCAGCCTCGTACAGGCCAGCCGGCAGCATGGCAGGCAGGGCGCGCAGCGTGCCCGACTTGGTGGACGTCAACAAGTGCATAGCAACGACGAACTCGGTCTGGACGAGCGCGCCGCGCTGCTCCGTGTCGGCCAGCTGCCAGATGCGGCCGAGCGTTTCGATGCCAAGGCCCGACTTCTCAAAGATACGCCGGGCCACGTCGCCCGACATGACGGACTCGCCGCGCGTCTGGTCTTGGAAAACGCGGGCATACTGCGCGGCCTTCTCGGGCGACAGTGGCGGCACGCGGGTCGCGGCACCAGGACCGGTGCCCTGTGCTGCCAGCTGCTGCGCGCCCGCTCCTGTTCCTTGCGCAGAGAGCGGACCGGCAGCCGGCCCTTGCCCTTGCGAGGGAAGGGCGCCCGCAGCAGTGACGACGCCTTCGAAGCGGGGGAGGGGGCCATGCTGCAGAGCGATGTTGGGCGAAGGCTCTCGGCCAGCCTGCGCGTGGCCGATGAGGCGCAGGGCGACGCCAAAGCCGGCGGGTGTCAGGAAGCCGCGGTTTTCTCTGTCGGCAATTTGCCAAATCTAGATGCGTTAGAGACACGACGAAAGAAGAACAGCCAGAGGGACTCATCGTACCTCGCCAAGAATGCGCGAGTCGAGTCGGGTCTTCTCAAAGAACTTGACGGCGACCTCGCCCATCACAATGCCGACGCTCTCGGGGTCGGCCTGGCGAAAGAGCTGGCCATAGACCTGCTTCTCCTCGATCGTGAGGTTGAGGTTCGTAGCTGCAGGGAAGAGAGCGAGTTAGCCAAGCGGCACTGCACGAAAAGAGAGAAGAGATCTTCCACAGCGCCTCCGGGCGTCGTGCACGTCACTTACCAACCTCGTCGGAGCCTTCGGAAGCCATTTGCGGGCAAGGGGGCGCCGAAGCTCAGTGACGAGAGAACGATGCCAATCGGGCGACGCTGTACAACGATTCGCAATGTATTATTCTGAATCGTTAAAGGAGGATGTGTCGAAGCTTGGCTTTCGTGGTGCTTGTTGGTTCGAAATTGCACAGCGTGCGTTCGTTGGAATCGGTCGGGCGAGCGAGGAAGAAAGGACGTAAAAAGAGTGGGTAGCCAGGAGGCAGCGAAAGCTCAATGGTTGGTGCCCTTGGGTGAGCTAAGCTCTGGTAGTGTCAGTGGGTTGACAGTTGATGTATCCCAGTATCTCCGGGAGGCGGGCTGGTCGTCGGAAGGAGATGTCCAGCCAGCAAGCGAAAGATCGCCGTCCGGAGCGGTTCGGAGGACGGCCTACCAAGAGAGCAAGAGACGAGTGGCCGAGGGTTCGGGTCCTCAAAGTGGCATCTCCTCGTCGAGATGGTGATCGAAGCTGAAGAAGAGGGCAAGCTGTGCCTGGCAGAACGGCCGCCAAAGCTAAGCCAGCTGCCGTTCAGGGGTAGCAACGGTTTGGCAGAGAGGCAAGCGATCGTCTCTGCAAACGGTCGTTGGGCGGGCACGTTGAAAGATAGGCTGAGAACGATGACCAAAAGGAGAGAGAAATGAGGAAGATGAGGGAAGGGAAATGGAGGACTGGGGGAGTGGGAAAATGCACGATGTCGGAAAAGGGAAGTGGCTTTGGGAGATGGCTGGGTCATCCAGGAAGGATCGCCGGCGGCGCCTTCCCACTCTCTTTACCTCTGCTTGCTTGCTGACCTTAGTGTCGCAGCCTGTCAATTGTGCCGTGCGGCAGGCGCGCAGACGCAGCCAAACACGGGCGCCGCAGGGGCAGCAGGTGCGTCCGGTTGGGACTTGGTTGGTGCGCCAGGGCGTTTTGGGGTGCTGGGGGACGTGTGTTCCTTCCCACTCAGAGCGTCCTAAGCCTGTTTGGGGCGGTCCATTGGACAGGAGATTAGAGCCGGTTCGGCCGTTTCTAGCGTCTCTCCAGCAGGCACGCACTCTGTATTAGCGCGAGGGCCGAAATGTGGAGGTATCTTACAGTGGAATAGGTATGTATCTTAGAGAGAGCCCTGGAGGTCAAAATGATTCCTCAAAGGAAATGCGTCTGAACCGAGTATACGTCGTACAGTGAGCAGGCACCATCCGACAATGGAGTTGGGTGTACAGCAGATGTCACAGCTCGGCCACGGTACCCGAAGAGGCATTCAGAGACACAGTTCAGCGGTGGTCGAGGCTGAGCGATTTGACCTCTCCATTCACATCTCAAAGGACACTTCAAGGCAATTTCAAAACCAAGGAATCTTCTGTGATGAACGACTGTTGCATGCAGGTTATGGAATGACAGCCGGTTGGCGCGACGGTGGACAAGGCTGGGTGTGGCGCGGGTTGGTTTTGCTGATGTAGGTTACACGACGTATGATTGCAAATATGACGGGGATTACGTGTTGGGGTCCAGCCTTGCCGAGAAGCGGCATAATGCGTGAGTGTTCATGCACCTTCACAGCGTCGGACGGAGCAACGGAGAAATTGTATAGACTCAATGGTGGAATCAAGAACAAGAGAGGGAAAAGTAGAAACAAAAAAGCAAAGAAAACAGGGAAGATAAAAAAACGCAACAAGATGAAAAGAGGTTGAGTTGAAAAAAAAGGGAAATGGCAAGAATCAAGAAATGAACACCTGCCAAGGCCAATCTGTTTATATATCTTCCTCTTTTCGCTATTACGAACATTGTATAAAAAAGGCCAGCGTCAAGGTCATGTCGACGTCAACGTCTCTTTTCCGCTTGTCAAAAATAAAAAGACGCTCCACAACCGTCCCTTGCACATTGCGTCGTCTAGTACTCGGCCTCGATCTCCTCGGCCTCCAGCGAGTCGGTGGCAACCTCCTCGTAGTCGCGCTCCAGGGCCGCCAGGTCCTCGCGGGCCTCGGAGAACTCGCCCTCCTCCATGCCCTCGCCGACGTACCAGTGGACGAACGCACGCTTGGAGTACATGAGATCGAACTTGGCCGACAGGGCCGACCAGGCCTCGGCAATCGCGGTGGTGTTGGACAGCATGCACACGGCGCGGTTGACCTTGGCCAGGTCGCCGTTGGGGACCTGCTGGGGCGGCTGGAAGCAGATGCCGAGCTTGAAGCCCGTCGGGCACCAGTCGACGAACTGGATGGTGCGCTTGGTCTTGAGGGTGGCCACGGCGGCGTGGGCATCCTTGGGCACGACGTCGCCGCGGTACAGCAGGCACGTCGCCATGTACTTGCCGTTGCGGGGGTCGCACTTGACCATCTGGTTGTTAGGCTCGAAGCACGACATGGTCATCTCCTGGACGGAGTTGGCCTCGTGGGCGGCCTTGGCGGCCGAGATGACGGGGGCGTAGGCGACCAGGGGGAAGTGGATACGCGGGTACGGCACCAGGTTGGTCTGGAACTCGTTGAGGTCGACGTTGAGCGAGCCGTCGAAGCGCAGCGAGGCGGTGATGGACGAGACGACCTGGGCAATCAGGCGGTTGAGGTTCTCGTACGTCGGGCGCTCGAGGCCGAGGTTGCGGCGGCAGATGTCGTAGATGGCCTCGTTGTCCACCATGAACGAGCAGTCGGCGTGCTCGAGGGTGGTGTGCGTGGTCAGGATGGAGTTGTACGGCTCAACAACAGAGGTGGCGGTCTGCGGGGCGGGGTAGACGCAGAACTCGAGCTTGCTCTTCTTGCCGTAGTCGACGGACAGGCGCTCCATCAGTAGGGCGCCGAAACCCGAGCCGGTACCGCCACCGAAGGAGTGGAAGACGAGGAAGCCCTGCAGGCCGGCACAGCCATCGGCGACGCGGCGGACCTTGTCCAGGACCTGGTCGATCAGCTCCTTGCCGACGGTGTAGTGGCCACGAGCGTAGTTGTTGGAGGCATCCTCCTTGCCGGTGATCATCTGCTCGGGGTGGAACAGGCTGCGGTAGGTGCCGGTGCGGACTTCGTCCACGACATTGGGCTCGAGATCGCAGTAGATGGTGCGCGGGACGTACTTGCCCTGGCCTGGACGGGAAGCAACATATGGTCAGCATACACGAGCGATGCCAACAAACATGGCACACGACAGTTCAACCCAGAGGACGTACCGGTCTCGGTGAAGAATGTGCTGAAGCCGTGGTCGGGTTCGGCAGCCTTGCGCTCCTCGGTCAGGTAGCCATCGGGCTAAAGAGACGAGAGACGAGAGACGTGTCAGTAAGAGGTCGACGGCGACGATGCCGAGCGGCAAGGGTCAACACAACACAGCACAGCGCAACACAACGGGAACAAACGTACCTGGATGCCGTGCTCAAGGCAGTACAGCTGTTTGGGTTTGTCAGCACACCGTTATTTCGTCGACAAAATTTCTCAACGTGATATGATATTTTCGGAACGTCGGCGGAACACGTACCTCCCAGCAGGAATTGGCGATCTGGCAACCGGCCTGGCCGACTAGATTGCAAAGACACAGTCAGTACAGATGCTCAAGTGCCCAAACACAAGAGAGATTGTGATGGTGGTTGATATGCAGACCGGGGACGGCCAAGATGCGGTGAAGGCGGTCACCTCCCCATGCCAGAACCCTCAGCAAATCCAGCCGAGCCCGAAACCCGATGAGCATCGCAGGAACGCGCGCCCGGCGCGGTCAAACGGCCGCCACGGCTGAATACGAGGCTCCGGAGAGAGGGTGAGGGAAAGAGAGGGCAAAGAGGCCAGACGACATACCGTTGATGCTGATGATTTCACGCATGGTTGGATATTTGTAGGGATCTTGGGGTCGGTGTTGAAGAAGGAATTGTGAGACCTGGAGAGGAACGAGGACGAGATAATATGCAGAGGACTGGGTTTTGGGGCGGTGGACGGCTGTCGAGAGATGTGGTGTCGGTCTGGATATGGCGTCCCGTATTTTTTTATGGTCCCCTGATTTTAAAATTTGTTTGTGTTGTGAGCGGTTGCAGTGCAGCCTCTCCGTTCTTTTTCTGGTTTATTTACCTATCAGGGGAACTGATTTCGGATGGGGAAGGAACCAGTAGCCAGTGTAGCCAGATAGGGGAGGAGGGGGGGAAGGAGCTTCCAAGGGAGGAAGAGGGGCGGCAGGAATGTGGTGGTGGAGGGGGGTGGAGGGTGCTGTTCCAGCTGTTGGGACCACTGTTCAAGCAGCTGAGACCCCCTGACGACCCAGGGACGACAGCGCGGCTCCCGAGAATAGGGTGTGGACATGTGGGGTAGGGACGTTGTGGCGGCAACTTTTTAGCAGGCAACAGCGTTAATTTCGCCGTGTTTGTTTATGGGCAGCTGCCATGCGGCCTGAGGACGAAGTGGGAAGGCACGGGAGTGCCGTTCGTTCAGCGTCGTGCGGTGCGTTAAATTGCACTGCGAACGATGTACAGTGGCACGCCCAACCAGGCAAGGCGCGTTTGGCCACTGAAAAGGGGGAAAGAGCGAAAGAGGGTGGACCGGAAGACATCGTCAGTAAACAGAGGACCCACTCTTGGCCCGTGCGCGTCAATGGCAGAAAACGCGCTTGCCCATTGTGTGAGTAAACAGACGGACAGACGACATGGTACGAAAGTGGGGTGCCAGTGGGAAAGCTCTGCTGGATACGACGTAAATACCAAGTGGACGTCCACACCGCCTTCCTCTTTTGTCCATGAAGGTGTGCTGTTGGAGCTGGTATTGGGAAGGAAGGAATAAACCCGCACCTGCAGCCGTGACTTCCTGGACATGCTCCGGCGGTTCGGGAACCACGACCAGAGTGGATCCCCGCTTTCTCTTGGGCTCTTGTGAGTATTGCATCGCAGCACCAATGGCGGCCCTGCTGGCACGGCCACCGCATGCGCCCTGGCTGGTGTGCTCACGGCTGCGTGCGCCAATACCGATATCCATAGCAACACCAGCCGCAGCAGCAAAGCCATCAGCACCACGATGGCTGACCACCGGCGCCGGCGAGCTCGACAGACTGCTCGACCGCGTCAGCCAACCTCCGGACGAGGAACAGACCCAGCCTGTTGTGCATGTTGTGCACTCGGTCGGCCGCAATCCGTATGCCAACCTGGCCATTGAGCACCGGCTCTTTGAGCGTGCGCACCCGCAGAGCCGCCTGCTGCTGCTGTACCGCAATGCGCCGTGCGTCGTCATCGGCCGCAACCAGAACCCCTGGGCCGAGGTGAACCTCAACCAGCTGTCGGCACGGGCACGGCCCACAGGTGTTCCACAAGCACCGCCGCTCGGCGACGTGCAGCTGGTCCGCCGCCGCTCCGGTGGCGGCGCGGTGTACCACGACGCCGGCAATGCCAACTGGAGCGTGCACATTCCGGCGGCCGGCTTCGACCGCGACCAGCATGCACTGATGGTTGCACGCGCCCTGCAGACGCTCGGTGTCACCAGCGCACGGGTCAACGAGCGGCACGACATTGTGGTGGGGTCCGGTAGTGCGGACGACGTCGGCGAGTACAAGATCTCCGGATCGGCGTACAAGCTGACGAACCGACGGGCTCTGCACCACGGCACCTGTTTGCTGGGAGCGGACTTGGCCGCTGTGTCGGGCCTGCTGCGTGCGCCTCCCGCGGCACCGTACCTCAAGGCTCGCGGCGTGGCGTCTGTGCGGTCGCCCGTGCGGAATGTGACGCTGGTGGGCGAGGACGTCGAGGGCGCCCATGATCCGCACGATCATTTTGGCTCGACGGTGGCTGCCGAGTTTGAGCGCATGTATGGCCCGGCGGCGAGCAAGACGGTCATCAATGTCGACGCCATGGCGGCGGATGAGAGTGGTGGCCGCGGCGGGTTTGCTTTTGACCCAAAGCTGGCCAGCGGCTACAACGAGTTGATGGTAAGAGATACCGCCTGCCCTTGTGCTATGAGACCGTGCATATCTGACAGAGTGTTCTTAGACCGCCGACTGGTTGTTTGGGCAGACGCCACAGTTTACGTTCTCCACGCAAGCCACAGAAGACGACCGGCGCGAGCGCCCTCTACGGCCGTTGGATGTGCCTCCGCACTTTGACCTGGCGTTCACTGCACGCCACGGACGGCTACAAGAGGTGACTATCACGGGCCTCCCATATGCCTCTGGCAGCGATGCGGCAGTCAGCAATAGCTCGGATATCGAGAAGGCGACGGCAACCGCCCTCGAAGACCGTCTCCTGTACGGCATCCGTGACTGGCGGGCCGTCCTGGGCGAAGCGAGCCCTGTTCCACTCGACACAGCGAGGGCATCGGCCACTGGCCGCTGGCTGAACGAGCTGTTTGGCGTGCAGTGTTATTAGGTTCTGGCGGCCGTGTACGAAACGACTTGTATGATACGGATCATCACAAACATCACAAGCATTAAAAGCATAGAAAGGATAGACAGGCCATTCATTGTAATACAAAAGAAACAACACACATATATATATTTATACAGAGACGCAGGCACGCTGGCAATACTGCGCGCTACTCCCCCGCCGGCCCCATAACGCCCCGCTGGAACCAGTCGGCCACGGTGCCGAACCGGTCGTCGCTGTTGCCCAGCTCCGTCTTGAACAGGTCGTGCCGCGTTGCGTACTCTTCCTGCTGCCGCCGGATGGCCCGCACCGTCGCATTGTCCTGCGCACACAGCGGGCACTCGGTCGACGAGCTGGTGCCCGCGCCGTAGTCGCCGGCGGCACCACCCATGGTGCTGCTGCTGCTGCTCTCGCGCCCATCGCCCTTGAGGCACCGCTGGTGGAACGAGTGCTTGCACAAAAAGTGCACCATGGGCAGCTCCAGCGGCAGCGCACACTGGCTGCAGCGCGTGGCCTGGAAGACGGCCGGCTTGGCCTCGAGGTCGGCCAGTTCGGCGCGGCGCTGCTCCGTCTCCTGGCGGAACGACGTGATGCGGCGCTGGTTGGCGGCGATCTCGCGGCGCTCGCGCTCAATGGTTTCCTGGAGGTAGGGCTTGAGCATGCCCATGGTGGCGACGGGGTTCTGGCTGAGCGTCTGGACCACCTGCAGCGGCGCCATGAGGCCGTCGCTGTGAATGCGCTCCAGCACGGCGGCCAGCTCGTCCGGCCCGGCCTCGTCCAGGACGCGCGTGCTCGACGTCAGGTACGCCAGCGCCGCCGTGTACAGCTGGGGCTCTTCGGGCCCGTACTTGTGCAGCGCGTGGAGGGCGCCGCGCGTGTCCTTGGCGGCGGTGTAGGAGCGGAAAATGTCAAACAGCAGGCCGGCCTGCTCCTTGACGAGGGTGGTGCCGTCGCGGAAGTTGGACAGGTGCGACAGGAGCAGCACGTTGGCCTTTTCAATCGGCACAGGCGTGTCGCTGTCGTCGTCGCCGTCGTCGTCGCCGTCGTTTTTACCTTCCCCACTGCCTTTCTTGCTGATCAGCGCTTTGGCCTTGGCCTCCCACGCCTCGCGGTGCTGGGCGCCCTTCTTCTCGGACGACTTTTGCAGGTACATCTCAAAGAGTGTGGTGTACAAGTCGGTGCGGTCGTCGTCGGCCAGCGGCTTCTTGTCCTTGAGGCAGGACTCTAGGAAAACAATAAACTCGTCCGGGTGGTCGATGAAGGACGAGAAGGCCGTCCTTGGCTTCGGCACCTTGTAGACGAGCATGGCTGCAGCTTTCGCCTGCGTGCTGCCGGCGTCGGTTGACGACGGTCCTGCCACAGCATCCGTGGCAGTGGCTGCTTTGGCTTCCTCTGCTGGCGTGGCTGCAGACGACGACGAGATGTACGGCAATGTGATGCGGCCGGCGAGGTTGGAGACGGCCGAGGCCGCGCCGTAGGCAAAGCCGCTTCCACCCGCGTCTGCTGCAGCGGCTGCTACGCCCGCAGCTGTCGGCACATCCAGCTTCGGCCTGTACTTGCCTGTGTAGTAGTCGATGAACAGCTGTGTCGCGTCTTTTGGACAGTGTTCAATGAGCACACGAGCGTACTTCATGAGACTCGAATATGCCTGTCATTGTTAGCAAAACCATACGAAAAAGATGAACGGAGGAACGGAGCACCCACCGTCTCGGCGTCGAGGTGCCAGATAAAGTCGAGGGCGTCGTCGTACTGCTTGGCGTCCTCGACCAGAATGTCGACGACGAGCTCGTTCTCGCTGTGCTGCTTCGCCAGGTAGACGGCCTGCTCGTAGTAGCCGCCCTGGCGGCACATGGCGATGGCCGTGTCCAGGTCGAACTTGAGGTCGCCCGGCGACTTGATAAACGCCTCCAGCTTGTCAATGTCCTTGAGCTTGGCATAGCAGTTGAGCAGCAGCGTCGTGTGGTCGGCCGTCGCGCGGTGGTGCTCGTGCAGCTCCTCGAGGTACTCAATCAGGTTGTGAATGCGCTGCGTGTCCAGGAACTTGCGGATCACCTGCGACGGCTCGGTGCTGTCGATGGCCTTGATGTACTGCACCATGGCCTCATCGTAGCTGCCCTTTTGGTACAGGTAGTCGCCAAACTTGCGAAAAATAATGTTCTGCTCGGCGCCGCCGAGCCCCGACTTGCGCGCCAGCTCAATGGCCAGGTGGTACAGGTTGCGCTGGTACAGCATGTCGAGGCGCTGCTGCAGCGACTTTGCACGGTAGAGCCGCACTTTCCCGTCGAGCGTCAGCACGCACAGGCTTCCCCAGAGCTGGAAGATGGCTTTGACGGGCGACAGCAGCGTCTCGGAGTGCGCGACCACTTTGAGGTCGGTCTCGAGTAGCGCAAAGGTCGACGTGTTGAAGAGGACATCCGCCGCCGCTGCCGAGGTGCCCAAGCGTCTGCGCAGGGCGTGTCCACCGCCGCCACCAACGCCTGCTCCGCCTGCTGCGCCTGCATGCCCGCCCCCCTTGTCGCCGCCGCCGCTCCCGCCACTGCTTCCCAAGGCCGACGCCGGCGACACCAGCGCCACGTAGTCGTCGTACACCGAGATCATGCTCTTGGGCGCGTCGTACGCCCGCGGCGGGCCCCGCCCGTCGATTGTGTAGTAGTAGATGGCATCGTCACGCGCGACGACAATGTCGTTGGTCCGCCGGTCGATGGTCATGCACCCGACCGCACAGCCCGTGTCCTCGACGGTCTTGGGCGGCTGGGCCTTGCCCCTGGCGAGGATGGGCAGTTTGAGGATGCGGCCGGTCGTGGCGATAAAGAGAGTCGTGGTGAGTTTCTCGTCGACGTCGAGCTCGACGCCCGTAATGGGCTCTTCGGATTCGTGGATGATGCGCTGGCGCGTGCCGGTGTCGTTGACGAGGTCGCCACGGATGAGCGTCACAGAGCCGTTGGCAAACCCGACGGCCAGCTGCGAGACGTCGGGGGTGGCGGTGAAGGCAGAGATCTGTCAGACGGTCAAACGGCGGTTAGTGGCTGTGTCATGCAGTCCATGGCGGCTGCGTACGTACCGGAAACTGCTTCTTGCCGTTGTTGATCTGGATGGTGCTCAGACATGTCGGCAGTCCTGTCTTCTTGGTTGGCTTGTCCAACGCCCACACCTTGAGCACGGGCTCAACGCTCAGGTCTTCCTGCAAATGAGTTAGCCGCCCGTCCCACTCGTTCCATAGCACGCCCCCTCTCGTCGACGCACCGCTACAGTCACCAGCAAGCTCGTGCCCTCGACTTGTCGCATGTGGGTGATGCTGCCGGCGTCGTGCGCCAGGAAGCTGCGCACAATCTTCCAGCTCGGGCCGACAATGCGCACGTAGCCATCGAAGCTGCCGAGGAACAAGCTGTCGGATCCGGAACACACGCTGGCAATCTCGTTGCCCTCGAAGAAGCTGCGCGCCTCGTCGTCGCCGGGTCTCGCCTGGTTGACATCGAAGAAGTCAAACGACTTCCACTGCGTGCGGGTTAGCGTGCCATCATTTGTGGGATTGTGCAAGGGCTCGGCTCGCGCTCGCAACGTACCGAGTTGGCCATGGTCACATTATCTTGTAGCGATGCCGATTCGGTGTTTGTTTGTCGCTGTGGTTGTGGAGGTCATCGGTAGGTCGTTTGGAATTGGCGGCTGTGGTTGCCTTGTCGTTGGGAGCTTAGCTCTTGGGTGCTGAAAGTGACGTTAGCAGACCCACCCAGCACACAAGGCCGCCTGTCCAAAGCGACGCTTAGTCATCAAGTAACACCAACTCTCTCCACTCAGTTGTTGTTATTACGAAAAGAACTCATATAAACAAGATGCAGTCTCTTTTATGCCAATAAATGCTCCCCAATGTATCCGGAAATTAAATTGTATGTTTTTTAATATTCAAACTATCTAGTTATATGTGGGTATATATCGTTATGTCGTCGTTTGTTGCAGCCTCTACGGCTTGCTATTTTCAGCCTCTGTCAGCTCTCAGTACAAGTTTGAGCTCTCGTCGAGGCCAAGATTCAACAGTGGGACCATGGACGGCCGGCCGTGTGCACATTGGAATGGAAACGAGCAGCGACGAAGCCTATCTGTCAAGTCGACACACTCGTCGCGAGTCAGAGCGTCGTTGAATTTAATAGCACCTAAGAAGTTAGACAAACAACTTACTTGAATTCGGTGCAGGGAAGCAGAGGCACTTACTTCGGCACGCCCTCGAGTTGATGAGGTCCAGGATGCCTCGTGGGCACCTGTAAAATCGGGCGGTCCAGTGTGTGTTGCTGTCCGATGCCGGTCTCCAGTCCAGGTCTGCCTCTTTGCGCTCCCATATCTCTTTGCGGATGAGATCTACGACCAGGCGAGGGTCTTGTGTGCAGCGGTCAACGATGCATGAAGGCAGAGCCGTCACTCGTAGAACCGTTGTATCTGCCTCGCGTGTCTCGTTCGGCGGCAGCATATCATATGCCACACCCCAGTGCCGAAAATAGGCCTTAGACCGTTCCAAGAGGGAGAGTTCGTCGGTCGAGAGTTCAAACTGCATGGGGCGTGACAGGACCGTCGCAATGGCACCTTCATGTCGGCGCTCTTCAAAGTAGTCCTGTAAAAGGGCTTCGACGCGACATCGCTCGTCTGCCGCATGCTGGTCAACAAGGATGAGCAGAGGCCCAGAATCGTCCGTCTCCGGCGGCGCTCGTATGAGAATAAACTTTTGGTCGACCTGGCCAATAATGGTGGCCGCCTCCAAACGGGCCCGCGAGAACTTGAGGTCGCCGCTGGTCAATGTGCTTTCGTCCCATTCTTTCATGTCTCTAGAGGTATCGCAGCAAGCCTCGCCCGTGTGTTCATCTTCTTCGTGGAGCGAATCAGGCTTAACAAAGAACATGCTCTGTTCTTCAGCGCTTCCGCCACGTGTTTCTATTTCGGGATTGGCGATAACTTGTGCCTGTGTTAACTTCGTCTTTGAGGATCTTGCAGACTTTGTTTGCGGCCACGATGAGAACAATGACTGTGCATCTCTGCTTCGTTTCGGGAGAAGCGGTGGGACTCTTTTCCCACGCACCTCAGCGGTCTTTTGTTTCTTTGTCGGTGAGCCCGGCGTGCCTTCTCTACTCCGAGACGGGCTTCCACCAGTGCTGCCAGATTGATAACATGTCGCAGGGTCTGCATAGAACCCGTGTGTCTTCAAAAATTCGACAGTGACCGTTCGCAGCAAGCTGGCAATAACTGCCAAATCGT
Source organism: Sporothrix schenckii 1099-18 (assembly GCF_000961545.1). Classification (NCBI taxonomy): domain Eukaryota; kingdom Fungi; phylum Ascomycota; class Sordariomycetes; order Ophiostomatales; family Ophiostomataceae; genus Sporothrix; species Sporothrix schenckii. The sequence goes on from NW_015971146.1 coordinate 453,233, forward strand.
GTCGTTGGTCGTCCAGCACGACATCCGCGGTCGTATCCCCATCCAGGTCGATGCCAAGACTGAACATGGGCCACCGGTCGACGGCCTTTCGAGGCCGCTGCTCACGCACAAAACTATCCATAGGGCCGCGTGTCGTTCGTTCGTCGGATTTCGTCAGGTCTGTCGCACCAAAATCCGACTCGGCAAAGATCTTGTTGATTTCGCTGTACAGTCGGTCGGCTGGGTGTGCCGCAGACAGCGGTGTTACGCCGATGCGGAGAAACTGGGCACGCTTCGAAGCAGCCGGATCCAGACAAACGCTACCCGAGACATGCACGCCGGAGACAGAAGCTCCGACGCTGACCCACGACTCGGGGTCCATTCTCTCACAAAGGCCGGCTTGTGCCAACAGATGGGCCGTTCGAACAGCAGGTTCATTTTCTTGGACACCTCGTAGAGTCCGTCTTGCGTCGCTGGCCTCGTCGTGAATCGTAGCAGAAATGCTCCCCGGCCATGCCAAAAGAAGGGCCGCCACGGACCGAATCAGGTCGTCCCAGTCCCGGTTCCACGCAGCGGAGTCAGGAAGCGGTCGCAAGCGGGCACGCACCGGCATGCATCCAAACAAATCGCGGACTGTGACCCGGGTCCCATGTGGTGACGCAAAAACAGTCTGGCTTGACACATCGGTTATATGCCGACGCAGCAGTTTGCCGTTGTGTATGGTCAATGTGCTCTCCGAGCTGCAGCCACGGCCCCGTGAAACGATCGTCAGCAGCGAGAGGTCCGCAACGGATGCCAAGAAGGTCCCATATCGGCCGTGTGCGCCTTTTAACGGTGGATACTTGGATGTATCTGGCCGGTCAGTAGCTGCCAAAGTAAACAAAAAAAATAAGTTCGCGCACCGACTAACAGTAGAGCTTGCCAAGGCCGCCGTCGACGCGAAACTCGTCTGGCGGTATACCCGCGCCATCATCCTCGACAACACAGCTTCCGCGGCCATAGTCAACCGACACGGTCACCCGAACGGCACCTGCATCGAGGGCATTGCGGAGGAGTCCCAAAACTGTGGCATTCAGCGACGCAACGGTGGCCGATGACTTGATCTGTGCCGCAACAGCTCCTGGCAACCGCTGGATCGACATGTCGTGCGTTTACATTGCTGTAAGCGGAGAAGAGGTCGTTTCACAGAGTGAACGTTGCTGGTATGGGGTTATGTAGCAACGTTTGCGAGTTGTCAACATCGCCACGACATGTGCACGCTTAACTACACCAAAAATGCGTCACGTGCGGGGCCCGAACGGAGGAGGGAGCTCATCGACGCGCCTGGGCCCTTGGCCGTGGTGGCGCTAATAGACCACTGACGTCGTCGCCCCTAACCCCTGAAACCCGCACAAGGACAGTAAACACTCAGCACCCCATTCGCCTGTCCAGCGGTCCCTGTGAACTAGTTTAGGCTGAACCAGGCATTTCTCCGGCGGCAGCGTCACAGTTGCATTCCAGAGTGTATCCTGCATTCTACATCTGCATCCGTCGGCACGCATTCTCTCACGCCCTACTTGGCCCGTTTCTCCACGACTCCGAGGCGCGACGACAGCCCAGATCTACCGCTAGACCGACCAGCCAACGTTTGCATCTGTCCTTTATCCATTTCACGCTATAGAGCGACCTCGAGGACCCTAGATTGATTGATCTTATCGACGACTATCGCGACATCACAACACGGCATCGCGACATTACGACGGTCGAAGTCAGCCTCCAGTCTCTTTCCGCGACACTCCATCGCGCCAGACGGATGGCGGTGACAGAAACCTCACAGGGTAGGCCCTAGACGGCTCTTCACCCTGGAGCAACTGTCTCTCACGGAGCTGTCTTGATACTGACTAGACGCAAACAGAACACAGCCGCACGGCTCGTCGGCGGCCATTTACTACCTGGGTCAAGAAGCTCGCACACTTCAAGGGCGGCGCGTCCTCGTCCTCGTCCGCCTCGGGTGCCGCGCGGCACCTCGGCAAGTCGTCGGCAGCCACCAAGAAGCGCCCGTCCAAGAACAACAATCCCTACCCGCTGTCTGGCCGCCTCGGCGTCATCGACAACCCCAACCGCTTCGCCAGCGACGGCGAGGACGAGAATGACGAGAGCAGCGAGCACTACTACAGCGGGCCGCACCGCAGCCAACCCTCGTTTGCGGGCCACAGCGGCGCGACGCCCAGCTCCATGTCCATTGGGCGCAGCCGCCGCAGCAGCCTGATCGAGTCGGCCAGCGACGACGGCCGGGCACCACCCACGGCGGGCGCTCTGTCGGTGGCGCCGACCGTATCGACCGACCACGGCACGCCGCGGTCGGTGCTGGCACCCAGTGCCGGGGCGGCGTCGTCGATTACAGGCACGAGTCGGACGATTAACGGTCCCGGATCGCGGCGCGGCGGCGACAGCACATTTTCGTCGCCGGCGCCGTCGGTACGCTCGCTGACGACGACATTGACAACAATACAATCGCTGGCTCCCGCAGCTGCTATGGGCCAGGCAAATGGTGTTGGTGGGGGCGGCGGCGGAGGTGCCGCTAGCAACGGCACCGCCAGCGTCGGCATGACGTTTAGCAACCACCTCGGACCGCCGTCTGGCCACGGCCACAGCCACCACCACCACACCGCGTCACAGCAGAGCAACGGCACGCAGACCATCCAGTTCCACCAGCCGTTCCCCAGCACCCCGGCGTCGGCCATCCCCTCGCACCTCACGCCCCTTCCCCACAATGCCGGCCCCGGCCACCCGGCCACCTACTCGACGGCCACCGCCAACAACCTGCTGACCGACAACGCGTCCATCTTGACGCTGGCGTCGTCCAGCAAGCGCCGCCGTCGGCGGTCCATTGACACCGACGCGTCTGTGCGCGCGCTGGCGCCGTCGTCGCTGTTTGGCGGCAGCCGCGAGAGTCTGCCGCTGTCGGTGCTGTCGGCCAACATGGAGGGCCCGTCGTCGACGTCGGCGCTGATGCCCAGCACGTCGGCCAGCAGCAATGCCAACGCACAAGGCCCTGCACCCGGCGGGCCGGTGGCGCTGCACGCGACCAACAGCCGCATGAGCGTCGCCAGCGCCGGCCTGGCGAGCCCCGCCGCGGTGGCAGCCGCCGCCGAGCGCACGAGCATCTACAGCGCCACGGGGACAGGCATGCTGGGCGGTGGCGACCGCAATAGCTTTTATGCGCGGCAGAGTCTGGGCGGCGGCGGCGGCGGCGGTGTGGCCGGCGACGGGGCCAGCATCCGCAGTGGTCGTAGTGGACGCAGCGGGTTCCTTGGCCACGGGCGGTCCGAGAGCATCACCGGTAGCATTGGTGGCAGCCTGACGAGTCCGCTGGCCAGTCCGCTAGCCAGTCCGCGCGAGACAGAGGCAGAAGAGGCATCGACCGATCTCATTACGTCTGTCGCGACCGTCAAGACTGCCGTCACGGACGACGCAGTCAACGGCGAGGCCGCCGCGAAGGCTGATGAGGAGAAGTGATGAAGACGATTCCGACGATCCGACGATCCAACGATACCTTGTTTCCGATTTGTCTTTTGCATTCTTTTATGTATTTTACTTTTACCCTGGCTTGCTGCACTTCTTCCCCGCTGGTTACTGCTCTGTTTACTCTGCGAACGGTTGGTTTATTGGGAGGATATCGGGTTGTATTTCCAGATGATTTCATCGTCTCTTTTGCCCTTTCTCGGCGTTTTCCTTGCGTAGTAGGACAGTGTACGACCTCATTTAATACATTGGTTCTCGCGGAATGCTCATCGTGCTGTAAACACTCCGCTTTCCGATGCTTCAATTTACACGGTTGTTCCTTCCACCGGTATAACATATGCGCTATTCCTAAATTGTACTAGCGTCGATTGCACTTGGCGCCTTCCTCATCGCGCCTTACTCCCGCGCCTCACTCCCGCGCCCCATCCAACCGCCTTCCGTTTCTATCGACGGGACGTGAGACGAGGCACGGAAGGAAGGATGCAACAATATTCGAGTTCGCGCGGCTGAAACGACATCACGTACAAAGTATCACTGCGCGACTTTCTCAGTGTGCGCCCTCGACGCCGCCCGCGTGCGCCTGCGCCCTTCAGGCCATGCTTGTATTACACGAACGCCATCCAGCTGCTCGCAGATCCGCGTCTCGGCCTAATTAGACCTCAGCGCGGACGACGAGCTTCTTAGGGCGCCTCTACGTCCAGTCAACTGTCTATCGCCACGACTCATCTCCCAACCCCGAATCTCCAGTCGTCTCTTCAGTCGACTCCTTCTCCGCGCCATGTCGTCCCTCAGCAGCGAGCACCAGACGCCTCGGGCCGGGTCCGTCTCGACCGGCCACCCCACGCCAGGGTCCGTGGCCACGCCTGGCCTGCCAACGAACAACGGCACCACCCCGAACATGAACAGCGGCAACAGCAGCCACGGCGGCCACCCCGTGACGGCCCAGCTCACCAACTTCCCTCCTACACACGGCGGCGCCGCACCGACAACCGTGCCCTCTGGGCGGCCGGTCACGGCACCACGGCTGAGCGAGTCATCCATGCAGATGGCGGCGCGGATTCCCAACATTCTGCCACACGAGCGCGTGTTCCCGATCCAGATCGGCTGCGAGTTGTTCAAGCTGTCGGGCGCGTCGCTGTCGTCGGATGCCCCGTCGTACTTCTCGCAGTACTTTGATTGCCAGATCAAGACGGCCGAGGCGCACGGCGTGGAGGACATTGGGACGGCGATCCGCACGCTCTACATTGACCGCGACCCGGCGACGTTCCGCGACATCTCGCTGCACCTGCAGGGCTACCACGTGCAGCCGCGCGACGGCACACACTTTGTGCGGCTGTTTGCGGACGCGCAGTTCTACTCGCTGCCGCGGCTCATCTCGCAGCTGTACGACGAGTCCATCTTCATGTCCATTGGCCACCGCGAGTTCCAGATCCCCCGCGACCTGTTCCAGGACCCGGGCAACCTGCCCAACTACTTCTCGCTCGGGTTCGCCATCTTCTTCAGCAACCCGGACGACCTGTTCCCCGGTCTCGACCGGGAGGGTCTGATCCGCCCCCCGTCGATCCTGCCCCCGGCCGTCCCCGGGCGGTCGGCCGACACCTTTGAGGAGCTGCTGCACCTGCTGCGCGGCTACCCCGTGCACATCCGCGACGAGACGCACCGGCAGACGCTGCTGCGCGACTGCCGCTACTTTAATTTCAAGGGCCTCGAGCAGAAGCTGATCCCGCACGCGCTCACCTACAACCAGGCGCGGCTGCGCTACGAGATGGCGCTGCGCGTCGAGGACGTGCTCAAGTCGGGCGTCTCCGTCGCCAACGAGCCGACGCGCGGGGACCCCCTGGCCGGCTGGGTCAACTACGCGCGGCCGTTTGTGGACGACAAGCCGGCCGAGCTCGTGCTCGAGATTGGCGGCGAAAACACCAAACTGCACTTTTTCCCGCCGGCCTCGTCACCCGCGGCCGCCTCGCCCGCGCCTGGCGGTGGTGGTGGTGGCGGCCGCCGTGGCACCCGCGCCGAGTTCTTCCGCGACACCAAGATTCGCATCGCGCGCCTGTTTGAGGTTGTCGCCACAAAGCTCAACCTCCCGCCCACCACGCAGCCGCTCGGCCTGCTGATGCGCAAGGGCGGGGCTAGCAGCCAGCCGCCCTCGCCGGGGAACACGCCGCTGAGCGACGACCTGGTGCGCGTCGTGCTCGAGCCCGAGACGGCCATTACGCTCGACGGCCGGCCGTTTGCGCTGCCGGAGACGGTGGCGGACGACACGGACGCTGCGGATGCCATCCTGTCTCCAAGCGGCGGCGGCGAACCCGGTCCTTCGCGCAAACGGCAGCGTGTCGACTATGCCGCGCTCAGCGGCGGTGGTTCCGCCGCTGCGGGCGGCGGTGCAGGCGCGGCGTGGACGATCAAGACGGGCTTGTGGCGGTTGCGGATCCAAAGCGTCAAGAAAGGCAAGAGTGCGGTGGAGTGCGTCCTGGTGGGCGTCAAGCTGGATGCCATAAGTTCGGAGCTGGCGCGCAACCAGGAGCGAGGGTTCTTGGGCGGGTAATGGATGGTCATGGCGTCCGGGTCGTCTTTACGTGATTTTTTCTGCTCTTTTACTAGCATGTACAGTGCCTTGGCCTACTGTTGGATATCTGGTTTTGGCTTTCATCTTGGCTTTCTGGTCCCTGAATTTATGTTTCATTATCCTGTCGTATGTTTGGCGTGTCCGGGCAGGACGCAATACTACACGCATCTGGTGGTCTGTCTCATGCATGCATCTGTCTCCGTTGTATTGTTGGCGACGTCTATTCAAAGGTCAGCTCATCTCGGGGACGAAACGACAGAGCAGCGTGCCAAGCTTTCAGGAAGACAAGGCTGTTGCCTGAGTTGCTTAACACCAACGGATAGCTACCGAAGTGTTGCAAACAGAAGACCGGACTTTATCTTCCAGCGCCAAAAGTCCGGTCTGCCCAGTAGTTCACATCACAGTGACCACACAGTAACTGACGCGGGGTTTTAGTCGCTCGCCGTAGCTCACTGGTGCCCCTACAAGCACCCCTGGCATCACCCGTAATTCCCGTCGGTCGGTTTGTCCTCTTGTATGAAGCCTCGCGTTAACAGTAAAAGTGGGGCCTCGTTATCGTTCCGCATCGTTCGTTCCACACTCGACTACTACCGTTAGGAAAAGAGAGCTTCACTAACACTCTACCAGACACGGACCGCATGGTTGCAGTCTTTTTCCGTTAGCGATGGCCATTCCGCCAACCAAAACACCAATGCGGCATGGCTGACTCGTTTCCCCGAGCAAATGCTGCAGCCTTACGGGTCTAGGGTATCAAAACGGAATCCAGCCTCGTCGTCGCCGGTCTTTCACGATTCGACCGCTGGCATAATGTTCATCCTCGTCGAAGCTGACATGTGTTTGCTCAACAGGAATTGGAAGAGGTCGTAAAACTGCATATAAGTATGCTCGCCACCCGTCTCAAGCTATCACTACGAAGGACCCAAATCGAATCTCCAACATGCACCAACGGCAATCTCTCACTTGAGAACAAAGAACACAGGAACACAACCTGGTCCAAGTCCAACATATAAGACTACCTCTGTTGTCTCTCTCCCAGCTATCACCCCTATCCCTTATCACATCTCTTTTCTTTCACACGCACACCGCTTCAACATGTCTCTCAAAATTGCCATTATCGGCGCTGGTCCCGCTGGCTGCACACTGGCTCGCCTGCTACACCTCGGCGGCATTGATGCCACTGTCTACGAGGGCGAGGCCAGCCCCAACTACCGCTCCCAAGGCGGCACCCTCGACCTGCACACGGCCACGGGCCTCGCTGCCCTCAAGGAGGCCGGCCTCTGGGACGAGTTCCTCAAGCACGCCCGCTACGACGGAGAGTACATGCTCGTCTGCGACAAGAACCTCAACAGCTTCTTTTCAAAGGGAAACGAGCCCACCAGCGAAACGGATCTCATGGGCCAGCGTCCAGAAATCGACCGCTCTTCCCTGCGCCAAATCCTCTCCGAGAGCCTGCCATCCGGCATGATCCAGTGGGGCCGCCACGTCAAGTCCATCACCACGGCGACAGCGGCGACCAAGGCGTCGATTACCTTCTCCGACGCGACGACGGCCTCTGGTTTCGACCTGATTGTCGGAGCCGACGGCGCCTGGAGCAAGGTGCGCGCCGCCCTGAGCGACCAGAAGCCGCTGTTTTCGGGCATGGCCCTAAACGAGCTGCACATCCCCGACGCCGCCAACACGGCACCCGCCCTCACCAAGCTCGTGCACCGTGGCAGCATCTTTGTGCAGGCCGACGGCCGCAAGGCCGCTATCCAGCAGATGGGCGACGGCTCGCTGCACGTCACCGTCGCCACGCGCCGCAGCGACACGCCCAACGTCCCGCTCCTGGGTGGACCGGACGGCACCACGCGCGCCGACAACTGGACCGAGACGTGCGGCTACGACCCCACCAGCTTGGACGAGGTCAAGGCCGCCATGCTGTCGCGGCCCGAGCTCATTGCCGACTTTGACCCGCGCCTGCAGGACTGCGTCACGTACGCCGCCGGCGACACGGTGCCGCGCTCGCTCTACGCACTCCCTGTCGGCTTCCAGTGGGACCACCAGCCCGGCCTCACCCTCATCGGCGACGCCGCCCACCTCATGACGCCCTTTGCCGGCGAGGGCGTCAACGTCGCCATGGACGACGCGCGCAAGCTGGCCGCCGCCATTCTCGGGGTGGCCAGTGCCTCCAGTGCCTCCAACGCCGTCCGCCACCCGGCCGAGCTGGACACGGCCGTTCACCACTTTGAGACCGAAATGTACGTCCGCGTCCAAAAGGTCGCCAAGCTGACCAACGACCTCCTGCTCGCCTGGTTCTACACGCCCGGTGCCCCCGAGTCGGTGGTCGCCTCCGTCATGGCCGCCCATGTGCGCTTCCACATGCCCGCCCTTGCGGCGCCCTTTGCCACGGCTGCCATCCACGCCTACTATTTCTTGTACAAGAAGTGTCTCAAGAAGGAAATCAAGGTGTGAGCAACGGTTGATCTTGTGTTCTTGTGTTCTTGTGTGTTTCATGATGAAATGATACTGTATTTTGGAGCGCTTTTGTATAATCTTCTCTCTTGTTGTGTTTGAACTATATAGCATTGTTTACTTGCACTTGGGACGAGGCTTGGTAGAGAGCGCATTTGTTGTGTCTTGCATTAGCTGTGTCTGGTATTTTGGTCTCTATTTGACGAGAAGACAGGTTTTCTGGCATTTTGTTACTGTACAAAACAGTTGAATTTCTTTCCCCTTCATTTTTAAAGATTCATATTTATATTTGGTGATTTTGTTTTGTGATATTTTCGATACCAGTACTATATTTTTTTATCATTATTATTTATTTACTATTATTAATTTTTTCTTTAAAAAAATCCTACGACTAACAGGCCGGTATGATGTTCCTTCATCTGCTTTAATCAACATTACACTGATATCCCCTTTTGCACCGCAATATACACCGTGTAAACAGTCACCTCTCTTCAAGATCATCCTCTGCCCCTTCCTGCCACTGCCCCTGTAAACACAGCGACAGGACGCTGTACGACAGGCCATTCGGCGTGTTCTGGCCCCCAAATTCATTACATAATCCCCGCATGGCCCAAGCTCCCAACCCAGCCACCCCTCTGTGGCGGTCTTCACTGGCCAAACGGACCCGCTTTTCAGGGGCTGAAGTCAACCTGAGCAAGGAAGGCGTGGTGGAGGTGCTCCTGCCGTGGGTCACACCGTTTCCCCAAACGCTCCTTCGCTTTGGGGCCAACAGGCCAAACGCAGCAGGCCAGGTCCAAACGACCTCCATCTGGCCCCCCTTTCGTTTTTCGTGTCTGACTCTCCGCAACAACAACAACCCTCGCAAATCCGTCGCCGCCCGCGTGTCCCAAACACGAACGACTCTCTGTTTCGTCCCTCCCTTCGTCGCGCCCGTCGGCCTCGCTCTCGTGTTTCTTTCGTGTCCCTTCGATTGCAGCGACATCGCAGACCAGCCAGCAACCCGACGAACCCCCCTGTTCGACTTTCATCAGAGACTCAACTCCGACACTCTCACAGCCACATCGTCTCGTATTGCTGCATCTATCTGTTTTACGACCCTCCGCGTCGCTTCGTTGTCTTGCTGCATTTCAAATACCAGCCTTTGCTCGCCTCGTTTCAAGCCGCGTCCTGCCAACGACTGAGCCTACCCCGTCTCGGGCCGCTTTCGCACGCTTAACCAACAGACAGCCAGCCGTAGATTTGCTTCAGACCGTCGATCCTTGTCCACCCGCAACGCTTCCATTTGACTTTTGCCTTTTGCCGTTGCGTCTTCGACCAGATCTCTGCACACCGCCCTCCGGCGGGGCCCAAGTCAAAGGACACCCCCCCGTACTACACTCGCAAAACACAGCTACCGATGCAGGGTCCCGGCCCGATGCAACGCCAAATCCATCGGCGCTCGCCGGGCGCCGAGAACGGCCAAGGCGGCGTCGGTGGCGGCGTGCCATCGAACATTCCCGCGCGCGTCATGTCGCCCGCCATGGCCGGTGCTGGCATGGGTGGCCCTGGTCTGCCACGGCCATCTCCGTCGAGTCGGTCAGTGGGTAGCGGAAGCGCTCCAGGTACCGGTTCTTCCGGCGCACGACGAGCAAATGTGAGTTCTATCTTGTACCTTGTGCCGTTTTTCTTCTTTCTTTGTTGCCGTTTGTTACTGTTTGTTTTTCTGTTTGCCTTTGGTATGCTTGTTGAGCTCTGTTAGCCCCCCCATTGGGTATTGGGTGGCGATCCTGCGGACGGACACTGCTCGTCCTTCGCCTGAACATGAAACGTTCATGCTATACCGACTCATTATTTGCCGCGCCAGCGAATCTCGTGCTTGGCAGGCGCTGATGCCACGGTATTTTCCGTACGCATCGTGGCTGCTGGCATGCACTCTTCGCCGCACAATTTCATTCACCGCGTTCACTTGGTCTTTTATCTTCTTCTTACAGATACTAATGGCTCCCCGAAAGACTTCGAGTGGCTCTGGCTCCGGCTCTGGCTCCGGCTCTGGCCCCGGCTCTGGCCCCGGCGCCAGTGGCTCCAACGCAAGCGTCCCCCTGTCCCAAATCGAAAAGAGCGTCACCCACCTCCTCGTCGCCACAAAACAGCTGCTCGAGACTTTGACGCAATGGTCGCGCGGCCAGGCCACCGACACGCAGGTCTCAGACGTCTACGTCCGCCTCGGCTACGAGTTCAACATGGCCTGTCGCGCCTTTACCGCTATCAACGTCGACACGTCCGATCTCGGCAACGTCCCCGAGCTGCTGCGCAACATCCTCGAATCCACCCTCAGCCAAGAGGCCAGTAGCGAGAGCCTCGAAAAGTACCTGCCCCGCATCCGCGACATCATCATCAACCTTCTGCACGGCCTCAAGCGCAAGCAGCAGAAGCTGCGCCAAAAGCAGGCCCGCGATCGCGAGAGCAGTACCACCGCCAGCTCCACCGAGTCACTGACAGCCCGTGCCAATAGCTTGAGCACGTCCGGGAGCGCCGGGTCGGGCCTGACGACGCTGTTGAATGAGGGCATCGATAGCGGCTACGGCGACCCCCAGGGATATCCGCAGTCGCAACAACAGCAACAACAGCAACAACAACCAGCACCACAGCTGCCGCCCAGCCGTGATGACGTCAAGCCCTCATCCCCGAACCGCCGCTTCATCCCACCACGCGACCAGTCGCGCGGCTCCGTCAACTCCGAGCAGTCCAGCTTGTCCAGCGCCACCATGCAGTCGATGCCCGTTCTCCCGGCGTATCCCGACGGAAGTTCCAACTCGCTCGGCACCAGCGCCTCTATGGGCGAGCTCAACATCGACGCCTTCCCTCCGCCGCCCCCGCCCAAGTCGCAGCAGAGCGCGCTCATGGCCCTCCAGCGTAACGGCGACCACCTCGAGCGCCGCGCGTCTCGACGCTACTCGACCTACCACCTTCAAAAACATCTCGGTGGCAGCATATCAAGCAGCGTGCCGCTCATGCCGCCACCGCAGACCACGCCCATCCCGAACCGCGGCCGCGGCGAGGTTCGCGAATCGATGCGTGCCGTGCAGGGCCGCAACGGCCGCAGCAACGAGTCGATGGGCAGAATCGGCGGCGGTGGATACGACTCGTCGCCCATGCGCAGCGTCCTGAGCAGCGACACGCGCGCGGACGGTAAAGACGCCGTGACCGCCATCACCACCGACATGAGGCGCCGCGACGACAGCCCCATGGCCAAGACACCGGACGACAAGTACCCGCTGCCCAGCGCCACGCTCACTGGCCCTCCCATCGACCTCATGCCTGCCCTGCCCGTCACGTCCTCAGGCGACGAGCAATCGCCAGTCCGGCGGCGTGCCGACAGCGGCGAGCCTCGGACCGAAGCCGAGCTGCGGGAACGTGCCCGGTCGATCAATGCCGCACAAGCCGCCCTGGTTGGCCAGGCACCGCCAACATCGGGCGTCGACGCTTCACCGCCACCTATGCCGACACCTGCGGCGCAGCCCGAACCCGAACCCGCCAGCAAGGAGCTGACCCTCTTCTTGCAGTACAAGTCCAAGGTCAAAAAGTTCGTGCTGCCCGAGGGTTACAGCGAACTCTCCATTGGCCGGCTGCAGCTCGCCTTTATCGAAAAGTTCTCCTGGAACACGCAGCAGAACGGCGCCGACCTGCCCGAGATCTACATCCAGGACCCCATCTCGGGCGTGCGCCACGAGCTGGACGACCTGGCCGACATCAAGGACCGCACGGTGCTGGCACTCAACGTCGAGCCCTTGGACGAGGTCAAGCGCCACATTGACGAGGGCCTTGGCTCGCTCAAGTCCATGGTGCAGCAGGTCAAGCAGAACGTGGACGAGCAGGGCGCCGCGCTGCAGCGCGTGTCGGACCGCCAGCAAGAGGCGTCCAAGGAGATGGCCCGCATGGCGGCCGCACCGGTGCAGCCTATGACGCCGCCGGCCGACTCGCCGCGCTCCACGAGCCTGGGCAGCGCGCCGTCGTCGTCCGCCATAACCCGCGGCGGCGTCGGCAGCCTCGGCAAGCGCTTCTCGAACCAGCAGATGGCTGAAGTGCAGAGCCTGCGGCGCGACCTGGCCGTGCTGCGCCAGACGTACTCCAACTTCCAGTCGGACGTCGAGAGCTCGATGACGGCGCTGCGCAACAAGGCGGCCAATGTCAAGACGGCCATTGCCGACACGGCCATTCCCGACTTTGAGGGCGGCCAGGGCCAGGCCGTTGTGGCGGCCGGCCGCAAGAAGCTGAGCGCCGAGTCGGACCGGCTGGTCACCAAGGTCGACGACCTGCAGGACCTGGTCGAGGACCTGCGCAAGGACGTGGTGCACCGCGGCGTGCGGCCGCTGCCGCGCCAGCTCGAGCTCGTGACCAAGGACATTACGCAGCTGGCCAAGGACCTGACCAAGATGGAGGAGGGCATGAAGCGCGACAAGCCCATCTGGACCAAGATCTGGGAGAAGGAGCTCGAGGAAGTCTGCAAGGGCCGCGACGAGCTGCAGCTGGCCGAGGATCTGCTGGTCGATCTGCAGGACGACCTGGAAAAGGCATCCGAGACGTTTGCGCTCGTCGAGCAGGCGACCAAGGAGCAGATGAAGGACGCCGGCGTCAACGGTGCGCCCGGAACCGGCGGGCCCGGCGGCGTCAACGGCTCGCCCAACGGCGGCCTCGTCGGCGGCATGTCGCTCATCTCGCGGCAGCTGTCGCGCGGCCTGCGCACCATTGGCGAGGGCATTGGCATGGTCGACCCCAATGCCGCCAAGGAGGGCGTGCTGGGCGAGGTGCGCGCCCTGCAGCCGAACCACGAGAACCGCCTCGAGGCCATTGAGCGCGCCGAGAAGCTGCGCCAAAAGGAGCTCGAGAGCCGGCGCGGCAACCCCTTACTGCGTGAGCTGACGGGCTTTGTCGAGGAGGGCAAGCTCAAGAAGTCGGGCGGCTTCGAGGAGGTGGAGCGGGCGCGCAAGGCCAAGGACGACCGCATCCGCCGCGAGGTGTGGGAGCGCATGAACGGTCCCATTGGCGGCGAAGAGGAAGAAGAGGAAGAAGGAGAAGAATACGAAGACGAGGATGAGGAGGGGGAAGAAGAAGAAGAGTTTGAAGAAGCCAAGGAAGAGGTCGGCGGAGACGAGGGCGAGCCGGAAGGCAAGGCGGCCAATGGCGATGGGCCTGGGCAGGAAGGAACAGCGGCCGCTGCTGTGTAATGAGAGCGAAGGCAGTCCCGCGGTCCATTCTTCTAGGTCAGAATTTGTTCACAGCCAGACATTGCGTGGCATAGAAAGGAAATGGTCGACGCCGGTCCATGGACGTTAAAGCACATATACCCCCGTTTTTATCCTTATCCCTTTATTCTTTTAGTTTTCCTTATTTCTCTCCAGTCGTTTTGCCGCCCTGTCGTCCACGGGTATTCCTCTGACTGCCGCATTCTTACATAGCCTCACACTGCGAGCGTCTTTTCCCTCTTTCCAGCTTTCTACGGTTGTTGTTATTTCATATTGTACGCATGCTTTTTATTTTGGAATAGTTTTAGTCCCCCGGGCAGCATAGTTTGCGAAGGTTTGCGTGGCAAGACGAAGAGAGGGGGATGATTGGAATATCATTCGAGACTGAATTAGCTATGCCAAGTATCATGAAATTGTTTTACTGACTGTTGCCTGTTATTCGTTATCGTGACAGAACCTCGCGTGCACCTTGATTCTCCCCTACAGATTCGCGGCCTGCGGATAGATAAAGGCCTCCCACGCACGCATCAGAGCCTTGGCCTGCGGGTCGCCCGGCGGCTGGAAGTTGGACGCAAACACCGCCGCTAGGCCGGCCTCGCGGTCCAGGATCCACGTCAGGTTGATCGCCCCGCTCCAGAACACGGCACCCTTGCGCCGCACCGGGTGCGACGTTCCGGTGACCAGCAAGCCGCCCAGGCTCCAGTCGTACTCCTTTGTATCCGGGACGTCGCCCGTGATCCATGCCGAGTCTTCTGTTTTGCGCAGCAGCTGCTGGCGCGACGCATCGGACGGCAGCTGCGGCGTGAACAGCAGCTCGGTCGTGGCTGACTTGGACGGCAGCAGCTTGCCGTCGTCGTGCAGCAGCGACCGCAGAAACACGAAAAACGACGGAATGTCGCCGTACATGCCCTGGCCACCGAGAGCGGCGGGCGCTTTGCTGTAAAACGAGGGACCGTGGACAACAGGGCTATCGGGCCCACCCTCGCGCCCGGGCAGCGACGGCCACACGCGCGCCATCACATCGGGGTAGCGCTCGGGATGGAATGTCAGAGCACCGGCTGGCAAGCCGAGCGGCGTCAGAATGTCGCGTATGACAATGTCTTCGAAAGGGACGAAGGGCAGCTTGGACTCGCCCGATGCGGAAAGAGCGGCGGAATCGGGAGCACCCGTTCCGGCGGTCTGGCCCGCAACTTTGGCGTAAAGACGCTCCAGCAGCCGGCCTGTCCAATCGATGCCTGCCCCGTATGTCCATCCCTGGCCCGGCTGGAAGGCCAGCGGCAGGCGGAAGCGCTCCTCGACCGACGGCGGCGCATGGCTCATCTTGGGCGGCGGTTCCAGACCGGCCGCGGGTGGCTGCTTGACGAGCCACGCGCGGTAGCGGATCAGGTCGGCCGTCAAAAAATCGTAGCCGACACCCGAGCTGTGTGTCAAAAGCAGGCGCAGCGTGATGGGCGCCGCGCGGGCTTCCAAAATGGGCGTGGCATCGTCGGCGTCGGACGAGAAGCCCTTGAGGACCGGCAGCGCCGCCAGCTCTGGAAGCAGCGGCGCGACGTCGGCGTCGAGATCCCACAGACCACGCTCAACGGCCTGCAGCGCGACGATGCATGTGACGAGCTTGGTCATGGACATGAACAAGAAGACGCTGTCCATGGCAAGGGCCTGTTCCTTGCCGGGCTCGACCGAGCTCAGGCCGAGAACCTTTTCATAGTGAAGCGAGCCTTTTCGCATTGTTAGACCGTTTCGCTTTGCTTCCTTGGAAGAAGTGACGACTACCCACCCGACTTGTTTTCTGCGAGGAGGACGACGCCTGGGATTGTACGGTTGGCCACCGCCTCAGCAATGACTTGTTCAAAAGATGCGGCCATGGTGCGAAACTGCTGTACAAGAGATGGCATTGCGCAGGATGAAAAAAAAAAAAATACGGGCAGGGCCCGGGTGTATAAAGGGCAGGGCCCGGGTGTATAAATGATTACAATTGAAAACGCGGCAGGATGACTGGCTACGACCCCGTTGCCCGTTCGTGTCTTGTGTCTGGTTGCTTGGCTGTGGGATTACTTCGGCTGCATCTGGCTGCTCTGCTTCCTCCAATTGCCGTACTTAATCGTGTTGGGCCAGGCCCCGGCTGTTGCATCGGATGGTACGGAACAATGAACGAAGAGGAGAAAGAGGAGCGTTTCGGGGAAGCTTCTGTGAGGGGTAAGGCCGACAATGGAGGCGAAATAGCTTGACTCGGTTCGGTTGGAGGTGTGTTAGTCGAGGCTTGGCTCGAAGATGCCACCGCTTGTGATTACAAACCAGCGCAGCGCTTCCAACACCATGAAGGTGAAGAATAGAGATCGTTTTTTATAATTATCTGCTGTTCTTCAAGAGCTATATACACCGTTCGCAAAACACATAAACTCGGTAAAACGAGAGACAGCTACACATACAATAGGAACCACGAACCAAATGCAAAAAGGCAGAAAATGAAAAACAAAACACCGTTCCCACCAGTCGACCAAGGCAATGAAAATGCCGTTGTAGCAAAGCAGAGCTGAACGTATGAAACAAGGAAAACAAAAATAAACACAAAATTTTAAAGAATACGACAGTGGGGAAAACAAAGACTACATTTGAGTCTTTCCAGGCTGTAAATTAACGGTACCGCCCGTAGTCGTCCTGCGGCCGGTGCCGGTTGCGCGGGTCGCGCGGGTCGTACGGCCCCGGCGGTGGTCCTTGGCCGTCGTTGGGTGGTGGCGGCGGCGGACCCCGGCTGTCATAGCCGACAGGCGTGTAGCGACCGGCATCGCGCGGGTCACGCGACGGTGGCGGTGGCTGGCCAGGGCCGCCCGGACCGCCCGGGCCGCTTGGTGGGCCGGCGCCGTACCGCCCGTAAGGGGACTGTTGTTGCGACGGAGGTGGCGCCGGTTCAACGGACCGCGGCACCGGGGACGGCTGGTAGCGACCGCTCAGCGAGTGCGAGTGCGAATGGGAGTGGGAGTGCGCGTGTTGCGGCGGCGGCGGCGGCTGTTGCTGCTGCTGTTGCGGCTGCATCCGAGGGTCCTGGGGTGCGTAGGACCCACGATCGTCCCGCATACCACCACTGCTGAGGTGGTGGTGGTGCGACGGCGGTTGCTGTTGTGACTGCTGCTGTTGCGCGCCCCATGACGTCGCCGGAGGCGGACCCTGGGACGGGCCGCCGGCTGCTCCGTAGTGGTGAGAGTGGGGTGCAGGCGGCGGACCTTGCGACCAGCCGCCGTCTCTGCCTTGCGGCACTGGATCGCGGCGACTCGGCGGAGGGTGGCCAGGGTACTGCGGTGTAGGCGAGGCTGCATGCGGCGGCGGGGGCTGCGACCCGTATCCAACGCCGTAGCCACCAGGCTGCTGCGATGGCTGCTGCGGATAGCTCTGTGACGGAGGAGGCGGCTGCTGCGATTGGTACGGGTGTCGGCTGTAGTAGTCGCGGTCGGCGGCGGTAGCAGACTCGACGGGCGACAAGACACTGGACCGCGCGCCTGGCCCAGCCATGCTGTGGACCTGAGGAGAGTTGTGCGCGGCAGGTGGGTACGGCTTCAGCGGAGGAATGGACGACTGAGACTGAGGCGGCGGCGGCGCCGGGTTGCGGCCGTACGGAGAGTACACAGGATTGCTAGGGTCGTGGTGCGTGGTTGGCGGTGGCGGTGGCGGGTTGCGACCCACCATGGATGGCGGCGGTGTCGACGACTGTGGCGCGCTGGACGATACATCGCTTACCCTCTTAGGTGCGGGCGGGTCATCGTTCAACAGGGCCATCAGGCTCGACGTCTTGGCTGGCCGGCTCGCCGCGGCAGGCGTGGGCGTAGGTGTCGACGCCGGCGGCGGCACGCTGCTGGAGTACACATCGTGCATGCCGCTGTGCATCGGGCGGCCGTGGCGCTGGTCGCCGCCACCCATGACTTGCGGGTGCACCGGCTCGGTGAGCAGACTGCGACTTGGCTGCTGATGCTGGATAATCGGTGCTGGCGACTGGCCGTACGGCTGCGGCGGCGTATGCGCAACACGCATCGGGTCAGCAGGACGGCTGCCGCCCATCGACTGCGGCGGGCCGGGTTCGTTGCTGCGGTAATGAGGAGGTGCACGGCCGCCCGGCGTGGATGACGCGTACGGATCGTAGACAGAACTCTCGGGCGGGCGAGACGACGCAGGATCGTCGGGCCGCATTTGCTGCTGCTGCTGCTGTTGCTGTTGGCGCTGGCGCTGGGCAAGCGAGTTGAGGCGCGCGTCGACCGCGTCGCTTGTCGGATCGGCCCAGGACGTCGTGGGTCGTGGCTGGCCGAGGGGTTCCGAGGCTGCTGCTGAGGAGGCGGCAACGGCTGCAGACGAGGGTGGTGGTGGAGGTGGCGGCGGAGGCGGCTGCTTTGGGGCCATACGCACACCGCCACTGCCAGACGAAGCACCGACAGGCGTCTGCTGCGGGCCTGGCGGTGGCGGTCCCACAGATCCTGCGCGCATCTGCTGTTCGTTCACGGCATCCCTGTCGTGGTAGGCTGCACCGTACGGTGGCGGAACGACCGACGTGGGGCCTCTTATTGGCCGCGCCGTCGGTGACATGGCTTGGCTACCTGCCGTCGCACCCTGCGGCATGAGGATGGACTGTGGTGAGTGCTGTGTGTGCGGCTGGTGCTGCTGGTGCTGCTGGTGCTGCTGGTACGCGACAGTGGGCGGTGGCACCTGTGCCTGCTGGGGCAGAGGCACCGCCGATACGGGCGCGGCTGGCTGCGGCTGGCGTTTGCCGTGGGACGGCGGTGTTGGCTGACCCATCTGGGGTGGTACCTGTGCTGCGGCACCACCCGCTGCCGATGCAACAGTAGACGTCGTGGGGGGTTGGTGGGTTGCGCCGCCGCCTGACTGGGACGGCAGATGGGGTGCTGGCGGTGGTGCCTGTGCGATGGGCACAGCCGGGATCAGACGCCCAAACTGCGACGGTCCGGCACCGCCCTCTGCCTTGACGTCCTCGACAGCATCGCCCGTCTTGCTGGCCGGAATACCAGCCGCGGAACCGGGCGGGGTGTAAATGCGCGACACACCACCCGTGTCGGTTCTCTTCCGGGGTACAAGCGGCGGCGGCGGCGGCGATGGCATCTTTTCGCCTCGGTGCTTCTTGAAGTTGGCCTCGTGGGCAATCGCCTCCCACTCTGCCTTCTTCTCGTTCTTCTGCCGAAGATAGTAGTTTTTGACCTGTGATATCGAATTAGCAAAACGAATGTCGCGTGCGCGCTGGCATTGTGCATTTAGTTCGTGCACGACTACGTACCATGACGGGCGTCTTGGACTGCATATGCACCGAAATCGCATACCAGTCCGTGCCAAATGACCGAAGAAGAGCCGGGAAGTCGTTGCACTCGGACACGCTCCAGTAGCTCGATGTCTGCGGGATCGGGGGCCGGTAGAAGGGCTTCGTATGCGCGTTGGGGTCAAAGTTGCTGAGGCCAATCTGCAGCGGCGGCGGCGGCTGCTCCGGCCGCAAAGACGGAGGTGCCAGCATGTCGCCATTCTGCGCAGCCGGCGTCAAGGCCTTTTCGACCATGGCGCCGTAGCCGAGACGGCCGTTGCTCGCGTCGCCGGCTGCCTTCGAATCTGCAGTGCCCAATGGCGTTGTGCCCGGCTGCGCCGCTGCAAGAGGAGGAGGGTGCATGCCGCTGTTGGGAGTGCCCGGTGGGCCGTCGTAGTAGTGCGACATTCTCGGGGCAGGTGGCGCATTGGGTGCCGGGATCGGCGTGATGGTCGCCGGCGCGCCGTCCTTGCGATGCTGTACTTTCGGCGGCATGAGCGACTGCTGCAGCTGCGACGGCGGCTGCTGGCTCTGCTCGCTTGGCGGCCGTGGGCTGCCCTGGACGCGTGAGTTGGACCGTGAGCGTCCAGACTTGCCCGAGCCGGCGGCCGTGCCGGGCGGTGTGGGTGCAAGGATTTGCGGCGTCTTGGGCTGCTTGGCCTCCTTGGTCTCCTTGCCCTCTTTGCCCTCTTTGCTGTCCTTTGGGCTGTCTTTGGCGTCCTTGGCGTCTTTGCCATCCTTGCCATCCTTGACGCCGTCCTTGGCCTCCTTGTCCTTGTCCTTGTCCTTGGGAGCGCGGCGCCGGTTCCTGCGGCCGTCGGGCTTCTCGGTGCCATCTGCGCCACCACGGCGACGGCCGGGTGTGGCCGCAGGCGTTGCGCTGTCCGACTCGGCAGCGGATGCGGACGCGGTCTCGAAGCCCCATGTCGGCGCAGCCGCGCGTCGCGGCCGACGCCGTTCGCCGTTTTCGCCCGTCTCGTTGGCCGTCGAGTCCTCGTTTTCGTCGGGGTTGCCGAGCTCCGAGACCAGCGCACTCGACCGCTGCTTGCCGCGCGTGCCCTTCTTGCGTCGCTTGGGCTGGCGCTTGAGTTTTTCCTTGAGATTCAGTTCCTTCTTCACCGTGTAATAGTACTGAATGCAGGCATGGAAGTCTCGGTTCGGCACCGCCTCGGCAATGCGGCCCCACTGCTTCGGAAACTCGAGGTACGCCTTCTCGAACAGCTCCACTTCCTCGGGCGTAAAGTTGATGACGGGTGGCAAGACTTGCCAGGATGTGACCATCTTCTCGGGTGGCAGGAAGCCAGACCGGTCGATAAACAGCGCCTGCATCCGTTCCTCGTCTGTCCAGTACATGCCGGGGATCGTCGCCTCCTTGTTGCTGGCGTAGCGCTCGTTTTGTGCGCGAAGCTCGCGCTCCTTACGCTCGTCTTCTTCGCGCATTGAGGCCTGAAGCACACGTTCGAGGTCTCGTTCCGTGGCAAAGCGTCGTCCGGTGCCACGGCCTTCGGGCCGCGCGGGTTCCGCGGGCGGTGTGGCCGGCGCGGGGATCTCGGCCATGCCGTGAATGCCCATGTACTTATCCCGGCTCTTGACGGCAACAATGTCGTCCGACTCTGTAAACTGCAGGTACTTGACATAGTTGTCGTGGTATTGATTCCTCTGTTGCTGTTGCTCTTCGGTCTTGACGAGATCGAGCTGCCGCATATGCTTGAGCACAAAGTCGTCCATGTCGGGCGTCGTGTCGTTTTCGTCGAGGGCTGCCCGGTTTTCGTACCATGGCGAACAGCTGTAGTCGGGCAGGTCCTCCAGGGGCGGCGTCTTCATATAAAACCGCGCCACGTCGGGGTACGACAGGTCGACTTCGTCCACATCGGTAGCGTCCTCGTCCTCCTCGGGCTGTGACGGGCTCGATGGGCGTGCTTGCTCGAGACCCGGGGGCGAGTCGGTCGACGACTGCAGCTGGGGCTGCACTCCGTTGCTGGTCGGTAGGCCATCGGTTGATGCTGCGGGGATAGGGCTCTGTGTCGGCAGAACAGGTGTGGGAACGGCACTGGCACTGCTTTCCGCAGCGTTGACCGCGGGCTTTTTCTCTGTCTTGACTGGTGACTTGGCCCTCGCCGTCGGTGATGTGGTGGCGGTAGGAGACAGAATCGGAGGTTTACTGGCGGCCATTGACGATGCGGTCACAGGAGCATTGTCGACGTCCATCTTGTCCGCAGCCGATTCGGAGCCGATCGCCGGCGCCTTTGGCGGTTTTGCGGCAGTTGAATCGGAAGCGGGTTTGCCTGCTGCCGTCGGCGAGGCACCGGCAAGGGTGGCGGTGGGAAGAGCTGAGACTGCCGGTTCCTCCTTAATCTTCTTCGACGCTTGGTCAGCCTTCCGCCAGGCGGCGAGGGTGTCCTCCGGAACCGCCCCAACGACATCCAGCAGCCCAATGTTCGCTTCGAGCATATCCTTGACCAAAAACGATTCTAGCAGGGCAGCACGGGCGACGCCCTCTTTGGGGATAGCTTCAGCCTGAGCGCGGAGCTTCTTGAGCTGCATCTCGTGCTTCTCAATCTCGACGTCAAAGTAGTCGTTCATGTCTTCTTCGTCGGAGTCGGACGTGCGATCGGGAGCTGTCGAGGCAAGCGACCCGCGGCGGACAGACACCATCAGTGCGTCGACGTCGACCGCAGGGTTTTGGTCAACCGCGACTTTGGAGGGCTCCGCCTTCGGGGCCGTAGCCGAAGCAGCAGAAGAGGCAGGGGCCAAAACAGTAGGCAGCGGAGATGACTTGACAGGGCCATCCTTGTTCTGCGCCTTGTCCGTTTCTTTCTCTCCCTTCTTCTCCTTGTCTTGCTTTTCCTGTACCTTGACGAACTCTTTCGGCGCATCCTTGCTCACTTCTGCCGGCTGCGCTGGCTTGGCTGCAGGCTCGTCTGGTTTGACGGCTGGCGCACCAGCTTTGACGCTCTCCTTACTCTTCTCGGCCAGGATGGGCGTGTTGGCTGGCTTAGGGGACTCGGATGGCTTCGTCTCGGATGGCTTTGGCGGCCTTGGCTGCGGCTGCGTGTTCGACTGTGGTGTCTTGCCCGTCACAGTTTCGTCTCTCTCTGTTTCCTTTTCCTTCTCCTGCTTGTTAGACCCCAGGCTGGTTGGTTTCGGCTGTGATGCTTTGGCGACGGCAGTGTCTCGTGCAAGAGCGGCGTTCCGGGCAAATATTCCGGTTGGCCTCTTGGTATCGGATATATTGGAGGGAGTCGGGAGAGGCGAACGTGCCGTCTTCTCCGCAGCTGGACGTGAGGCCGGAGTACCGTCGGCAATTTCACCAGGCTCGCTTTGGTCGGCGTCGAGCATCGGTGTGTCGGAAGAAAGCGCCGCACTGTTCTCGTCAGAGCGCGGGCGCTTGTTTGACTTTTCTGTGGCGACCTTGGACGACGGCGACGCAGTGTCTTTGTCTTGTGGTTGGTCCGCTACTGCACTTGGCGAGAGGCCGGGTTTGGGAGAATCAGCACCGGTAGATTTCGCAGCACCTGCTGCATCCTTGCCCGGGTTCACCCACTGCACACTTGATGCGCGCTGGGGCTTGGGTGGCAGCGGCTGCTGTAGACGCGGGCCGGTTGGGGCACCGCTCGTCGGAGGTGGCTTTGCCGGGACGGTTGACGACGTATCCGAAGACGAAGCGATTGTCGACGTTTGCGTCGTAGACGAGGTTGCCTGCTTCTCATCGCTTCCTGTCTTGGGCGTGGCCACGGATGTTGGCTTTCCAGTGGACGCCTCAGCAATGGACGGCGGCCGCGCAGGTATCGAGCCAAACGCAGGCGCCGAGGGGGCGACGGGTGGTGGTGATGCCGGTGGTTGTGCTGCATCACGCGTGATTGGAGGTTCGCGAGCGGACGGCTCACGAGAGGGAGGGTCGCGGGAAGCAGAATCGCGCGGCAAAGGCTCGCGGGAGATGGTATCGCGGGGCAGGGAGCTGCGGTCCTGCTTTGGCCACGGCCCATCGCGATCGCGCATGTCCCGCGAGTCGCGCGAGTCGCGGTCGTCGCGGTCGCGGGCACGTTGGTTGTCATCGTGGCCGTAGCGGTAGCTGTCGCGGTCGTCACGGTCGTTGCGCGGCCACCGGCCTTCCTGAGACCGGCTGCGCGGGAAACGATCGCGATCATCGTAGATACTCCCAGCGCGGCCACCGCGTCCGCGCTGTTCCCAGTCACCCTGGGGTCGTCCTCTGCCAGGCGCTGGGCGACCGCGACCTGGCGTGGAGCCACGGTACGACTGCGCTGAGTTGAAGACGGGGTCAGACGACGACGAGCCAGCCGACAGTGGTCCGTCGCGTGACCCTCGCCTTCCCATGGGCCGGTCAGAGGTATCGGACAACCCCCCGAGGGGAATCTCGCGGATGTCGCGTGTGCTTAGAATGTCGCGTGCGTCGCGCAACGGGGTGTGCAAATCGCGTGGATCGCGGTTGCTTCCCTCTGCGCGGAGAGGCGCATCGCCACGGACGTTGTCACGGACGTTATCACGCACGTTGTCGCGGACAGAGTCACGGACAGAATCACCGCGAAGCGAGTCGCCACGAAGAGAGTCACCCCGCGCGGGTGGGTCGCCGCGACCGGGCGGATCTCCGCGTCCTGGTGGTGATCGTGGGCCGCGACCCATGGTAGGCGGCGAGTTCCATCGTCCTCGAAACGGGGGATCTCGCCAGTCGCGGTCGCGTTCGCGTTCGCGACTGCGGTCGTCTCGAAACGGCGGGTCACGCCGGTCCCGGAAGTCGTCCCGGTCGCGCGGACCTTTATTATCGCGGCTGTCCTCGCGCATCCATCCACGGCCTGGGCCAGCACCACGGCCGCGTCCTCGAAAGTCGCCCCCAAAACCGCCGCCACGGGGCGCGCCAGGGAGGTCGCCTAGCGACTTCGGCCCGCGTGGTGGGTCCCGCGAGTTCGCATCGCGGAAGCTGTCGCGGTTGGACTGGAAGGGGGGCTGGTTGTTTCGGGTCTCGCCCGACAGGCGGCGGCGTTCGTTGTCACTGTACTGTCCGCCTCGGTCATTGTAGCGGTCCGAGGGCGACCGGTCTCGATCCCGCATAGGCGGCGGAGACCTCGAGCGACGGTCGCTGTCATAGCGCCCTGTATATCTCGACCTGTCGAGTTTTGTTAGATTTGGGAACATGACGGCGGCGGAGACGACTGGACGTCTGCCGGGCGATGAAACTGTGCGTGAAAAAATCTTCGATGTCTATGCCCTATGTCGCTGAATAACGAAGCCCTACTGTGAGAGGCCAGAAAATGCTCGCTGAACCAACACAACACATCTCGACGGCCGCACCACACCTCTGCATAAATGAGGCCACAACAGGATATTGCACGCAAGCAACGAAAGACTTACATCGAGACAGTCAGGGGACGGCCGGGATTGCGCCCTCATTCGCGGTAGACGGGCAGGTTCCCATCCACGGCGCCGGAGCGCAGTCCAGGAGCAGGGTGTCGTGTTGTCGAGTCGAAAAAGCACGATGGCCGTAAGCGTGTCTGTGGCGACAGGTAGGGTGCGCGGGCGAATATCCAGGCGATATTGTTGTCGTTGTCGGAGGTGTGTTGATGAAAGATCTGTCTTCAAAAGGGGGGCGGAGACGTACTCTCGGTGTGGCGCTCGCAAGAGGGCTGGGTGCTGACAGCTGAACAGTATGTGATACGGATACTGATAAGGTCTTAAAAAGAGGATGGTGAAGTGCTCTGCTTTCGCGGCACGGCCGATATGTTCCTGGATGCGAGGGGGCGCGTGATGCAAAAGGCAAGGTTTCGGCGTTTTGAGGTTGCAGGATGCAAAAACGCCCCGTGAGAATCGCTGTGAGGCAGCAAACTTGACGGGCAAGGCCTGAAAAACGCTCCTTCCCACGTTCGAAGCGATCCAATGCGTGGGTGGCCAATCACAGGCCTGCACCCCCAGTTTCGGCTGTTGTGGCCCTCACGCGCGGTGGTATCTGCGCTAATCCGGAAAGGGCTACCCAGTCGGCTAGTCTCAACATCTGCACAATTGGCAAGAACATTCTTTCTTCTTGAAGAGTGGCGGCGCGAGGCTATTGGCCAGGCAGGTGCGGAAGTCAAGATGACCCACTTATTTCGAGAAAAGGTACATGGGTACGAAATACAAAGAATGGAGGTACAAAGGCTGGCCGCACCTGCACTTGCAGCGAGGGAGGGCCTGGCCACCACCCAAAGAGGCAATTACCTGCAAAAATAGCGAAGAAAAAAGTTTTGGGGCGACATCGCTCGTAGCACTGCCAGATCGACGACGACGACTACCTGCATGTGCTCTGGGACGACTGCATCTGGGCGACGTTTTGGGTCCCCATCTTTGGTCTTTGCATTCTTTATGTCCATCTGAGTCACCGCAGTCGCTCGAGTCGCAACCATGACAGGATCAACAGCCCAATCCACGACAGGCGCCAACGCCACAGCGGCGGACAACCAGCCGCCGTCGCAGGCCACGGATGCCGTTCTCGTCAAGTCGACGCAGATGCCGGACGACGCGCAAAAGGTGGAGGAGCTTGACTTCAACAAGTTCAAGGGCCGGCCCATCACGGCCGAGGACCTGTACCAAGGCATGCGCTTCATGGGCTTCCAGGCGTCGGCCGTGGCGGACGCCATCCGCATCATCAACGGCATGCGCGCGTGGAAGGATCCCGAGACCGGCGAGGGCACGACCATTTTTTTGGGGTACACGTCGAACCTGATCTCGTCGGGCCTGCGCGGCGTGCTGCGGTACCTGGTCGAGCACAAGCACGTGTCGGCGATTGTGACGACGGCGGGCGGCATCGAGGAGGACTTTATCAAGTGCCTGGGCGACACGTACATGTCTTCGTTTAGCGCGGACGGCGCCGGGCTGCGCAGCAGGGGCCTCAACCGAATCGGCAACCTGGTGGTGCCCAACGACAACTACTGCGCGTTTGAGGACTGGGTGGTGCCGATCCTGGACAAGATGCTCGAAGAACAGGAGACGGCCAAGATGGCCGGCGACGACGAGGCATTCCACTGGACGCCCTCCAAGGTGATCCACCGGCTCGGCAAGGAGATCAACGACGAGCGGTCGGTGTACTACTGGGCGTACAAGAACGACATCCCCGTGTTCTGTCCGGCGCTGACGGACGGCAGCCTGGGCGACATGCTGTACTTCCACACGTTCAAGGCGTCGCCGCAGCAGCTGCGCATCGACATTGTCGAGGACATCCGGAAGATCAACACGATGTCGGTGCGGGCGAAGCGGGCCGGCATGATCATCCTGGGCGGCGGCGTGGTCAAGCATCACATTGCGAATGCGTGTCTGATGCGCAACGGTGCCGAGTCGGCGGTGTACATCAACACGGCGCAAGAGTTTGACGGCAGCGACGCGGGCGCGCGGCCGGACGAGGCAGTGTCGTGGGGCAAGATTAAGATTGGTGCCGATGCAGTCAAGGTGAGTGTCTAGGGATTCGCATGTGAAGGATGAATTTCCACGAGCTGGATTTCCGCCTTGTTTCTGAATGACAACTAACACAGACAGGTGTACATGGAAGCCACTGCATGTTTCCCGCTCATTGTGGCCAACACTTTTGCAAAGGAGCCTTGAGCTTGCATCGACACAAGAACCCTAACTGGTTTGGGAAGGCAAGACAACTCGGTGAAGCATGATGAAAGGACGTTTGTCATACTCTTGCAAACAGAGCCTTATGAGCAGTTTCAGAGACAGCACAGTGGTCGCCGGCAGAAGGACGGCCACTACGCTTGTCCAACGACGGCATGCTCCGCTCCCACCCCGGCACGACTCGACACGACGTTGACGAATCACAATGATGCCCGTGGAGAATTTTACGATTATAGAATAGACTGGCATAGTTCAACCCCGGACAGCCCTTTGCAATTGCTTTCAGGTGTCCCAATTACCTCCAGTCTGGGAAGCGGAGCTTAATTTCCTGCATGATCAACCAAGACAGACGTTGAGAGGTGCAAGGCCAAGCCAGAATACACCACAAGAATCAAATGAACAAACTACACTAGCACATAGTTTTTGTGTACAAGAAAACACCATAGAAGCATCCTAGATGGCTGTTGGTCGATGCTGTCTGGCTGCATATCTTACAGTGTATTGCTGAGCCGATTGCTTACCTAAATTGCCGATTCTATGCGCTGGCATCACGTGTGGGCTCGCTGTGGGGCAAATGAGGAGGCAACAGCACCTTCCAGCACAGCGAGCCGAGAGGAGCCAGTTGCCGATAGTTGCCCTACGGAGAAAGTGGGATGCCCGCGTTTTACACTGATAGCATGGCGGTATTGAGAACCTTCTCTGTATTTTTCACAGCCATACCATACCTGACGTACGACTGTTTCCTATTCTTTTTTCTTTTCTTTTATATTTTCAGTCGTTTCTCAGACGTACTCTGTACACACATCGCTGAGAATGAGGCTTTCTACGCAGTCGCTTGCACGCGCTGTTGCGCTCCAGAGCTGCAAACGGGCATCATCGGCTGCACCGTTTTCAAGAGCTGCATGCACCGGCGTGCGGCGATTTGCAACAGCCCAGTCGACGGCCAGCGAGGCCCAAGCAGCGGCAGCGGCAGCGGCAGCTTCGGACAACCACGTGCACATTGTCGAGGTCGGCCCGCGCGACGGCCTCCAGAACGAGAAGCGGGCGATCCCGCTGGCGACCAAGATCGAGCTGATTGAGCGGCTGGCCAAGACGGGCCTGGGGACCATTGAGGCCGGCTCGTTTGTGGCGCCGAAATGGGTGCCGCAGATGAACAACTCGGCGGAGATTCTCGAGCACATCCTGCAGCACCGGCTCTCGTCGCCCGTGCCAATATCCTACGCATTCCTCGTGCCCAACACAAAAGGCCTGGCCAACGCAACGGCCATCCTGCAGCAGCACACCGACCGCTACGTGGCGGACGTGGCCCAGGCCCAGGCTCATGCCGAGGCCGCATCCCCGGGTAGCCACGAGGCGAC
Organism: Sporothrix schenckii 1099-18; assembly: GCF_000961545.1. Lineage (NCBI taxonomy): Eukaryota > Fungi > Ascomycota > Sordariomycetes > Ophiostomatales > Ophiostomataceae > Sporothrix > Sporothrix schenckii. Next base: position 481,202 of record NW_015971146.1, read on the forward strand.
GGCCGGTGCCGAGACCAAGCCGTCGTCGTTTCTACCGGCCGTCGAGCTCGCCGTCTTTGCGGCGGCCACCGAAAGCTTCTCGCAAAAGAACCTGAACTGCGACATTGCCACGTCCCTCGACCGCTTCCGCGAGGTCATCCGCGCCGCCAAGCAGACCACCGCCGACGACGCCGCCGCATCCGGCACGCCCGTTCCGCTGCGCGTGCGTGCCTACATCTCCACCGTGCTGGGCTGCCCCTTTGAGGGCCCGGACACGGACCCGCGCCGCGTCGCCGAGATTGCGACCGACTTTTTGGAAATGGGCGCCGACGAAATTGCCCTCGGCGACACGACGGGCATGGGCACGGCGCCGCGCACCAAGGACCTGCTGCGCAGCATCACGGCCGCGGGCATCCGCAACGAAGACGTGGCGCTGCACTTCCACGACACCTACGGGCAGGCGCTGGTGAACACGGCCGTCGGCCTGGAGCACGGCATCCGCACGTTTGACAGCTCGGTGGGCGGCTTGGGCGGATGCCCGTACAGCCCCGGAGCGACGGGCAATGTGGCCACCGAGAACATGGTGTACTTCCTAGAGAGCCTGGGCATGGACACGGGCGTCGATCTGGACGCGGTGGCCGACATTGGCGCCTGGATCACGGGCGAGATTGGCAAGGCCAACGACAGCAGCGTGGGCAAGGCGGTGCTTGGAGCCCGGTTACGGAATGCGTAAGATTGTACGTGGCGGTTCACGTCTACAAAAGATATGGGGCATATATGAACAAAACGCAGCATAGTTTTGAATTTACCACATTCTCTTGGCCATGCCGGGAAGAGTGCACCCGTCCATTCTAACAATGGTAGCTTTGCCAATCACTTATGCCTCCAAGTAGTCCTCACACTTGTCTGACAACTTGCCCTTTGAGGCCCCTGGACGGTGTCGAGCAGAAAAGGTGACTGCGCGGTTGAATTCCACAGATGCAATCAGGGCGCTGGTGTTGTCGTCATCGCTCAGCAACACGCCACTGAATGGGGGCCACTCTCTCACTCTTTAGGACTAGTCGCCCCCGGATTCTGGGCTCCGCAACCCACCCATAGCCATGTACTGCAAATCTAGGCCCGCTAGGCTAAACTGGTAGCCCCCATCTCCCCCAACAGTCCTGTCTCACGCCACACCAAATCGTCCACTACATCCAATCTGACAGCCTCAGCAGGGGCGGGGTAAGAGCGACCGGTCGACTTGGAGGGCGTGTGTAAGTGGCTAAAACGTTGTGTCGTAGGTGGTCAGCTTCGTCAAGCTTGGCTCCTTCCTCTTGCTCCCGTTATCTCACCCAGAAAAACCTGATTAGTAGCAGGTGCGCACCTGCCCTCGGAAGGCATGGAATCTCCATGGGGTTTCCCCCTTGGAAGGTGATCTCGCTGTTTTGCAGCTGATCCTTCGTCCTCTCCCATTTCTTCGTCTTTCTCGTTTCGTTTCTTTTGTGTCCTTGTTGTCAAACAGACAAGCCCATTACCTCCACGTCATATCACCATTGACTCTCGTCTGTCCCTTCCGACAATCTCCTCCACGATGACAAAGATTCGTCTGGGAACCTGCTCGCCCACGCCCGCGGACTCGCCCCAGGCGTCGCTGGCCCTTCTCGAGACGCTCGCCCAGCGGGCTGCGACAAAGGGCATCGATCTCCTGCTGCTGCCGGAAGCGTTCCTGGGCGGCGGCTACCCGCGCGGCGTCCGTTTCGGCAGCACCCTGGGCGCAGACAATGCCGACGGCCGCGAGGCCTTTTTGCAATACTTTCAGCGCGCCGTCGACTTTGGCGATGTCGTGGGCGATGCTGGCGCAGGGGGTGGCGATGCCTGGGTCAACAAGACCGCGGCAGATCCGGAGCAGGCAACCGACAAGACGAAGTCGACGACGGCGCCGGGCGACGGAACGCGCGAGACGTTGGAACGGATTGCCCGCGAGACGGGTGTTTTTCTTGTCGTGGGCGCAATCGAAAGGGCCGGCGGCAGCCTCTACTGCGCCGTGGTCTACGTCTGTCCGACCCAAGGCGTCCTCGGCAAGCGCCGCAAAGTTCAACCGGTAGGTCACCTCTGCTGTCCGTGCCACTGCACTTCGTCTCGTTTCCTCTCCGGTATGGCTCTCGTACTAATCGGCAGCCCTCCAAGACCGGCTTGGAACGTCTGATCTGGTCGGCGGCCGGCCCCGCGTCGCTGCGTGCCGTCACAGCCCATATCAAGGGCGTGCGCGTCAACCTCGCCGCCGCCATCTGCTGGGAGAACTACATGCCGCTCGTGCGGCAGTCTCTGTACGCGCAAAACGTCAACCTGTACCTGGCGCCGACGGCCGACGGGAGCGACGCGTGGCTGTCGCTGGTCCGCACCATTGGCATCGAGGGCCGCTGTTTTGTGGTGACGTCCAATATGACGACGAAGACGGGCGGCTCCCTGGCGGCGGCGGCATCAGTGGCATCAGCGGCATCATCCGCAACAACGCAGCTGCCCACCAGACAGGCAAACGGTAACACGGTGACCGCCCCATCGACGGCGACGGCGACGACGAATACAAGTGGGGGGCCACCCGGATCCAACTCGGGAATCAACACCAAGATTGTCGACTATACGTCGTCGTCGCCCATGGGCAAGCCCAGACGCCGCAAGAAGTCGTTTGTCTACGACGAGTATGGCAACGAGATTGTCTTGTCGTGCGAGACAGTGGCGGAGGAAGATGTGGAGCCAACGACCATCGTAACGAACGGTATCGACAGCGAGGAGGACGCATCCGACGAAAACGCCAATGGCATACACGGCCTGTCGTCCGACGCGCCCGTGCCTCTGCCGCCCTTCCCCCACCTGCCGGTCGACAAAGCCTGGGAGCGCCACAAGCACGAACGCCGGCGGTCGTCGGTATTTGACGAAGACGACAACGAGATTGTACTGTGTCGTCCCCCTGACTCGGCCAACACAGCACGGGCCGAACAAACCATTGTCGACACGGCGCCTGAAGCAAGACCTGTTTTTGAACCCGTTTTTGAGCCTAGCCCGACGACCATTCCAACGCGAGAAACCGGGGGCCAGGATACGCGCGAGAAAACTAAAGCGCAAGAGACTGCGCCCAATGTCCCCGGAACGCGCGGCGGCTCCGCGATTGTGTCTCCTTTTGGCGAGGTGCTGGCCGGGCCACAGTGGGACGACGCGGATGGAATCATTGCGGCCGACGTCGACTTTGACGACTGCATCCGCGGGCGGCTCAGCCTGGATGTCGCCGGCCACTATTCACGGTATGTCGATGCTGTAGATTGCGGAATGTTACTGCATGGAAAGAAATGACTAACGTGCTCCAGGAACGACTCCTTCAAACTGTCTGTTGCGGGATTGGACATGAGTCCCCTGTCGTATTAGGTTTCGAAAGATACGAGGTGTGAGTGTGCGCAGAATGTACCATATACGTCTAGATGGGCCTTCATTGAGGAGGGTGCATAGTACAAATTGTAAAATGTAAAACGAAAGAATCTGTGCTTTGTGTCGTATTGTGAAAGGCACATGAGGCGCAAACCGCAACAAAACGCAAACAGTACAGAATACTGGCACGGCAAGTCAACGGTTGTATATTGATCGAGATATGGTCATTACTTTCCCGATCTTACATTGTGCAGCGGTTTCAATATGCTGCTAGTCTTTACCTCGTCCTAGTACGTTGACGTCTTGAATATGTCCGTTGGACTTGTCTACATGCACGAGAGCCGTATGTGTGGAGCACACCCCTGTCAGGTTTGGAGATCCTAGAGAAAATCAAAGTTTGTCGAGATTCGACCTAGATGTACTTAATTAAGGTCACATGATGCTATCTAAGAAAATGCCTGCATTATTATGGACGCACGTGATGTGTACGCGTATAGAAACTCTCGGCGTTCGTAATATATCCAGCAGAACCATTCCCAAAATCAGTCCATGCTCCTATAAAACACAATTTCTATCTAAGTAACAAACGGGGAGGTCAACAAGCAGACCAGGCAGAAACAAATAAAGGTAAACAAACGTAAGCAAATTCATATCTAAAGAGTGCGCCATTTACGATACCCTTCCTCCACATTACCGTCTTGCTTTTGGAGCAACGAGTCTCGTTTCCTTTCTCCTGTCAGGGCGTATCATTGTAGCTCTACGCTACTTAGCGGCGCCGTTCGTCGGGCTTGAAGGGCTCCATCTGGACCGAGCCCTGGCTGTAGTCCGTCTCGGCGCCGTTGCTGGCGTGGCGGCGGTTGCTCTCCACGTCGCGGCTGTGCAGGTGCTTTCCGCGGCCGTTGCTGGGGTGCGGGTCGAGGCTGCCCGGGTACCAGATGTAAAAGACGACCATGACGACGAACATGGGGACGGTGTCAAAGACATAGAGGGTCCATTCGTGCGACAGCGGGTAGCCGTCCTGGCCCATGGCGAACTCCACGACGCGGAAGATGCTGCGGACCATGATGAGGGCGGACACGCCGTAGAGCATCCACAGGATGCGCTCCCAGCGCACGTCGGCGCCGGCCCCGCTGCTGCTGCTGCGGACGGCGCCAACGGCCTGCGTCTTGAAGCGGCGGTGGAAGACGACGGCGGTGGCGCAAAACAGGCCAAAGAGCAGGACCTGCAGCACGAGGCCGCCGACGACAATCTTTTCGCCGGTGCTGGCGAGCGAGTCACTGGCCATGAGGCCGCCGCCGCCGCCCTGGACCCAGAACGTCACGATGTCGCCGGTGACAAAGAGGCGGGTGAGCCACTTGACGGGGATGATGCTGTAGTGGGCGCCGTTTACGGTGAGGATGGTGCGCTTGAGGACCATGTAGACAGAGGCAGCGAAGCAGGCGGGCGGCAGGAGCAGGCAGAGGCTCTGCACGATATAGGGCGGCAGCAGGTTGGTGCGGGAGTAGGCCGCGGAGCGGACAGCATAGCCGACGACCTCCACTGATGGGTGTCAGGAAACGCGGAGACAGACGGGGCAGTGGGGATCACTTACGAAAACCGCCGACGGCAAAGGGGATGCAGAACCAGAGACGGTTGATGTACAGACGGTAGGAGTGGGCAATCGTGAGGATGCCGTAGAGGACGCAGAAGAGGACGGAGGCGGGCAGCGACGGCAGATACTTCCAGGCGTAGTAGTCGCCGCCGTCGAGAGGCAAGAGTTTGGCCATGATGGTGGAATGGCGGGACGAAGCGGTTGAACGGAAAGAATCAAAGAACGTAGTGAAGGAGAGTCGTCCAGATCGTTATCAAATAGGTAGCAAGCGAAGTCGAAGGAGCGGAAGGATCGCAGGCGTTAACAAGACAAAAGGAGTTAACAAAAGGAGTCGGCGTGAGATGCTGAAGTGTTCAAACAAGGGTGTCCGCAGCATGGCTTGGGCCCCGAGGTATATATCGTCGCGATCGCTGACTCGCAGACATCGTGAGCTTGCATTGATGCCCCTGAACATTCGCCCGTATTACAAACGTCTGCCGCGCCGGCGAGACCCTCCGATAAGCACTGCCCAGGAGACATGGCATTCGATGCTGCGACGGCGGAGCCAAAATAGAGACCCGCCTTACATGCCAGCTGGCCAATCAATTTACATCCTATACTCGTACAACGCATCAGCGGAAACGCCCCACAGCGCTACAACTGACACAAAGAGACAGGGGTCCAGAGACCATCAGAACCCAAAATAGTAATCTGGAAGCCTGGCAACCGCGGACACGCCACGGTGTGATTGGCTGGCATCGAGACATTGTGGGAAAGCATGGTTGTCTTCCTGTCTTTCTCTTCTGTTTTTATTTTATTTTTATTTTTATTTTTATTTTTATTTTTATTTTTATTTTTATTTTTATTTCTTGGCTCCAAAGTTCCAGGCAGAATGTGGCCAGCTTCGCCAGATCTCTTCCCCTTTGTCTCGTATCGCTCGCATCGTTTGGGTCGTCTCGGGTTAGGGCGTCGAGGTCTTTTGTACTCTGCGCGTTGGCCGACTGGCTCGTGCCATCGGCTCTTCGTCCCGTTCTGTTATACTCGCTGCCTAATCTTTTCTTAGCAGCATTTAACTCTAACTATCTGCCGATCCCTCTCGGCTCCTTTCGGTTCCTTTGTCCTTTTCAGCTCCGGCTTGTTTTATAATTAACTTCTGACGCGTGCCACGTTTTTAGTATGAACTTTGTGTCTTTTTCCATCTAAAAATATCGCACCATAACGATGAGAAGGTGTGCTTCTGCCCCTTTCGCCTCGCAACCGGCCTCGAAATATTCGTCCGATGTTGTTTTTCATCTTACGCTTCGTGACCTCCGTCGTCGTCCCCGCCGTGGCCACCGCGACGATCTCGGCCCTGCTGCCCGTTCCGTGCGCCCTGGATCATCGCCAGTGGCCATGCGAGCAGCCCCTGCCATGCCGCCGGCATCGTCCGCGCAATGTCCTCGAGAAGCAGCGCACCCACGTCGCCAAAGATCCAGATGTCGCGGCACCAGAACAGCAGCACCGCGAAGTGGGCCAGCACGGCCAGCGCGGCCGGCATCTTGTCGACGATGCGCGCAAACACGCGCCGGCCGAGGACCAGCGGCCACATGGAGATGGCCATGACGAGGTCTTCCTGGCGGCTGGCCACCGGGCGGCGGGCGTCGTTGCGCGCGTCAATGGCCCACTGCAAGCGCGCAATGGCCGCGTCGAACCCGCGGCGTTCGCGCTCCGAGCTGGTCGAGCTGGCCGAGCTGGTCGAGCTGGCCGAGCTGGCCGAGCTGGTGCCGTCCGTAGCGAGCGCCGCGCGCACAGCGTCCCGCAGCGGCGCCGTCTCCAGGCCGTCGCTCAGAAAGTCCAGCCGCCGGATGACGTCCTGGATCAGGTCGGCCATGTCCGTCTGCATCAGCACGGCAAAGGTGGCCGACGTGACGGCGCGCAGCCCGCGGTAGGTGTGCATGTACGCAATGAACCGGTCGAGCGTGTCTCTGTGGGCCGCGTCGCCGGTCCCGTGGGCCCCGTGGGTCCCGTGGCTGTCCCCTGCCGTCTCGCCCGCTGCGCGCACGTCGCTCAACATGTGCTGGCCGATGAGCCAGCTGAAGAAGAAGACGGCCAGGCAGCTGTCGGGCGACGTGAGCGCCGCGTGCCGCTGCTCGTTGTAGATGCGCAGCGCGTGCGTCTGGTACTGCAGCGCCTGGTGCTGATAGTACGCCGCCTGGGCCGGCCGCGTCTCGGCAAGGTGGCGCGACGAGAACGCGAGCAGTTCGTTCATCAAGAAGGGCGTTTTTGGCGCCAGGTTCAGCACCAGGCGGTGGAACGTTGCACTCGACAGCCGCGGCATCAGGCTCAGGTCGCTCGTGTAAATGTTGTGCATCAGCTCCAGCTCGACCATGTTGGCGGGTGGGATAGACGGACCGTCATTGTCGCTGGGCGGGGGTACAGCCGTCGGACTCGCTGTCTGTGTTCTGGATGTTGGATCAAAGGGACCTGACGGTGGCGTAGACTCTGCTGCCGTTGCTGTCGGCGGAAGAGGAGACGGACGACGTGACGAGGTTGCTGTTTCTGATGCTGTTCTCGACGGCACTGACGGCACCGACGGCACACTGCTCGTAAAGGAACACGGCCGGCCTGCAACGCTGCAATTCACGCAAATTGGTCGATTCTCGTCGCACTGGCGAGTCAGAGTCAGTCGTAAGCTTCATGTCGTGTGTTCCGTTGGTGACTGTGCACTCACCTTAATGTGCCGCTGTTTGCACGCACGGCAGCCCCATCGGGACTTGCTGTGTGGCCGTCGGACGCCCTTCATGGATGGGATGCCAGTATGCCAGTGGGTGCTTTTCTTTTCTTTTCTTGTACTTCTTTTTTTTTGGACTTTTTTTCTTCTTTTTTAAAGGAGTCGCGAGGTTAAAGTGTAAGTTTAAGAATACCATAAAAGGAAGTTCCAAGAGAGAATGGAAAAGGCGGAACTAGTGCTGCAGAGAAGGCACATAGGACAGCATTGGCACACCACGAACTGCGGCTACATTACGACGTGCAGAGTGCATTGTCCCGTCAGGTCCTGGCCGGCATGGCCCCAGGAGAACGATGAGCGAGTGCGATCGGTAAGCAGGGATGGATGGCCAGTGCGCCGCACGAAGCTACAAGAAGAAACGCCACTGTCTATTGCTCTGTCCCATTTTATCTGGTTGCGTTGTCCCTCCCCACTCTTCATTTTGCTGTTTGCTGTCCTCTTTGCTGCCCACCTTGCTGCCCTCCCCTGCCCTTACTGCTTCACCTCCTCCGTCACGCCGTTGTCGGCCGGCGGCGCCACCGGCAGCGTCTGCGGCAGCGGCGGCAGGAATTGCCGCGCCGTGTGCCGCGCCTGCTGCGCCAGCACCGCGTCCATAATCACCAGCGCCGCCATCGCCTCCACAATCGGCACCGCGCGCGGCACCACGCACGGATCGTGCCGGCCCTTGGCCGCCAGCACGCCCTGCGCGGAGCCGTCGTACGTCGCCGTCGTCTGCGCCTTGCCGATGGTGGCGGGCGGCTTGAAGCCCACGCGGAAGTAGATGGGCGCGCCGTTGGAGATGCCGCCCTGCACGCCGCCCGAGTAGTTGGTCTTGGTCGTCAGCCGCGAGCGCGTGGCCGCCGCGCCCGGCGGCGTGGCCGTGCCGGCCGGCAGCGGCTGGTTGGGCACAAAGGCGTCGTTGTGGACGGAGCCCGGGATCTCGCAGCCGGCGAACCCGGAGCCCAGCTCAAACGCCTTGGTCGCGGGGATGCTCAGCATCGCGTGCGCCAGCACGGCCTCGAGCTTGTCGAAGCACGGCTCGCCCAGCCCGGGCGGCGTGTTGCGGATCACGCACGTCACCGTGCCGCCGATGCTGTCCTCGCGGTCCTTGAAGCCCTCAATGTACCTGGCCATGGCGGCCGAGACGTCGGCGTCGGGACACCGCACCGGCGCAAACGCGTCGACCGTCGCGCGGTCAATCGTCGACAGCAGCCGGTTGCGCGCGCCGGCCGCGGCCGATGTCATGTCGTCCTCGTCCTCGCTGCCCGGCGGGAACAGGTGCACCTTGCCGACCGACGACACAAAGGCCACAATCTCGATGCCGTACGCCAGCCGCAGGTACTTTTCGGCAATCGCGCCCGCCGCCACGCGCCCAATCGTCTCGCGCGCGCTACTGCGGCCGCCGCCGCTGCTCGCCTTGACGCCGTACTTTTCCAAGTACGTCCAGTCCGCGTGGCTGGGCCGCGGGTACAGGTCCATGGTCGAGTTACCGTAGTCCTTGGGCCGCTGGTCCTTGTTCATCACGCGCAGCCCAATCGGCGTCCCCAGCGTCACCCCAAACTCCGTGCCCGACTGCACCTCCACGCGGTCCGCCTCGTTGCGCGGCGTCGTAATGCTCGATTGTCCCGGCCGGCGCCGGTCCATCTGCGGCTGGATGTCGTCCTCCGTCAGCTGCATGCCCGGCGGGCAGCCGTCGACAATGCAGCCGACCGAGCGGCAGTGCGACTCGCCATACCTGGACACGAGACGGCGGTTAGTAGGCTGGCGACTTGGCAACGCAACAGCTTATAGACAGCTTTTAGACAGCTTGTAGACTGGCTCAACTCACGTCGTCACCCGAAAGTACTCGCCGAACGTCGACATTGCAGCAATTGGGGAGTTGAGAGGATGGAAAGAATTGAGGCGATGGACAGTAGTCAAGAGGGTACAGTGTGGACACAAGGACGGTGGGCTCGATGGCTTTTGTATTCAAGTCGTACACCGAGTTGGCGTCTCGTCGTGCGTCGTACGATGTGGTCCGTCAAATAGCTGTGTCGATTGAGTCAGAGTCTCTTTCTGGTTTGATCGCCCGACATTGGATTTTACTTTTTTCTCGTTCCTTCCCCCGCCATCGGCCCTAGCGCCGCTAAGGTACCTGCAGTTTGGCACGCCATTGCCTTCTGGATCCCAGGGACTGTTTAGCGGGCTGCATTTGCCTCCGCAAGTCGGGCCACCGGGCATGCCAAATGACTAATCAACATGGCCCAAGCTGTCATTGTCAGCTCCCCTATCCGTGCTGCTGCCATTCATCGACCGCTACGCCGTAGCTTCTCCATACTCTAAAGAGCCACTTTCGACATCAGACACCACAACAGCCGTTGCCTTCATCAACACACCGGCCATCCCACGCAATGACTGCCCTCGCATCCCGGGCCCTGCTGCCGTCATACGTACCGCCGCAGCAATGAACGACAACGACCGCGCAGCCGCTGGCCGGCCGGGCCGCTCGTCGCCATTTCCCTCCGTCGCATCATCATCATCGTTATCGACTCCTTTTCTCTCCGCTCCATTGCAACCACATCCACAGCGTCTCGGCGGCACGCCACCACTGCACCTGACCGCCCGCTTCCTCTCCCTCCCTGACGTTCACATCGACATACCCGACCCCGGCCGCGTCACCGTCGTTGGCCTCAAGACGCTGATTCGCAAGCAGCTCGAGCAAGCCGCGGCCGATGCTAACAACAAGGTGATTGCAGACACAAAAGGAAACGAAAAAGGAAAAGAAAACGAGCACCCGTCCTCCTCGCCCACCCTCCACGATGCCCACCGCCGACGCCTGCGCATCATCTACGCCGGCAAGATCCTGGCCGACGACGTGATCCTGGGCCACGTCCTGCGTCCTGTGCCGCCGCCTCCGCGCGCCGGCCGCTCGCCCTCGGTGTCGACCTCCGCTGCCTCGACGCCTGTTGGCAATCAGTCCACAAATACCAGCACCGCCGCGCCATGGGCAGGGACGGATACGCCACCGTCGGCGTCACCGGTCGAGGGCGTGGTGGGCCGGGTCTACGTGAACTGCAGCATCGGCGACATTTTGCCCGAGAGCGACCTCGCCGCCGAAGCCGATGCCGCAGCCATTGCCACAGCTGCATCCGCAGCCGCCTTGCACCACAACCGCGGCGGGTCATCCGCCGTATCTGGCATATCCGGCGCCTCGACGCCCGGGCCACGGGGCGGTGCCATGCGCCTCGAACCCAGCCACCGCCGGGGCGCGAGTGGCGGTGGCGGAGGAGACGCCGGCAACGGCAGCAACCATGCTGGACCGTCTTCGGAAACCCAGCATCCGCCACAGGCGGGCCACGCCGGCCGCAGCACAACGACCATGCCGGCCCCGCGCGGCTTCGAGCGCCTGCTGCAAGCCGGTTTCACCGCCGCCGAGGTCAACCAGCTGCGCCTGCAGTTCAACACCATCCAGTCCAATCGCTTCACGCCCGACACCATGCCGTCGCCCGACGCGCTGCGCACCATGGAGGACAACTGGCTGGACAATGACCAGAACGCCAACGGCACGGCCGCTGCGCCCGCGTTTGGCCGTGGCGGCGGCGGTGCGGGCGGCGGCGACGACGGCATGCCGCCTGTCGAGGACACGGGCCTGCCCAACATGCTGGACACCATGGTGCGCGCCATGGTCATTGGCTTCATGTTTCCGCTCGGCAGCATGAGCTGGCTGATGCGCGAGGAAGGACTGTGGACGCCACGCTGGCGCATGTTTGTGAGCATGGGCATCGTCGTCAGCCTCATGATTGGCTCCGTCAAGACGCTGGCCCGAGAGTGGTAAGAACCGTGGCGGGCATTGGACGATAAGGAGCCTCGGGCCTCACCGTTCTTCTCTTAATGAACTGTATATTACTTTGGAAGCGGTCATGTACTTTTTATTTCATCGTATCGGATCCACGACGGGAACGTTTGGGCGTTGGGCAATTCACATTCGTGCGAACTGATTAAATAAAGCTACAATGTTGGCGAAGATGTGTATTTTGTGTCAATTGCAATATAAAATTGGCATTTGCTATATAAAAAGAAATCCCAAACTCGCGAGCTGGCTAGGCAATGGAAAGCAAAACAGGAAAAACTCAAACAGGAACTAGTAAACAGAAACCAAAAGGAGCTAAAAGGCCAACATATACCAACTAGATCATTGCGGCCGTCCATCTCAAATTCGTATTATTCGGAACGTCTTGTCCATCGACCACCACCCTGTGAATTCTGTACTTGCTTTACAGCTCGTCGTACACCTCCGCAGCAACAGCAGTCGGGTTGGCCGCCGAGGTCGATACATCTGCCGCAGCAAAGAGTGATGCTGCGTTCGCATTAGCAGACATCGAACCGGCTGACATGAACGTGGCGGGTGGTAGCTGGGCCGGCTCGACCGAAGATTCCATGGCCTCAACCGTCGCTGTTTCCGCCATCGCCGAGCCATCAACGGTTGCCTCGGACGTAGCAGTAGCCACCGTCGTCTGCGTGGCCGTCTCTGTTGCGGTTTCAGTCACCGTCTCGTACACCTTGACTGTCATCTTCTCCACGACTGTCTCGACCAAAATGTCCGGCGACCCGACACGGCTAACCATCTCGGCAAGCGCTGATTCGGAGTTCGTCTCGGCCGCCAACGCCGCCTCGACGTCCTTTTGTTCAACGCCAATGCGGGCATCACCGGCATCTCTCACCGGTGCGAAACCAAAGTCCGTAGCCGGAGGAACCTGTGCTTGAACGGCTTGCAAGCCTTGGTCGCCTGCGCCCGGTGACCGCAGTGTGGCCAGCACAATGACAATGACGCTCAGCACCGTTATGGCGACGTGCTTACGGTCGCGCAAAAACACCTGGATAGCTGCAAGCAGAAGCTCCGGCAGCGATGCTGATTCGTACGGCGCATGGGGGTGGCTGGCATGGGGTGCAGCACCGTCCGTGTCGTTGCCAAAGGCCCGGTCGGTTGTTGACGATTGACGGCTCCGGCGTTCTTCACGCCGACTGTAGGCCTCGGCACTCGGCGATGGTGGCGATGGACCGTACGGAGACGTTCCGGCACCCATGTCTCGACTGGCCGCGGTTTCGATTGTTTCGGGTACATCGGACAATCGCGTGCTCTCCACGTGGCGTGACGGCGACGTCTGCGCTCCTGCGAGCGCCGTATGCGGCGGCGTCCGGCCATAAATCTCACGCAAGCGATCCTCTGCTTCACGTCGTCTGCGGTTGGCATCGGACGTGCGGTCCGTGGTGGTCAGTGCGGGTGGCTCGACCGGCGAATCTCGAAGCGGTGGCGACATGGCCATGGCACTTGGAGGTGACAGGTGGAAATGGTCAGCCATGGCTGGGGACTGGGACTGCGAGATGTCCTTCTGCGCTTCGAAGGGCTGGTGCTCTTCACGATCCTCGTGTAGGTCGTGCACGTCGGGCTCGTCAAGCAAATCATCGCCGTGCATGCCCGCCTCGTCGATCTCGTTCTCCGCCATGGCTGCTTGGACCGCGGCATCCGCCTCTTCTTGCTTGTGGAGCGCCTCTTGCTGCTGCAGGCTCCGAAGCTGGTTAAGCTCGCGGAGAAGCGCTGCGTCGGCCACGATGGGCTCAATCTCCACATCAACACGCTCCATCTCGCTCCAGCAAGCCGCCCACGCACCCACCGCCATCAGGCCATTGCTGGCGTACACCTTGACACGGAAAACGCGCTCGGCACCGAGCGACTCATAACGGATATCAGACCGGCAGGTCGTGCACCAATGGCGCTTGTTGGCCTCGCCTTCGTCCTTGTGGTCGTTGTAATAGCCATCGCTCTCATCACCCTCAACCTCGTCCTCGCAGTCATCCTCATCGTCGTCCGCCGGGCCCAGATAATGGCCGCACTCGAGAATCCGAGCCCGCCGCCGGACGGGCAGCTCCAGCGCCTCCAACAGTCTCTCTTCGAGCACCTCGTAGTCGTTCTGCGGGTGAGGTAGCAAGACACCTCGCTCGGCCACAGTGTCGGCACCAAGAGAGTACTCCTGCAGTTGACACCATGCACTATGGAGTCGCTTGAGCGCGGCACTTGGCTCAAACGACGATGTTGCAAAGTCATCGCCGTCATGGAGAGACACGTCGTTCTTGTTGTGGCCGATGTTCTCGTCGAACGTTCGTAAGACATCCGACCACACCCAGCGCGTCGGCATGAGCGTCGCGTGAAGAAGAACAAGCGGGGCTGGTTCCGGCTTGCGGAACACCTTAAAGCGTGTAGGGGTCTGACTTTTAGACGGTGATCCGGGCAGTGACGAATATGTGCCAACTGAGCCCATGCTCTGGCCGTCATCCAGGCCACTACCTGTACCGAGGCGCCGGCGGCGGGCAGCCGATCGGGGAGATACTCCGTAGATAACAGAGGGCGAAGGAGATGACATCTGGAGAGCCCGCACAGACGATGGCGTACGGAAGGCAGCCCGAGGCGTTCCACGGATGGTGTGGTGAACGAATTCGTCGTCGTGTTTGTACTCCTCATCGTCTTCGTGCTGCTGCTCGTACTGGGACATGCGGGAAATTCCAGACACGCCAGACATACGCGGTGAGTAGTGACTGGTCCCGCGATGGTATGCGACACTTCCAGTGTCCTCTGCGTAGGCGTACTCATCCTCGCTCTCGTGAACGTCGGTGGCGTCTTCGACCGTGCTGTGAAGGTCCATCTTCTGATGTGCTTCTGGGCCTTCATCGATGCCGTTGTTGCTGGCGCCGCTGTGGTGCTCAAACGACCCCAGTGAGCTGCGTGGACTGCGGTCGCTAAACACATCGTCGTCGTCGGGTTCAGCATCACCGTCGTGGTCATTCTCGCCCTCTTCGTCCGTCGTCGTGTCGTGGTCGGCGTCTTCAATGATGCTACCGTGAGACTCCGACATGGCCCTTTCGATGTCGAAATGGCCGCCTGTGGCATCCTTCTCATTGATTTTGGCCACAACAGCCCGTGCTGCAGCCTGGATCAGAGCTTCGGTGCGCATTGATGTACGCCGGTCCGAGACAGCCGACCGGGCCGAAAATGCCGAGCTGCGGCGCGACGTATGTTCGTTTTCGCCCATGTCGTCAGGGAGTGTGCTGTGCTCCACGTGCTCGTCCTCGTGGCCCCCAACTTCATCGTGGAACTCGGCATTTGACTCCTCGCCGTTAGAGAGTGCGGATGCCGCGATGGGCACGTCTGCCTCATTATGCTCGACGACGCCAGGGGCCTCAGCATCCTCGTCGCCCTCGTCCTCCTCCCGTTCGAGGTCTGTGGCGTCACAGTCCTCTATGGTAGGCTGCGACAATGTTTCACCGAGGGGCCTGGCAGTGTCTTCTGAAGCGTCAATAGTATCAAACTCGTCGTGTTCCTCCTCTTCCTCCATGTCGTTATGCTCCTCTTCGTGCAGTTCCTCAGCTTCCTGTGCCACATCATCTTCTGTGGCTTCTCCAGTGTGTGCTTCTGCACCATTGTTTACGTCTCCCTCGTCGACATTTGGCGCCGTTGCTTCATCAGCCTCGCAATCATCTTTTGCCTGCACATTGTGTTCTATGTGGGCGTCGTGCTCGTCGCTGTGGCTCTGGTAAACGATCGGCTCGTGGCTTTCCTCGCCCAAGTCGTTCGGGTCCGCAAGGAAGGCATCGATGGCTGCAACAACATTGGCCACGCCGTGGTTGTTGCCTGAGCTGGCGTTGTCTTCTTGTGCCTCTTCGTGTGCTGTCTCTTCGGCAGCCGGCGTGTCGAGAATGATGTCCTCCGCCACCCCCGCCTCGTGGCCGGTAATGTCGTCGTTGAGGACGATGTCGTCGGCCATGGTGCGCTGTACGTGGTATAAAAGTTGAAGCCCAGATCGAAGTGGGAAGAAACAGCAGGCTGGCGAGAAAGAGGGTAGAAAAGAACAGAGGTATTATGTCGCTGGTCTGGTCAAGGCAAGATGAAGGTCGTTTCGATTTCTTATGGTGTCTTACTGTGTCTTTGCGCTCTGGCAACGGAAATGCAAAACAAGCAAAGAACGGGATGCGAAATGTTGTTGACGAAAAAAACAGTAAGGGTATCTGGTGAGGTGCAAGGACAAAGAACAAACAGACTGGAGATGAGAAGCCGTAACAAAGAAATAAATTGGACGAACGTAACTCAGGTGCACTTAGGGGGCAGGTAGCCCAACGACGTAGAAGGCTCTCTCGCTCTTTCCTTGTTCTGTTTTCTTTGGCTCGTGCATAATGTTCCAAACTGGGCCATGGGCTCGTAGTTACAGGGGCCTTTGTGGCGCTGGTGGTGGTTGCAGGCGATTGTTTACCTCACCAACCGTTGCCAGGTCAATGGCACCACCCAATTGGAAAGGGAAGGACCCTCGCCAAATGCGTCCATTCAATGGGCCGCCCAAAAGACGTCAAAATGCGTTTCTGCAAAAGATGAAAGCGATGCAACTCTATGAGCATTATCTTTACGAATTTGGACGTCGCATTTCCGCGATGCATTGAAGCGTGACATGAGTTCGACTGGAATTCAATCGACACGTTTTTTGTTAGTCTCTCCGCTGTCCTGACAGGTGACACTGGCATGGCGCGGGCTATCATCGCCAATGTACCTTTTTAGTGCTATTAGTACTGCAAGAGTACATGGCCCGTCTGATCTTTGCCATTGCCAAGGTGTATTAATATTATTCAAGCGCTCGTCTTAAGTTGATTATTTTATAATCTCAACACATTGACGTCACAGCCATAAGCATGGCTTTCCATCAAGATGACAACTTCATAAATGCATAGTCCTTCACAACGCATGAACATAACTACGCGCAGTATAGCTAAAGGATTTGTATTGTCACTGTACGGAGTATATTGCCATCACGCAAACTTCGAGTATATCGTGTCTTTGAAAAATGTCATCATCATCAATTCAAACAGTAAATGGGTAAGGTTCTGCCATTAGGAGACAGCTCCCCGTTGGTAGCCAAGCCACCACAAACATGAGCAAGGATAAAATAGCAAGAAACGATAACACGTAACAAAATGCATCGGCAGCGGAGGATACAAGAACAAAACACACAAATGCAAAAGCCTATCCCGAGAATCATATCCGACCTAATTTCTTTGAATCAACGACGCCGGGCAACAGAAACAAACCAAATGACTTTGTACAACGAAATGGGGTGGGGGGAGGGACGTGTCGTCCCATCGGTATGCAAGAAAGCAGGAGGGCTCAGACAAAGGAAAATAGGAGCTGCGGAGCCGGTCTATGTCGACCTCAACTTTGGTGACCGAGGCCACGACAGAGGAGGGAGTGTTGCAAGGAGATGGAAACCCAAAAGAAAAGTATCGAAACGCCGACGCTGCTTGACGTTACAGCAAAAGCAAAACATGACAATGCCAAACCCGAAGAAACGTTACGTTGCAAACACAAAACACAAAAATGAAGAGTCTCGGTTTACTCGGCGTTCAGCATGTCAAGCCTTGATGCGGTCGTTTGGATGCTGCGGGCGATCCGTGCTATCCGGGCCAGGGCCAGGGACTCCTCGGCTTCAGTCATGATCTCCTCCTCCTCCTCGGACGCGGCACCGACGAGCTCGTAACGGGAGAGAGCCTTCTCCGTCTCGACACCGCCAAAGATGCTGTCAACATCCGACATCACCTCGGTGTTGAGCGAAAGGGGCTTGCTGGCCGCAGCGGGCGCGTCGGCGGGGCCAGAAGCGGTCGAGGCAGTCGAAACGGCAGCATCGTGGTACAGTGCAAAGGCCGGGTCGTTGTCGAACGCGGCGTCCGCGGCCGCAGGAGCAACGGCTGGGACGGGCTCGGCGACCTTATCGGTGACGGGGTGCGCAATGATGGGCATCTCCACCTTCTCTTCCTCGTCCTGGCAGCCGACAAAGTTGGACAGCTTGCCCGTTAGGACCGACGTGTCGATCGAGGGGATCGTGACGTCAGGCGTCTCGAGGACGGCGTACACCTGGGGCTGGAAGGCAAAGGCGGGCTCGGCCTCCATGTGCAGCATCGAGAAGTCAATGTTCTGCTCCGGGATCATGGCCATACCGATCTGCTGCTGCGCCGCATACGGGTTGGCATCCTTGGGGGGCTGGCGCTCCTGGCCCTGGGACGCAACCTGCGTGGAAACCTGAGAGGAAACCTGGGAGGACACCTGGGCCTGGACAGCCTGGGACTGAGCCTGGGCCTGGTTCTGCGGGACAAGGGCGGGGTTGGCGCTGAGGCGGTCCAGGAAGTCGGAGAACGAGGGCGAGCCAAGCAGCATGCGGGTCAGGTCCGACAGGCGCTTGTTCTCCTCGGCGAGCAGACGGTTCTGGGCACGGAGGTCGCCGTTCTCGGTGACTTTGCCAGCAATCTCCGCCTCAAGCTGCGAGATGTATTCTGTTGCTCAGTTAGCCTATCGTATCCAAACGTGTGCATCGCGAAATTCGTCGGGGTGTGCAACTTACCCTTTCTGCGGGACCGGAAGGCGCGTGCCGACACCTTGTTGCGGAGCTGGCGGCGCTCCTTGCTACTCAGCTTCTTGCCCTCCTCACTCGCGAGCAGGCGCTCGTCCTCATCCATGTCCTCTTCATCCTTCTTGAGACGGGAGATGTTGCCCATGCCGCCCATCGACGAGTTGGGCGACGACGGCTTAGCGCGCATCGAGCTCAGCAGCTGGGTGATCTTCTGCTCAACAATGGGGTCCGACGGCTGGCCAGCCTTGGCCCGCTGGGACTGAGGTTGCGGCATCGGCTGCTGTTCGGGCTTCATCTGGCCCTGGCTCGACACGCTCTGGCGCTGGCGCTGCTGCTGCTGCTGGATGACCTGCTGCTGCTGGCGTTGCTGGGCCTGGGCCTTGGCCATGGCGGCCTGCTGGTGCATGCCAGGCCACAGACGGCCGACGCTGCCAGCCTGCGAGCCACCGCCGTTGGCAGCGACGACAGGGGGCGACTGCATCTCCTGGGTCTGGACGATGACAGAGGCCGGAGCGGAGGGGATCTGCTGCTCAGCGAAGAAGAAGGACGGATCGGCGGTGGGCGACTCGAACTCGAGGTCAATGTCCGAGGGGCTGACGGAGGCACCGTTGGGCGCCGTGTTGAAGTCGAACATGTCGTCGGCGCTGTTCATGTTGATAAAGTTCATGTCGAAGCCGTTGTTGTAACCAACCATCTGAGGGTTGTTGTTCTGTGTCACGGCAAACGTGTTGGCCAGAGCGCCCGGGACGAAGCCGGTCTGCTGCTTGTACTGGTCATACTGATGGCTGGGGCCGGTCATCTGCTGGCTGGTAGACAGCATCGAAGACGGCGTCGAGGCCGCGGTGGTGCGAACAAAAGAGTTCTTGGACGTTGCCGTCGACAGGGCGGGCGAGTTGAACTGGTTGGCGTTGTCGTACTCGGACAGGTCAAGGAGCGAGTCGATGGGGTCCATCATGCCCTGCTGGCCCGAGGCGGACGCGGCCGATGACATGTTGTCGGCCATCGAGTTGCTGTGTGCGTCGGCTTCCTGTTTAATGCTCATTGTTGCTCCAGGCGAAGACGACCAGGGAAGACGGTGACAGGAGGTAGCGAAAGCGCGTCGTCAATCGGGGAGGCTGCGAGGTCGTTTCACAACGATCCTCAAGTCGAAAATAAAATCACTGGCGTTGCCGTCGAGGGTAGAAGCCGTACGAAGATAAAGCCACGATGATTCGGAGCCTGCTTGTCGTCGGCAGTGATGAAAACAAGAGTAAGAATCGCCGTAATGCGAATATGGAAATGGTGAAAGTAGATGGGAGAGTGATGAAAGGAAACGGAAAAGGTAACGAAACAGAAACAGAACAAGGAGAATGGGTTGATGGAGGATGAAAAGAGGATACGGGACAATGCAAAAGAGTAGTTGGGCCGGCAGAAATGGATGGAAGTGGGTGCGAACAAGGCCGTGCAGCGATTCTGTGAGGAAAAAGAGAAACAGGAGAGTCGTTTGGGGGAACTGGATGCCTGGCTTGGCCAGAGGGGTGTGTCGGAGGCTGTGGAGCAGTCGGGGGAAGGCGAGGGAACGAGGACGAATGGGCTGGGCCTGGGGCAGGAACGGAAGTAAAGAACAGATTGACGCCGACGGACAATAGCCAAAGGCCGACGGCTGGCAGAGGAGGCGCAACCAGTGAAAATGAAGGTTCCAGGCAGTCCTTCAGCGGACGACAGCGGCGGCAGGCGGCGGCGAGTGCTGTAAAAAGTGCAGGGAAGAGCGGGAAGAGGGGAGGAGCGAAGGCTGAGAGGGAAAGACAGGGAAGTTTCGACCGGAAGGAGCCCTTCTGTGCAGCATGCAGGCTGACCAGGGGCGCGAGGAAACAAGCTGATGACGCGTCCTTCTTTCCTCATTATCCAGCGAGCGCCCTTTCCTCTTTGGTTCGCTGCTCCCAGAGCCCCACCTAATCGTTCTTTCTTGTTCACAGCCCCAAATAGCAGCAAGGACGTTAGGCAACGGTTAAAAGGCCAAGTCTCTTTTTGCGCAGCATACACCAGAAGAGTACATGCACGAAATGGCGCCAAATGTACAGCCAGTGTCGATCCAGCCAATCAACGACACTGCCGCGTCGTTCTCGCTTCCCGGTAGGGCAGGAGAGAAACACACAGATGCGGAGAGTGCCCAGAACCACAAATCGAATGCATCGGGAGAGAATCGGCGCCAGCACCGACTGTGCCCATTTACGAGACACATAGACTGGCTGACAGAATACGGGGTACTTGGGGGAGTACAGAAGTACCGCCAGAATTATGTACCTGTTCCGCTCGCGAGTTCCTTTTTCCACCTCCTCATTCTCAACCTCATTTGGCGCATCGTGCGGAACGGTCAACCATTGTCGGCGAATGACGACAGCGACCAGCAACGGGACACTGGGGATGACGAGGCCTCATCCGCCAGACTGCCCCTTTTTTACATGCGTGCGGGATGCGCTCCTGGAAAGCCAGCATTGGTTCTTCGCTACGCGCTCCGCTTCCTGCTTGATTGGTTTCGTCGTCGCTTTTCTAGGTTGTTTCATCTGTTTCTTGAAGATGGATGCCGAGGACGAGATTTGTTTATCGATGTTGCACCAGGATCCTATGAGATGGGCAGGAGGGGCGAATCATTGAATCCCTTGCATGTGGATTAGTTCACCTGGCAAAACTCGATGTCATTAATCGCGGCAGGGGCTGTTCATTTTTTAGAGAGCGACTACGTCAAGTAAGCCCTGGTTGCCAATCTTGGCTTGTATTTCGCGATGCTACTTTTCTCCCTGCAAAAGAAGACGGCACGGGCATCACGTAGTGTAACAGAACTATAAAACGTTTGGCAAAGTCAAGCCATATGGGTAGCTAAATGTACGTCGTATGTGTTTCGGTGTTTCTGAAAGGCAGAAAACTGCCGCGATCGTGCTATGTTATGCGATATGCCCAGACGTAGCAGTCACGTTCCTCTTGACTGCTGCTATTGTCATCTCTTTTAAGCCACCTCGCCATCCAACCGGCGGCACGCGTTCGCGCTGTTTGTCTAATTTGTCCCCCATCCCTTGCCGGGCACAAATGAATAACTTTTGTACATCGGTGGCGCGCCTGAATTCGTTGCGTGAGTTTGTACCCTTTCTACAATTCGCCCACCGGACTGTTGCTCCGTATTTTTTATTACAGCCGAAGGTTTCTTGGTGGCAATTTAACATGTACGGCATACAGTACGGAGTACCATTGTCAAAATCCCCCTAGGAACTCTGAGCAGGACACAAAACAAAGAGCCAGTAAATTACCACGAATATAGACAAGCAAAGAATACCGGTGCTAAGTAGTTGCTAATGGGAAGGGCCCGACGCCCGTAAATGCAAAAGCTTGTCAAACTGGGCAAGTACTATGGTAATGTGAAATACTTGTACCTGTGGCAATCCAGCTGAGTCAAGTACTGCCACATCCTAGCAAAGCAGTGGAGTTTATTGCAAACGCGTTCGTAACGTAAAATGAGCAGTGTTGCACAGCCACCGCGCTGGCAGCAGACAAGAGATTGGGCAACGACGTCGTAAGACAGGTGAGATGCCAGGTCTGTCTGGCATCAGCACTCGGCACCGCGTTGCCAATGTTTGAAACAGCCAGCTCGTGAGCCTTCTTTGTCAATTGAGCGTGTGTCTTTCGTTTCTTCATCTTGGTGTTGACCTCCATCCCTCCTGCCGCAACAACAAACCTCTGTCAGAGCCACGCGGTAAATGCCGATGTAAAGTCCGTACCAAAGCAGGGGTGATCCGCACCAGGGCGGAGTCTCCCAGGCCACTAGTCCGAGTAGTACTCCGTATTTCCGAGAGTGAAGGGAAAGAGCAGCAGGGCGAGACCTCACTAGCGCGGATTTTATCGCCGTGGTGGCAACTCCAGACCAGTTCAGGAAACCCACTCATTGAATGCGCTCGCAGCAAAATCGTGCTGGCAACAACAAGCACATAAATGCACTGCCTTTACAATATCTCACCGCCCGTCGTAGCTATGGAGCTGGAATGGTCCTCGCGTCCTTTTTTGCTGAGTTTTCTTGCTGTAATACGCTATTCGTTCCGACCTCTACAGATAATCCGAGTGACGGACGACCGGACACGTTGCCAATGCCCTCACGCCCGTCTTAGCAGGCCATTATCGATTCTCGTCATGAGCAAACGAACAGACTCGATACTGCCCTCGCCGAAGCAGCGAGTAACAAAATTATGAAACAGATCAGATACGCCAAGGATGCCCTGCGAAAAGGTGTCCCTACCTCTGGCCTGTAAGTCACAGTGAATCGGCGTAAACTAGAAGGGTGTCAGGAGGTGCCTGTCCCTCCTGCCGACAAATAGTCTGAATCGTACACCAAAAACGACAAAGTTTGCTCCCCCTGGTCAAAGTCGTTTCGCCCTGAATTCTGACCTTCTAGGGCCCATGTAATATTTAAACGTATTTCCGTGTCCAATGGACTGGGCGCCGGATTTCGCTTTCTCTTCAATTAAAGACCCAGAACGCCCAGAGTATGATAAGCCCAATTTCCGCCGCCTATGGGACAACGCTTACAGGCGCCAATTGTGCCCAATTTTCTCGTTTCTCGACTTCTAGAGCCAGAGTAAAGAGTCAAGCTTATTTCACCTCCCACCTAATCAGTGGATGTCATGCAGAAAATAACTCCGCTTGTGTCTCGCCGATTCCATTGTTTTTGGTTTCTATTTTTTTAACCGTCTCGTCCTTTTATTCTACTTGTTTAGAATTGCCTCCATCATGACCTTTGAAACACGAAGAAAAGGGTCCAGCGTAAATGCAAACGACTTGACGTCGTGAGGTAGCGCCTTCAGCACCTGGCCCTTGTTTGCTGATCCCTGTTGACAAAGTCGCAAGTCCGAACTAGCACATTCTTATGGCCGAAGCCCCTCTCTAAAAATAGAGGGAACGCCCGCTGAAATGGAATCGAGAATTCTGCTGCCTAGCCGTCCCCAACAAGGAAGGTGGAAACGCACAGCAAAACTCCTCTACGTAATTCGTAACACGTCGTATTTTGGAGCTTGTGCAGTGCAAGCCATTTTATCCAAGCCTCCCATCCCCAAGCCTTCCTGGCTTTCTCCGCCCTTTCTTTGCTCAGTCGTAACCACTGTTGACCCAAGGCACGCACCCACACTCTGTGAGCACACAAAGTCAAACAGGGCGACAAAGACCCCCGTCCCCGGCTTGTTTCCGTATACGGAAGCATACCCGTTAAGTATCAGTCCCATGTCGGGGGGCTACCAACATGTAGAATGAGATGCTTATGCCCGAGAATGGCGTGGATGCTCCTTGCAACGTCGTCGTCGAAAGGAGTACGTAAGTCGAGTCCCGCGTTGCTATTTCGTACACCCCCAGGATAACATGAGTAGCAGCAAGGCAGACTCTGGCGTGCCTTTATGGGGCTCCTCATCGCCGTTATCTGATGCTTGTAAGATATACTTGCTGATGTAAACTGGCGGCCTCCGAGAACGCGCTCCTACTCTAGCAAGTCTGCCATGGGGTGAAACAAGCAAAGATCAGTATCATTGAGAAACAACTCGTTTGGGGATGTTGACTCAAGTTGCATATTCTCGACATGGATATATCCGCAGTGGCCGAGATATCGAGCACGTTTAAGAGGCGGCCCAGCAGAAGCGTATGATGTCGTTGGAAATGTGATGAGCTAATTCAGTGGTAAACTGTGTTCCCGGTCCATTTTGAGACGTGACTGTCAGCAGATGACTTGTTAGTTTCGATATCTGCTATACTTTATGATGTGGGATTAGGTATTGTCCAATGTGTTTTTGATCAAGGTTTCTTTTCAGTTTGTTCCTATTTTCATTCTCGAATATATAAATACATATGTCAAGTTTCGTATTGTTGTGGATAATTGTTACATGAATATTTTCCAAAGTTCGAGAACAATGACAGATTTATTAAAAAAGTCAAAAAATCAACGAATTGAATTAGAAGCACATACGCAACTCACACACACCGCGAGAAGCGTTCAAAAGGGCATACAGAATTTCATCAAAAGTAAAATTGTCTCTTACCCATACGAATGATGTCGACTGAAGCTGTCGTTGCCGGTATGTGACGAAGAAGCAGGCCACCACGTGATATCGAACGGTGCGGTCTGAAGAAGGGAGAGATGTACAAATGCGAGCTGCAAGAGAAGGAGCCGCCTTGTCGACTGCTTTGTCGCATACACTACCGCATCCGCTCCTTCTCTGCTTGACACGCGCACTCTGACGGATTAAATGAAAACACAGCAAACGGCAGGTGCAAGTCGTGTGACCTTGCCGCTGTCCATTCAGCTGGCATCCGCCCTCTGCTTGGTCCGTATGTTGTCCGGATTGCTCTCCACGCAATCTATTCGTTGCCGTTCTCGCCAAACCGCGGCGAGCTGGACCATTCGTTCACTCACTCGTGGGGATACAAACTCATCTGCCGTGCGCTAATTTTAACAATTGGGTGCTCTCGGAGAGCCTTTTGGTGAACCCAAAGCTCCAATGGCCCCACTTTTTGTAAGGTTGCTGTTGGCTCCTTCCCTTCGACCCCCCCTTGCTCCTGGTGGCTGGTCCCATTTTTTGATTTTTTTTTTCCAGCTTCTCCTCTCCCGCCCTTTTTCGCAATTTTTTATCACTTTTTTTTTTAGTCCCATCACCCAACGCTCTTTCCTTTTCTCCCCCATCGTTCTTGCTAGAAGCCCCCGACTTTTTCGTCATTATTTTTTGCAGCAAAAAAAAGACAAAAAAGAATAAATCGAAAAAAGCAACTACAGCTCTACAGCTTCGGCATCTTGAAAGTTTATTTTTGTTGTATTGTGATATTGCTGATCGCGTTCTGGGCAGCCCCTCGCCAATTCCGCTCGGCAATTGACTGCGCGGAGACTCGAGCCTCCTGCCGACGTCGTCCCCGTCAACATCCCATCCTGCAATTGTCGCCCCTCCCCGTTTGTTGCTGCCGACGCGCGACAAAGGTTGGAAGCTTGACGTTTAGCCGAAAACAGAAAAACAACACAAGAAGAGAGCTCGAGCTCGAGCTCCAGGGCCCACCATGGAAACGCCGATACCACCACCGACGGTGCAGGCACCGGCCGCGGTCAAACCGGAACCCATCCGGCGCAACGGGTTCCAGTACGACGGCACGTTCTCGACAATTGACGGCGTCGCCTTTGAGCGGCCACAGCATTTGCTGCGGCTTTGCTACCCCAGCGAGCCGGACAAGTGGAAGATCAAGCTCGGCCGAGGCCGGCCCCCCAAGATGGAGAAGATCACGGACATGGAGGCGGCACGGACGCTGTCACGAAAGTTTATGCTGGCACAGTTCCGCTTCTACGGCATTCCCCCGCCGTATCAATCGTCGTCGGACGAGGTGATGGCCATTTTCCGCGAGCAGGTGACAGCTGGGAATGTAAGTGACACGTTGGATGCCGTTTTGCTTTCCATACGAGCGTCTATGACGTACGTGTGCGCCTGAGTGCACAGCTGTACTAACGGACTGTGTTTTTGTCGTGCAGTTCCGGAAGATGACGCCTGATGTCGAGACCCTGCGCGACGAAATGGTGGCCGAGTGGGACGCGCGCCGGGATCCCAATGCCCAGCGGCCGCGTGGCCGGCCCAAAGGCAGCACGCGCAAGGCCGAAGACCTGCTGCCGGCCACGATTGCCGGCGCCTACGTCATCACGAGCAAGGAGATCCAGGACCAGTGGTCGGTCAACGGCACGCTGACGCTCGACGTGGCGGCCACGTCGACCCCGGGCGTCTACAAGGCGACGTTCCACTTTGGCGTTGTCCTCGGCGTCATGGTCCTGTCGGCCGACGAGAAGCAGTTGACGAGCCATGTGCGGCGCCTCGACGCGGGCGACGACCCGGACCGGCGGGCTGGCGACGACCTGTCGGCGGCGGGCAAGCGCAAGCAGCCCCCGAACGGCGCGGGCCGACACAGCGATGTCCAGCAGCAGATGGCATCCGGCAAGAAGGCACGGATGGGTCCCGGTGCGACGCCACAACATCCGCAGCATCCACAACATCAGCAACAGCACCCACAAGGAGGCCCCGGCCAGGGCCTGGCACCCATGGCCGGGATGCAGCCCATGGGCGGGATGCCCGGCATGCCTGGGATGCCACCTCCCACCATGCCGGGCAACCTCGGCGGCCTCGGTGCTCTTGTCGGCGGCGGCGGCCTGGGCGGCATGCACGGCAGCCCCGGAGGACAGCACCCAGGCCACCAGGGTACACCGGTGCACAGCGCCACGGCGCCCGAGACGCCGAGCACGCCGACGACGCCGATGCCGGTGATCAGCGGGCGGCCGCCACTCAAGTTTTACGTGCGCTGGCGCGGCCGGGGCCTTGTGGACAACAACATGCAGACGGGCGAGCACCGGGGCACGCTCAAGTTCACAAACAAGCACTACACCAAATTTGCGGGCGAGATGGACCTGGCGTTCCTGGGCGCGGACGAGATCACAGGCAAGCGCATTTCCGACGTGCCCACGCTGTCCGGCGAATCGTGGTCCGATTACTTGGAGACGGTCTACGACTGGACGCGGAACCGGTGGAACTGAGATGCGGACTCTGGGCTGTTTTGACCCGTTGTGCGTCTCGTCATTTCTCATTTCTCCACCCCGGCACATCGCACGGCGCCCATCGCATGCTACACATTGCATGTCGCATTTTACATTTGCTGTCATTTCGGGATATCCTCGGCGTTGCATTCTGTTCTTTATTTTTTGGTCCTCTCTTCATGTCACTTCTCGGACGGAGTCTACTGCATGGTTTCTCTGATTTATTCTGTGGACACGACTCGTGTCCTTTGTTGTTCTGTTTGCTTTCGTCTTTCCGTCCATGTCATATTCATATTAGTTTGGGATGGATCCGCAGGGAAGGTTTCTCTCTGGCAAGTGGCGGGATTGAGTCATTGGGACCGCGTCTCTGGGACGAGATCACGGCGACGGGATGACGATGTTCTCGTCAAAAGCAGCATGGAATGCTTATTTTGGACTTTGGGAATCCCGGCTTTCTACTTGTGTCACATCAAAGTTTTACAACGTGACATTAGAATGTCATGAAAAGGAAATGACTTTACGATTCACTACTTGATAGGAACGTCTACGTGGCACGAAAATGGCGCTAGAGTGTATAACTTTGTAATACCATCAGTCGCCTAACGTATCATCGACACGCAGCTATTTGGATGCGGTGTGGCGATGTCAACAAATGCCGCGATGCACCCGCGACCGTCCCCTGAGGCTATCAGTATCAGGGGACGACCATGTAAGCTCGAATGATGGACGTGCGGACCGACACAGGGCGAAACCGCCTCGGACTTGGCCTATATGTCACCGGCCAACCCATTTCCCGCCTTCGAGCATCAACACATTGTTTTTGGAGACCCGACGGTGACTACGTTTCGGAATGGCCCAATGCATCGCATTGCACCGTGAATTGGAGGCTTTCTAGCCGTGTTGCTCTTGCAATATTCCCGATGCTTCGCAAGACTGGGCGATTCTCGTTTTCGCCAGTTCCCATCATCAGCTACCAACCTTTTCCGCCATCGTCATCCTCGATCGCTACAGGTCGTGAATGGCTGGTTGTCGCCATGGTGACATTATGCGAAGTATCGGAATAGAAATAACACGGCGTATCTGACATAGCGACAGGCTCAGCAGTGCCATTCGTCGCCACAATACCAATACTGATGCCGTTCGCCGATGTTCACCACTTGCAGTATACCGCGCTGCCGAACCAACACGGCTGCCTTCGGAGCCACAAGCCACGCGAGACGCGCGCGATGACACTCGCGACGGTGCTTTGATCGTAATCCGTATGCCTTTCGGTTTTGCGACCTGCATGTTTTCCGATACTCGTTTCCGGGATCGCGTCTATTCAATTTGCCACCATGGATTATAGGACGATCTTCGGTTTACATAATGATGTTTTGCTTCGAGTAGAGCGACGGGAAGGCCCAATACATCAACATATTTTCGCTCGGCGTTGCGAATTCGACTGTTTTCTCAAATGTCTGGCGATGCGAGACACTGCGCTGACCGCCGCCTTGCGATTGATACCATTATGTGTCGCTTTGTTTGACCGATCAATTTATGTCCACGTCTCTGAATGTCTCGACCGTTTGGTGCCTCTCAGAGCTCACACGCAGAGCCCATCATCCTCGTCTCTCCCAATGGCACATCAGCCACCTTCAGGCCCCTACTCACCACGTTTCGCACAATCAGCAAATCTCTGGATCGACCATACTCCCGCCTGTTTCTCTCCATTTCCGGTACCGCAATCGTGCCCCATGTATGCCACCTGGCACTGAGCAACCCTCCCGGGCCATTGCTCGCTGAAGTCCCCTGTGTTTGTGATGAGGTCTGGCAGAACATCGGATATGGCGCCTCCAAGAGGTCATTAGCACACGACCGCAGTAACTTGAAATGTACTACGACGTACATATAAGCGAAACTACCAAAACGAAACGAGATGAATAGCGGACCTCTCGCTCCCATGCACAGGACCAGCACAGGACCTACGACGACCTTGGCGGTGTTCACTCGGCATGCGAGGGGAAGACAGCTGAACTGGGCAAAAATCGGCGTAATACTACATGTTCAGAAAGAGGGCTAAATCCAAAACCCACAGTTCCCGAGAGCCATGGAGATACAGAGGCACTTTTAAACCAGGAAAGCCATACAACGCATGGTTCTGCTCTTGTGATTGAACTCCCTTCTGATTCCAAGGACCGCTAAGCAGATGTTGGCTACCTATACATGAATCCACAACTAGCGAATCGACCACCTTTTGCGTCTTCCGTTCCCACTTCGCTCTCTCCAGTCTCTTCGATCTGTCGTAATTTCGTCTTTCAAAGAGGGGCCCCAGTGGTCTCCTGAATTATTGGACCTCTACCTCTTAGTTTGACCGGCGTCCAGCAAAGTGGAAAAAGGCATGACAAGCCCAAGCAGGACGAGAGTCAGGACTAGAGTCCGTACCACTCGTACTGGAAGGTCCTGAAGACCAAGCGAACTTGCCTCTGGGAGCCGGGGAACGGAGAAAGAAAAATGTATTCCGTACGACGTATCTGGCTTCACCGGCGTATGTCGAAGAAGGTAGAATATAAAAGGGCCCACGCGAAGGAAAGACTGTATCTTACTTCCTGCACACGAAATACGTCCAGTAGGAGGGCATTCGGTACGTCAAACACTCCAAGCACAGGCCTCATCTGGACGGCGATGCAGGTGACGAACGGACGCTATGATGCTATGGACCTCCAAGGCTTATGTCTAGTTGTGTTTAGCCTTGTATTTTCTGTTTCGCGCACGACTTGTCCTTTTACTTCTGACAACAATGTCTCCCGCACGGACAATACCGTTGAACCACGCCAGGGTCTCCTGGACTGGCCGCCATCTAGTCGCTCGGCAGTGAATTGCATGAAATCCGGCAGTACGACCTGTATCGTTTGACTTCACGCTCTGTTCTCCATTCGAAACGACATCATTTCGTTTAACTCGAGCTCTCTCTTGGCCAGACCTGGTTGTCGGCCCGTCTTTTAGGCCTTGGCGCCTCCTTGCTGAGGAAGAGCTCGGCGTATATTGCAACGATCGGACACCGAAGAACCCGTCGCATTTGGTATTGTGGGTGGATGGCTTTGCAAGTCCACAAGTCCCAAAGGTGGCCACCACCCAGCCCCTGATGGTCTGGTGGTCTCCTGTTCGCTGCAGCTGTTCGCACAATCTCGTGCCGGCCATCGTTTAGTGACTTAGAAGCATTGGTAAGCCTTGTTTTGCGCCTTTCGTCCCGCTCTGTTATCGACAGTCCATTGGCCATCACATTTCCCGGGGTCTCTCGTCGGATCAGTGTCGTCCACTGTTGTTCTGCGCTCCATTCATGCATTTGTCGCCCTCACTCGCGACAGCGTCTCCGGCATGTGTCCGCATCACACCAACTTGGACGAACTCGAGGTCTTGGCTTACTTGGCGTCTCCTTGTGCGTGCCCCTGCTTTCTGCCCTTTGGAAAGGACCGCGGGATACATGGCGTTGTAAGATAAGGGCAAGGCCCGGCCCCGGCCCCCGTCTCCGGTACATCTCCCCTTGTCTCTCATCCCCGTATATGCATCGTCTGTATTTGTTTATTGCCTTACATCCCATTCCGTATCAACCTAGATGTGGGACATACTGGCGATGATAATCTTCAAAACGGGCAGCAGTTATCACTCTTGATGCCATGGCTTAGTCGCTCGTGTCTTCATGGTGTCACATTCAGAGTCTGCATTGTACCGACCCCTTTTCTTGGTGACCCGCGTGATCCTTTCCTTTCCACGGTCTAATTCTGCAGCTGCCGATGCGCTTCTTGCGGCCCAAGATGTGGACTGATCTGTCTCTTGGCGTCCGTCGATCTCGGAGCACTCGTTCGTTGTACTTTCTGGTCATTCCCTCTTCTCAACTGTCGCATGTTGGCGTTGGTCTTCGTATTCAATTGCTCCAGCACAAATGACAACCTTGTGACTGCAAAGAACAAAAATACGGCAACAAAGGCAAACGGATAAACAGACATTCGTGGGAACATCACAGATAGATATAAGAAACATAAGTCACAGGTCCCCAAAAATAGAAATGAATCACAATGAAAGAAGAAACAGACGCAGCTAGGAAAGAACTCATGATATAAACGCCGGAATGAAGCCCGCCGCTTTGTATTCGCGGCCGTCGCCAGCGCACCTAACGTTGTCTGCACAGAGGTGGTGGGATAAGCTCTGTTCTATAGTCACATCCATCCAGGGCGGCATGGCAGTCCCCTCTCCAACGTCTCCCCATTTTTGTGGTATCCTTGATTAAGTGTACATGTAGTTGCACCATCATGCGTTTCGTGCCGCCTAGCCCAAGTTGCCTCGGCGGCCGCCGCGCTTCGAGCGTGATACGTGGGCTTGCAGTGCCTTGCGCGTCTCGACAAGACTGCGGCGGTTCTTGGCACGCGCCTTGCCCATGGTCATAAAAATGTTCTTCTTGCGCGCCTTTTCCTGGTTGGTCAGCGACTTGCCCTCGGCCACCTTCTTGGCCTTGCGCTGCGCCTGCACCGACTGGTGCGACTCGCGTGACGGCTTGCCCTCCTGCGCCTTGGCAATGCGCTCCTCCTTGGTGGCCTTGCGCAGCGTCGACGCCAGCTCAATCTGCTCGGCCGTCAGCCCGTCGTCTGCGTGCCGCGCCGCCACCGCCTTTGCGTAGCGGCTGGCCGTCGCCGCCGCCTTGCTGCCCAGCGCCTTCTCCACGCTGGCCTCCATGCGCAGCTCGCGCAGCTTGGCCAGATCTGCGGGCGTCAGCACCGTCGTCGTAGCGAGCTTGGAAATGGCCGCCTCCTTGGGTGCGTCGTCTTCCTCGCTGTCGGCATCATTGTCTTCATCATCCTCCTCGCCGCTCCCCACCTCTTCAGCGTCCTCCTCGTCGCCGTCGGCATCGGCGCTCTTCTTGCCCTTGCGCTGCTTCTTCATCGGCGGCAGCTTAGCAGGGGCCTCGTCCTCGCTGACATCGATCCAGCCGCCCGAGTCGTCGCTGTGGTCTGACATGTCCCACTCGCTGGAGTTGTCCGAGTCGTCTTCATCTTCGTCGTCATCATCGTCGTCGTCGTCGTCGTCTTCCGCGTCCTCTTCGCCATTCTCGGCCCGCTCAGCTGCGCGCTTCCGCTTCTTTTCGGCCTTCTTCCACTCCTCCAGCAGTTCAATACCCTCAATGCCGCCACCCGTGGCCTCCTCACCGAACTTGCGTAGGTGCATCTCACCGCTCCGCAGGCCCATGGTCGCCTCCTTTCCGCGGTCCTTTTTCGCCAGCATCTCGGCGCCCACAACCCGGAACAGAGACAGCAGGCCGCGCGCGGCCATCATGACGCTCTTGTCCTTGCTCTTGCGCAGAAGCACGAGGTCCTGTAGCAGGGTCTCGTTCATGGCGAGCGGCTGCCGCAGACAGACTTCGCGGATCGCCGTCAGACCGGCCGAGGCCACTTCGGCCGCCGAGGCCTCTGACACGAACTCATTGGCAATTTTGGCCAATAAGGGTTCCAGGGCATCTGGTGGCACCTGGTCGTGGACCGCCTGTGCTAGCGAGGCCAAGAACGTTGTGACGGATGTTTGACGAGGTGTCAAGTACTTGGTAAACCAGCTGAAAAGCGGAAGGATAATGAGCTTGTGGAGGCCATGCAAGCGCGTTACGAGCTGGAGAATCTGCAGCTTGCTGTCCAGCGAGAACTTGCACTTGGACGACTGCAGATGGCGCGTGAACAGGGCCTCAGCAAAATCATGCGGTGCGTGGAGAAGGTGCTGCACGAAAATGAAAATTAGTTACTGGTAAATCAGAGTGATCGACAGAGAGTCAGAGTGAGTGTGAGCTGGAAGGGGTGGGGGCACCAGGTAGTCCGTTCTTTCTGCCCTGTGCTCGCCCTGTCTGTGCTCCATGCGACCGAGCGCACCTCCCTCTTCCTCCGAAAATAGCAGGACTGCCACCTAAAACAACATGCGCAAAAATGGGGACAAAATGGGAACCGGCCCGGAGGAGTGACGAAAAGGGAAAGAAAGGGGACAAAAACAAGAAAGATAAAAAAAGAAGGTGAGGAGCAGACAGCGATGCAAGGTGAAAAAAGAAAGGAAAAAGACTCACCAGAGCAGAAAAGTTGAGCATTTGTGGCTGTTGCTTTTTGCGCTCCATCTTCTTGACCTTGTCGACGGCCCGCTCCAGGCGCTTGGCCGTCTTCTTGGTCTTCTTGCTGTGCAGACTGCCCTGCTTCATCTTCTGGAGATCCACAGGTCCGCCTGCGCCGCCGCCCAGCACACCGCCGTACTTGTTCTTGCCCTTTTCGTCGTCACTGCTGTCGTCCTCGAGCTCCTCGCGCGCCTTGTCGCCGCCCAGAAAGAAGCGCACGGCTGACACGACCACCTTTTCGTTGTCGCCCAGGCAGGCCTCGCGCATGACCTCGACGGGCCGCTCGTCGACCCAGATCTGGCGGGTCCACAGCTCGCGTGTGATCTTGACGGCCCAGATGGGCCGGGCCGACGTGCGGTCGGACGTGACGAGGTTGAACAGGACGGTCTGCACGGTGCGGTTGAGCTTGTGGTTCTTGGTGCGGCTGTTGGCGTTGCGCAGGTCCGAGACGATGCGGCGGAACAGCAGCGTGCGCAGTGTCTTGCTGGGCGTGTGGACGAGGATGGGGAAGAGGGTGCGGGCGAAGGCGGGCGAGTCCAGGATGTCTTTGCGGCGCAACAGGCCGAAGCTGCCGACAATCTTGTCACGCAGCTCCGGGTGCAGCACGGCATGGTGCTGGGTCAGGATGGCGGCCAGGTCGTCCGGGAAGCTGCGCAGCGCCTCGGGGTAGCAGTCGGCAATGTGGGCGAGCAGGTCGATCAGGTCGTGAAAGGCCCGGATCTGGTCCGGCGAGGCGTTTGCCGGCGCGGTCAAGAAGAGATCCCGTTGGGAGACTTTACGAGGGGGGAGGTGGCGGGTAAATTAGTAAATGTGCCCCGGAAGCGAACAACGTGCAGAGCTAGGCATGCAAGGCGTCACGTACCATATTGCTCGTATTGTCTCTGGAACTCATCTTCGTACGACCTATGAGAGGTTAGATTTGGTCCATAGGGCGTCGACAGAGGACCGTGGTGGCGATTTCCGCTGTCACTGTCATCGATAAGGCAATACTTGCTTTGGGTCTCGCCGGATCTTGTACTGCAGGCTCGCGCTGATGATGGTTAGCAATGGCTTGATGTGGTGGTCTTGATGGTTGGCGATGAGAGGGAAAGGAGGGAACAGAGGATGAAAGGGGGCAACGTACAAATCTGCATCAAGCTTCTCGAGCGCAGCTACCTTGCGCTTTCCCATCTTGGCGGGTCGGGATGGGGTTCGGAGGAAGGTGCGACGGTGATGTCTGTCGAGGGCAAGAGGTCGGCGGTTTGCCGGTTGTGCTTGCCTCGTTTTCTGCGACCATTTTTCTGCACATTTTGCTTGGACTAGCGCTCCTGCCAAGACCTTTTTTGTATCTTATCTAATCGCGATAACGACAGCGCTCTATCGGCACGTGCCGCCCGCCTCGCACGAATCGCGCACCTTCCCTGTAGCGCTTTTCCTGTTGTGAGTGAAAAACAGGGTCCAGTCAGACGTAATAAGCTTACAGCCTGGCAGGGCAAACTTTGGTGAGATTGTTTGGATTTATTTGTGACCCGTTTGCCGTTTTCCGTTTGCCCGCCATCCTGCAAACTATATTCGTAATTGTCCAATGCAACCCTGGGTTGACACTGTGTCGTGATATTGTGTGCATTCTGTTTTCGATAAATATTTCGCTCCCCCCCACCCCCCTTCTTTTGTCACGTTGTTCATGATGGCATTATTGCAAGACGGTTCAAACAAATCGATTATTGCGTTCGTATCGTTGTTTTGCCTTCTTCACATGGTTTCTTTGCCATCTGCCGAGCGGTCCCACCCTCAAGCGCACGATCCTCCGCACCCATCCAGCAAGATTTACTTCTAAATGGAGCAACAACGGCGTTCTTTTAAAAAAAAGCACTCGAAAAACTAGCGTCACATCAAAGCCAATTTCAGTGGCGAGCTGAAGGGTTTCGAGTAGTACTTGGATCTCCGGACTGTAGTATTGGCTGCAGGTCATGATTTTCAGCCATGATCGAAGCAGCCGCATCCGGCCGACTGGGCTGAACCAGGTGCAAAGCTATCGCAGCTTGGCTCGTGACTGACCGGAATTTGCGTGCGCTAGCATCTGATATGATATATCGCGATGCCGCTTGCCCGTTGCATTCGCTAAATGTGGCTTGTCTGTCGTTGGACTCGCGTCGTCTGTGTTTTACACCTGGCCTTGGACGACTTTGGCCTGTCTCTTGTCTGTTCTGCCACCCCACGGCATTCACTAGGCCGCTGGTCAAGCTTATCAAGTGTTGTTTCGTCTCCTTCTTCTTAAGGCGGCAACTCGAAAGAACAGGGTTGAAAACGTGAGGGGAGCAGCAGGCTTGCCTATATGGGGTTGTCGTATACGGTCCACACACGGACGGCAGAATGAAAAGCATTGGCCCGCCAAAAGGAAATGTAATCATGTCGTACAGTAGACATACTGTTGTATAAGTCAAGCACACTGAGCCGCCTGGCTACAAGCCGCTCGTGTAGTGAGGCCATCTGGCCATCTGGTATTCCGAGTGATGCTGTTGTTTCTTCTTTGCTATTTTGCTTGTTTGTAAGATTCTTTGTTATCCATACCTTGTCCTCCCAAAATCCTTTCTGGTCAGTGAAAACGTTTGGCCAGCCACAAGCTCGTGCTCCATTGATGCTTTTCTCTGTGGCGTTTCGGTTGCCGGTAGCCACTCCCGAAAAACGGTCGCAACTAACCGTCCTTCCGTCCAGACTAGGGGGCATCGGGATGCCGATTAGGGGAAAGCGAGGAATTTGTGCACATTTTAAAAACCAAGTCGAGGGAAACAGAGCCATTGGCGGCCACGAATTGTGGAATGCCATAACAAGTTGTCTCAAAGGCGTCTACACCTTCCAAATGCGCTGCGCACGGCCAACAGCCCCGAAAAGAGCCGCAAGGCGTGGTTTAAAAAGGGGCCCAAGCTGAGACTTCGGAGGTATTAGAGCGTTGGCACCGAGGTACGGCAAGCTCAACTGTCGTGGCCCGATGTACAGCCACCGGATCCCTTTTTTATTCTTGTTCTCTTCCCTCCTTCCTGTAACTCTTCGTCCCCGGGCTCTCGTCCTGCGCGGGGCCCTAGGCAGTCAGAAGAGCTCGAGAGACGACTAAAGTGATGCATGTCTTACTACATGATCAGCAGTACGCTGGGGCTCAAGAGCACCGAGCTTCAAACCATGAACAAATGGCACAGCGAGAAGGCAATCTTGTGTGATAATTCGGAACAAATCCCACACTTTCGAAAGGAGAAACTAGCCCCCAGACCTAGACCCGGATGAGCAAATTATAACCACCCATATTCCATTGTCTACAATCGTGCAGGTTCTGTAGTCCGTACGACATGTGTGGGTGTGTCCGCCTTCCGCAAGAGCACTAGAGTGAGGGCTGCAGGAAGGAAAGCTACTGGGTAGAATGGATTGGTGTCTTGATCTGCAGCAGGGTGTTTTGAGCAAGTCCAGACACACCCACACCCACCATTTCCATTGTGACCAGGCAGCCGTCACTGTCATGACAATCAGCTTCGGTGTCTTCGGTATGATACGCAGACCTGCTTCCAACATACGACGTAAGACGTAAGATGTAAGTAAAATACACACCTGGGACAGGAGCCAGGCGGCGAAGTGTGATTTCTCGGAGCATGCGCTTCCCTGCTTCTAGGCTTCACTTGCTTACCCGGATTTGTCTTACGTATCAGTGCCGTGGCCACGGGGTGAGCGTGGACGCTCGGAAGGGTGGACTACGCTGTCTTATATCGTACTCTCAGTCGGCTTCCCGCCTTCCAGATTTGGTGTTTGTACAGTCAGGGATTGCTCGCATTAGGCATGGCACCGAGTCTCCTCTCATTGTTGTCCTCTTGCTGCTCTGCCCTTGTCCCCTGTCTTGCTCCTCGTAGTATTATTGTCTAGGTGTTTCTTTTTATTCCCTATGTCTAAAAATATGGCACCGTGAACCAGTTTTGTACAAATGAAGGAACAGTGTGTGGTATGATGTGACGGGAGAGCAGGTTTGTGCATGGAATTATGTTAGCCATTAACCTGCCCAGAATTTCCCTCCCTGTTTTAACTTTATTTTAACTCAGCGCCTGCCACTTTTGATAATAGCCTGCTTCGGTATGTTTCAACCCTCATTACTTTTCTCTCCTTTACCTGACGATTCTGTGTCAATCCCTTCTACTGATGCCTTGCGGGCATTTTGTACGAAGTACTGTTATTACCTCACCCCTCTTACGTATGTCTCCCATGTAGGCCTACTGCAGAGGGGAGACGAATTCCATGCCCCATACCGGATACTTGCTTAATTACCTTGCGACGTTGGATGCCCCCATATGCTCACATGCTGCATCGTTGGTCTGACACAAGGCGGGCGCGAAGGATTCAGAAAACGTTGCAGGGCTGTTGGTACCCTCGGAAAACCATGCTGCCCCTATTCCTTCAAGCTGTCAACCAGCGGTCGAGCCCAGACCACACGCTGCACAGTAACACAATGGCAACAAAACTCTCAGGGACCTAGTCCTAAGGGACGCCAAGTAGCAAAGCTTCGCAAATCATAGCGATGGACTAGGGCCGTTTATGGACCACCCCAGCCCCATAAGCACAGACGTGATGGCTTTTATTATGAGCCTTTGTCCACATTCTGGATGCTAGTGGCACAATTCCCACCGTTAGCAGGGGAGGCTCGAGAGGGTGCACGACATGCATGTATTAGAGCACAAAGGGGAGGTGGAGAAGGGAGGGGGGTAGCTTCGCTGAGGAGGTATGGCCAAACTTGTTTGTTTCCATTCGGGACGATTTCAAAATGGGATGGTGTCCTGGTGCTTCGTCTCAAGGAAGGGTCCAAGAACGTCACAAGTTTTCCACGGTCCCTAAGATTGCGCTCTTGTCTCCCCCGTCGACTCGTCCAAAAGACGAGAGATTGGAGGCAACCAGAAGGCCAGTCGAGCTTAGACTGACTGGGAAATGATGGGAAGCCAAGAGATAGCAAGACCAACAGCCCAACCGATCACCATCTCCAGCCCATCAAACTTCAAACAAGATGATTTGTACTGAAATAGGGGCCGGCACTGCCACACACTAAGGGTTCCGCTTTCCACGCTGCCGGGACTGGGGGGAGGTCAATTGTCGTGGGCGAGGTGAACGGAAATATGAGAAAAAAAAATGCGTACGGCACGTCATCTGGACGTTTAAGTCCCTAGAAAATAATGCCAACATCGACGTCGCCGCCAACGCCAGAGGAAAGAAGCAGACGAACAAAAACACAGACTCAGTAAACAAAAGAGAATGCAAAACGTAAACGACGCTACTACGAAACAGGTCGCCGAAACAGGACCGCGCCAAGGCGAAAACCGAAATGCAGAACGAGCGCCGGCGTTGCAGATTGAAAAGTCTTGGCATCGGGAGATGCAGTGATGCACTGGGAGGGGGAGAGTGACTATTGGACCAGGCAGCGGGGACGTGCGAGAGGGCTTTTGCGAACGGTGGCCAGGACGAGGGGGGGGGGGGGGGACAAGATGGCCACTTAATAGTCAACGACAAAAGGTCGTTTTGGCATCTGACGGGGTACAAATACGGACTGAGAAAGTTGCTTCACCGAATGAAGCAATGGACGTTCGAACCAGATGGAACGAAAGACAGGCCATCTGACCTGCAGCCAGGACGCAGGGCGTCCCCCAGCAAGGGAAGCGAAATGAGCACCTAATTACATAGTATCCTGTGAGAGGCGTAGCCCGGGCGATGGGTCTCCGAGGGGTCTCTCCATCGCACATCACGCATCACTCCCGCAGCAGCCCTGCGTTGATGCCCTCGACCGTCGTTTCGACGGCCGTTTCGCCAGCCCCATATTTGCATGAGAGCCGAGAGCCCTTTGCCGAGTCCAGGGAGGCGCCAGGGCGCTGCTTTGTCTTTATTCTGTAATTCGTACATGTCGTACCTCTCTGGACTTCAGGTGGGGTTGTGACTTGCTCAACTGCTACCTTGAGCTCCATCTGCATCCCCACTTGGTCGTCACCGGCTCGATGGTCGTCTGTGGACAGGACTGGTACCAAATGGAAACTGTGGAGTAAATGGACCTATGCCAGGCCAGTTCCCGTACTGATAACTGTTATTGGGACAAAATCAAGATGCTTGCATTGGAATTCGCGCTTACGTTGTTCACGGTGATGATGCCTTTGATGCATCCGATTCATGTTTATAAAGTACCTCGAGTATCTATCATATATGTTCAGTACACGACAGGTGTTGACTTGTTTTCACAAATGAGGCACACTCGTCTAGCATTGTTCAAATAGATGTCACAGGTGTACCAGGACAAGTTTTCACCAGCCAAGCATCAGGAATACGTGAATGGGCTTGTAGAATATTGATCGTCCGGGTTAAGACTACGGCTTTCGTCTCACCGAAATCAGCAAATCAAGTGGCCTAGGCTCGCTGTTCTACACTGCGACGAAAGTTGGGTCGAAGGCCATCCCTTACATCGTACAGTGTTCAGGTAGTCTTGTGTTGGGATGCCCAAGTTGGCATAGCGAGAGTGTTGAGGAAGGTTTGCTTAATCCATGAGAAAATGAAAAGCGCAGTAGTGGTTCTGTTCTTGCCAACTACTGCGTTCGTGTCTTGTCAAACGTCCTTTTGAAGAAAAACAATTGTGAATGAGAGTTCATACGGGCCACTATGCAGGTGAACAAGCCATCTTCAACTCTTCCTATACTGGCTGATCTGCATAGAAAGGTGGCCACGCTAATGTCTTCAGGCTGCGGAACCGCAAGAAGAGACAGAGGCGAAGACATCTCCAAAACAGCTAGCTACCAACCGGGGACCTTTGGAGCCCCATAATGGCCTAACGTCAAAAAGGGTATGGGGCTAATTTTGCGGCTTTTGCGAGTCTTTTGCTCCCAAGATACGCCCTCACAGAGAAGACAGTTACGACGCAGCAAAATGTCATTTTCAAAGAAACTCGGATGAGAAATGGGGCAACAAAATCATATGAATGACGAACACGAAGTATCTGCCTGATAGTGCCTAACAAGGTGGTCTAAAAATGAATTTAATGATGATGATCCTTTGCCATGGGAACAGAAAGAAAGGAGAAGAAAAACACGAGCACGAAAACTCGTGATAATCAAAATCACAACACCATCCCGTGTTTCCATTCGATGTCCATTTTCAACCTCCTTTCAAAACGCAAACAAATGATGCCGAATGAGAAAGTTAGCTCTCACAAACAGGTTCTTATTTTGCTTTGTTGTTACCAGCTGCCTCTTTGAGCATCGACTGCAGAACAATCATACGAGAACTGCGACTTGCGCCTGGTTTCGCGCATCATTGGGTTTATTTTGCTCCTGAAATGGTTGACTTGTATTCGTCGTATTAACGGCCCAATCTTAGCACGAGACGGTATTTGCTGTCGTGGTCGCCCGTGCCAAAAGGATCCTTGGCTCGCTGGGATGCTTGTACGACGATGTGTGGCAAAACTTTCAACCACGTTGCAGGGTAAAATAGCATGGGCCCTGGAAGAGCAAATAAAGTAGTCGTAAGGGACCCCCGCCGGCTCTTAACTGCTTAGGTAAAAACATACGGAAAATGCCGCCGCCCAAAACGCGGTCGCTTTCACGAATAGAGGGGCAACTCCATGAATCGGCAGAGGAAGGCCAAGAAACATACATTCGTACTGTTCCGCAGACAGCGTGCGCCTTGTAAACGTACGAGTCGGCCAGGCCTATGTTTACAAAGTACGTTTAACAAGAAGTAAGTATACGTCATTGCTGCCATGTCGTGTACTTTGTATGTTTGCCAATGCTGCCTGCGTCGCAAAGTGGTGTTTTTATGCGGTGCGACATTCACAACGACGTAATAAAGCTCCTTGACTTTGGCTTCTGACTTCCATCCCCCCCTCCCTTCTCCCCCCCGCCACCCCTGCCGGAAAGGTGGCTCTACTTTGGTATGTAGTGCACTGACAGGAGACTAAAATGGCTCGAAGCAGGCTTTTTCTGGTCTGTCTTGTTTACA
This sequence comes from Sporothrix schenckii 1099-18, assembly GCF_000961545.1. NCBI lineage: Eukaryota > Fungi > Ascomycota > Sordariomycetes > Ophiostomatales > Ophiostomataceae > Sporothrix > Sporothrix schenckii. The sequence continues at coordinate 521,966 of NW_015971146.1, forward strand.
CTATTTTTTTCGTGAAAAAAATAATTCATAAAAATTCTGGGCCAAGTAGCGGCTTTTTTACGCAAAGTACGAAATAATTTCATGGCTCGGAGGATAGAGAACAAAGGTGCAAGGTAGTCCGTACCTGGAGCTCATATCCCAGCGTCTCCACAATTACGTGGTGCTGGCCACGGCAGTCATTTGTACAGGGAACGTTCAAAGTTAAAGTGAAAGGAGCGAGCTGTATGGAGACCATCCGAGGAACAAAAGTTGGGCGAGGATCACCACAGCAGGATACAAGGTACAGGGTATGGAAAAGTCCGTGTTTACACCCCGAATTTTGCCCTGCTTGATAGCCGTCGGTAAACAGGCCTGTTTCTCGACCTGAAGGGGGTCGGGCGCCTTTTCTTTTTCGTGTTTCTTCTCTAAAATTAATAATTTTTGTTTTCTCTTTGATGCTGAGGTATCCGAAGGCTGGCGACCAAGCACCCAAGGAAGCCAAAGATGGAAAATGATTATAAGGGATGAACCAGAGGATGACAGTGGATGGATGGTCGGAGGTGGGGGACAATCGTCGGTACAGAAGTAAGTACAACATACAGAGTTGAAAAAGTACGGCGAATGTCAGGGCTCGAGCCAACAAGTAGATTGGATTGACTCTCTATTGTGAGAAGAAGCAAGAGATGTAGAAAAAGGACAGCGGAAGAGCAATGGGGCGCCAAGTGGCTTCTGGCTGCATTCTAGAAGCGGTCACTACCGGATTGGAACTGTATTTAATAAATCCCCAGACAATATGTGGCGTACCTCCGTTCCGGTTATCTGACTGGCTCGCCCTGGTGCCACGGAGAAAGAAAAGAAAACAAAAAGGTAAGGAGTACGCACTGCTGGAACACCATCGAAATACAACGAAACGTCGATACACGAATGCCCCCATGGTTGAACGTTGATACAGCCTCTTCTCAAGGCTCGAGACGTCAAAGTCTGTTTTGGCAAGGAAATCCTCAAAGGTGCGGTCCGGCGGTTTAGGACGCATTTGTGCTCCAAAGGGAAGGGAGTCGAGGGGAGCGGTCAACAAAAAAGGAAGCCGCCACGTACTAGCTCCAAAAAGCTTAAAACGAAACCGACCAAAAGAAATCAACAAGCCGTGCGCTGCTTCGCACCTTCCTCCCCTGAAGCATAGAGGGTTTCCCACGTGATTTTCTTGGTGTTTAGCGCGGCTACAGGTATTGGGAAGGCTCCCAGGGAATGAGCGCCGGCAAGAGAGAGAAGTGGAAGGAAGGAGCGATCGTGCCAAGACAAAAGCGCGATCAGATGGGCAAAAACACGTGAACGGTACCAGATGCAACTGCAGGACGCAAGGAAAGGAGCGGTACCAGACGACTAGCGGAAACCGGACCGAAAGTAGCCTTTGCTCTTGGGGTGCGCAAGAGTCCCTGCAGCTCTGTACCACGGCAGTGCACGTTCTGTACTCTGTACGGACAGAGGCAGCCGTGATGGTGTATTGCATCGTACGAGGGGATGGGAATGAAAGAGGGATCGTCAACATGCCGCCCGGGGAAAGGATACAATGACTGGGATGGCAAGCTCGCAAGGAGGAGACGGGACGCAAACCCCCTGGCGAAGTGGCGCAATAGGGCGGCTAAGGTATTGGCACCACGGATTGGGTTGCACTTCATAGTCTCTGGTCGCCGATGTCGAGTGGGATATTCTAGCTCTTGTCTCGGGGGTCTCTCCAGCCTAGTTTTCAATCCTGTTTTTTAAAGTTTTGTAATTTTGTTATTTTTGGTCGTCTTATCACCGAGGTAGACAACCCTGAAACAAGACCAACCGTGGCTATGCCAGATAGACGCTAGACGGTGGCCTTTAGACTTTTGATGGCCAAGCTTTTGTTCCTGGTTGACACACAAAGCTATTGTACGGTAGCGTGGAATTGGTTTCTGTCGTGGTTGACAGGCGGATCTACATTGTACTTCTGCTGTTGACACGTTTTACTGGGCTTATCGTCCTCCCCTGCACCGTTTTCACCGAAATGTTTCTTTTTGTGGCGGTTCTTTCCCGTTATTTTCTTTTTCGTCGTATCCTCTTTTCTTTCTTGTTTATAAACTACAAAACAATAAAAGGAAAGAAAAAGAAAGAAAAAACTCCACCCACGACAGTAACGTCTTTGTTCATCTCTCGTGATGCTTTGACAGAGGTTGGCCAGTCCAGTCTCCGAAGTAGGGGTGGTAAAGAAAAGAAAAGAAAATGCACAAGTTTGTGCTAGCGTGTGATTTTTTCCCGATTGCCTCCCCCAACCAGCAACTATTTTTCCCATTTGAGACGCTTTGAGACGCTATTGTCCCCCCCTTTACTTATTTAACCTCCTTTTTGTTGTGCAAGTGTGTGTCCAGGTCCGCTTGCAATTACATCACACTACCGAATCTGTTCCTGTAGCCTTGACCCCCTTTTGAAGGCTTGAATGAAGGCTACATTTGAAGCGGTTGGGGAGTTGTCTCTCAAGCGATCTCAACGTGCCAAACAAGATACACTTTAATGGCACAACAGTTAACTACCGACTTGTATGTGTTTACTGAGGTCCTGCCCCTAGCCAGGATTATTCAATGCATATGCATGTGACTGAGTATGCAATGCCCTGCAGAATCCCATCCATCTGACGTGACTTTTACATCGTGGGTGCGTATTTACCGATGGTCTGCTCCATTTTACGTTTTATTTATGTAATTCATTTACCACCATTCTACAACATGTTATTTTATTCTGTTTATTCTTTACTTATTTGAAAAACAAATACAATAATGTAACCCGAGATAAACGGTTGCATGCCCTTCATCTTGTCTCTCCTTTATTTATTTCAGCTCGTGTCGTCACGATTTTCGCCACTATGATGCTTCTGGCTGCTCAATCTTCGTCCTCCACGTTCTGCGTGTTTGCAAGACAACCTTTCTACTTGCAATGGGATGCAATCCCGTTCACCAGTATTGCCCATCCAGCTCTCGCACGCTTGTCTTTTAAACGTTTCCCCGACCACAGCCGCAAACTGCGTCACTGGCAATGCATAGCAAGATCACCAAGACGGAACTTCCCTGGACATGTTTGGAATTGCCGTCCCCAATTTACACGCCCTCCCGGAACACCATACGGAATCGTCGTAGCAGCCTTGGACGATCACTTAGTCTGGAGTAATTACCTCCGTAATTTTGTTTCAAACGACACCATGTTAACCCAACTCCCGGGACCCATCGCACTGGGTCTTGGCGTGCTGGGCCCTGTCTGCCTTGCCATGGCCTGCCCTGTTCCTCTTATCCCCGCTCTTACGACCTAGCGCTCTTTGTTTGGTGCCATGTTGTATTCTGTATTGTTGGCTTTCGCAATGTCTGTTGGCCGTGCGTGGCCAGGTCTGGCCCCAAGCCACATTTCTTCGACGATGACAGTCTAGTAATACGACGTACTACTTCATTCCGTGCGACACATGGCCACAGACTTTATGTATCCTGTGCTGCGCAATGTCACCCACGGTGCTGCCAATGTTTGTTTTCTTTGACAACATACTTGGTCATCAGTGGCGCAAATGATGCACATGAAGGCTATTGCTTTTATGCTTGCAGCTCACTTTCTACACACAGGATCGACCAGTGAGCCCCGATTTCCGTTCTTAGGCAGTAGAAAAAAGCTATGGAAAACGTGGGATGTTGACATTAGGACAGGACAAAACGTGAGGCAAAAAGGCGACACCTGTCAATTGTTACCACAACAGCTGAGTTCAGGGGCCAAAGCAAGAAGGCAGGGCGACAAATCGTCAAAGGCGTTCGGCACTTTCAAACATATGCGAGAGATACCAAAGTACGAAATACAAAGCAGTGCAGGGGCACTAGCGAATCAACGCAAGGGAATGACAAGAACTAGGACGAAACAACAGAAAAGTCAAAACGGAAGAACACGCAGGAAAACAAGAAAACACGATCATCCTCCTGCCGTGAACTAGCTTCGCCCTATCTCGATCTGGCTACGACTTCGCCCGTTTGGGCAGCTCCAAAAGAGACTGGCGTCATGAAATCCAAACAAAAAAACACCCCAAAAACAAAAATAAAAACAGAAACAAAAAACAAAATGATTCAAGGACAAAGAAAAGGTGACCCCTGACAAGTACCGGTGTGCTTTCGTTTCGTTTCCTTTTTTTGCAAGGTATGCACACTTGGCTGACCATCCTCAGCTCGGTTGTCCATTTCCATTATTGTATTTCGTACTTGATTCCCTGTTTCTGCACCCTCTCGCCCCCTTTCCACCCCCTTTTTATGGTGGTTCGTGGTCATGGTGGATGTGCCTCTACGGCGGTACCGATGTGTGTTTCGATGCTGCCAGCTGGTGGATGGTTGACATGTGCTGACGGGCTGGAAAGGGGGGAGGGGGGGTAGCCATCGTCTTTTGCCACCTGGCCCTCGTGGCATGAGGACCACACCGGGTCAGAATACAACTTGAAATCTGACATCTGTACGGTGTATGCATGGCAATGATGTTTTGTGCGACGCATTGCCTTCCAGATCTTCTGCTTCTCCCGAATGCCAAGACCCAGGATGGCCCTGGCTTTCCCGCAGTGTTAGTTGTGGACGATTTCGACCGTTTTTTTCCTTTTGTCAGAGTTTGATTTTCCACTAGTGCCGGGTTTCACTCTGGACTAGAAGGTTTGTGGATTTTCGTTAGTGTCTTTGGTGGACGCCCTGACGCCTTCTCTTTCGTGCCAACAAACTTGCTCGATGTTTAAACTGTGAAGAGGAAATTGGTTCGCCATTTTTCCGGCAAAAGGAAAATGCTGCCCATTCGAGTATACTATGTATAGAGAATTTGCAAGGTTGATGGCTGTTTCGTCTGTTCTCATTGCTGTCCCATGCTAGGTTTCTCCTCTCTTTTTTATGTTAACACCACAAGAAGGGTTCTGACTCGTTACCCACCTAGCCCCTCTCCTCCAACTTTTGATCTTGGCAGGTCGACCGACCGCATTACGACTGAACTAAGCAGCGACCTAGCCTCCTGGAGAAACCCATGCCATTCGTCATTTCTCTTATCGTGACTGCTTTTATTGCATTCTATTGTGTTATTGATGAACCGCCGTAAGTTGGACGATGGGCTTTCTGGGGAGCAATGTCTTTGCCTTTCCTACCTTTCTTCTAAGGTACGACGACCTCCATACTTTGGCTTTGTTCCGGGTTCTTGTCCTCGTCTCATCACCCCTCTTCCCTGTCGAGCTTGCCCTGTTCGGCATCCTTACCAGCTGCCTCCTGATTTGGCTTTTGGCTTTTGGCACTCTACGACGTTGTCCTCTTGTGGGGGCCGGTTCTTTGCATTTGGCCTCTGAGGATAATTTCCCCATTTCTGGCCCACTCGTACGTTGTACGAAATATGTTGTCCATTGTAATTGCAGTTCGACACCTCTGACGCCTAGTTAGCTAAACACCGCAAACGCTCACGCGGACTCATACACAGCACATCGTTCGTTCCGTCTGTCATCGGCTTGGCCGCCTGTTGGTCATTTCTCCGCTTTGTTTCTTTTTCTTGGTCGCTCATCGAACGACCATCACTCAATCACTCTTTGGGGTCTCGACTGGCATGGTCTTATGGTCTTGGCCCAGCCAGGCCTGACCGCACAGGCTTACATGCATGAGCTGCATAGGGCCCGCAGGAGCAGGATTAAAAGGCGGGCGCAGAAACAGAAACAAAAATAAAGAAAAAGGAACCAAAAAAACGCAATCCTACCTACACTTTGTGGTGTTCTTTTGTTCATGCCGACGAAAAACTGCGATAGGCTGGCCATCTGGCTCCCGACCGGGTCTTGCTGCCACATCTAATTGCTCCCGATATATTTCGGTCCTTCCCACTCCATGTTGCTGCTCTCCTCCTCTCATACTTACGATTACTACGCGCCTTCATCGCAACCTAACCCCTCTCCATCTTCGCCCTGTCCTTTGACTCCTTGGTGCTGCATATGCTACCCGTTGCCTGCCACTCCAGTCGTGCAGTCGTACAGTTGTGCGTGCTGTGTATTCGATGCAATTTTAAAGTACAAACAAGCAGCTGTCATGTCGTATTCGAGTCGAGCTCTCAGTTCGTGTTCTCTTTTTTGGGCCCTCACAGGTTAGACGGCGACCTGCGGTGTTTCTGCGGCTGAATACCTTTGTGGTTTCGCTTCTTACATGTATCGTACTTTTATGAACGTGTCAACGACTTATTTCTGGTACTGAGCTGTCCTCGCATGTCTGACGTCCATTCTAGGTCCTGTCTGTATGTGGGCGTCGACCTCCCGTGTGGATGGATTCTTTAGATCGATCGAGACCCCCTCTCGTTCTTTCTTCCCAGTTCCAACGGTTTACGACCTACGTCGTACGATCTCATTCCCCTATTTTCCCACCATTCTTTAATGATTATCATTTGAGTGCCGGGCGCATTTGCTTGTTTCTTTCCCATACACCCCCCTCTCTCCGTCCTTTTTTTCTATCCCCTCCCTTTTTGTTCATTCTTCGTACGCCCACACTCCACTTTTTGCTTTGTCTTTCTTCTCCGCGCACCTGTTTCTCCCGCGCATGTCTCTCTTCTCTTCCACCTCCTCAGCCACCTTGTCCGCTGCCCGCTTCGCCCGTCCGTCCAATTGTTTCTAAATTTCCCAGTGTGCTTCTTTTTCTTCTTCACGTCGTATTTTCTTATTATCAGTATTATTTTTATTTTGTATTGTCGCAGCCGGCTTGGCTACAGCCTCCACTTCACTTTGCTCGCAAATAAGCGCCCGAACCGTTGAGAGGGGCACGCGCCTGTCCAAATTTCGAAACTAAAGATGCCTGTGCATGTCGTACTCGGTGCTGTGCCGAAGTGGCTTTGTGAGAGAACGCAACTGCCAGAACATGGCACCTGGCGTTGAACATCTGCTGTCGGCGCCTCTGGCGCATCGGTTGCCTTCGCCACAGCTGTCTTCGTCATCGCCGACCACTAAAGCAGAGGGACGCGCAAAGTAAAAAAGAGGCGCACGTTTCGGGTGCACATGTCACAGCTAGTTTGATAGTTGGATAGTTTGAGAGCTTGATAACTCGACAACGGGGGACTAACAGAACAAATAGCTCGTTGCCCGACCGGTGAAGGACAGGAGAGAGTGGCGAAAAGGAACTGTGAAAGTTTGAAAAGAGGGCTAAAGTTTAACAAGTCCCAGGCAAAAACAAAAAAGCCAAATGCGACTTGCCTGCGCTGTGCCCCCAGTTTCATAGCTAGGAAGGCAAGCGCGACCAAATGAGCATACGCCCAATTAAGGCAGGAACGAAGAACGACAGCAAACACGCAGGAATCACAAAGGCAGGCACAAAGCCAGGCACGGCCCAGCCATCCAGGGCAAAAACAGGACAATTGGGAAGGTATGTCGACGAGGAAAGAGCCAAACCCCGAACACTCAAAAACTAAAATAAAAAATAACAAGTATAACGCAGAGAGAAATAAATAAAAGAAAGAACAAAAACGCCGCCAAAAGAACTCACAAGGTCCATAGGGCAAAAAAGACTAAGAGACTAAGACGACAAGACCAAAACCGCAACCGAAAAACGACAAATGTGTCGTATTTTACCTGCAGACTCCACACACCCTGCCCGACACACACAAATCTCTTGGAGCCTCCACCGGCCCTGGCCTCTAGAACAACTCTCTGTCTCTTTTGTCTTGTGCTTTCCTTTCAACATGTAGCTCCATGCACACCTATCCGATCTTGGTTTACCCTGCATTGTCTTGGGCCATCCTGGCCTGGTCCATTGTTCCTCCGCTCCTTCCCTCTGGGCCTTGTTAACCAACCTTCGCCTCAAAACATCGTTCGCTCTTTCCTGGTTGGTCTGGTCATGGCCACCGGCGGTTCTTTTCGATGGATGCAACTGCACCTTCCGTATTATGCTCACATTGTCTTCTTTGGCGGCGTTGTCCTTTGCTCTTGCTTTATTTTACCTCTTTTTTCACCAAATCTCGTTGGTTGCTGGTTCCATTTTACCTTCTTTTGTTGTACCCTTTGGGGTCTTGGAGCTGTTGCGAGACTGGGCGGCACTTTCCTTCGTGTTTGTGCCTTTTTTCCTCTTTCCTTCCCCCACACATTCTTTGCACTTGCTCTTGTCCTCTCGCTCTTGCCAATTCTCTTGTATTTGCGTTCATCTCCCCCCTCGCCCCCTTAAAGGGTCCCATCTCTATTTCTATTTCTATTTCTCGGTCGCCCACCTCTTCTCTAGACTTCTTCTTCCACCATCCCTTTCAACTTTCGACCTTGGGACCGTCTCGAACATCAACGCCGGCCAAGGCCTGACCTCCCGCGTCTTTTTCTACTCGTTGTCGTTTTGCCATATCCAGCCCCCCGTCCCGCAGAACTAAGCCTGCTGTACCCGACTTTTTCTGCTTGCCTTGTCGCATTACTTCTTTCTTACGTGCACCCTCTTATACTTTTATTCCCCTTGGCTTCCTCGACTCTCTTGAACGTCCCTCCCTTCCTATCCGTCTTCCCCACGCCAAAACAGCCGCCCAACACCGGGCCAAACAGCACACGGAATCGCAGCGGACAGAACATATCCGCCCGCTCTTGGCTTTTCCAACCAACAGAGCGCCGTCGTCACCATTTTTTGTCAACTTTTGAAGCCACTCGTTGCATTTTCTCCCTTTATTATCTGGCGTGGGTGTGTATGTCCTCCCGAATACCCTTCTCGTTCCCGTCAACGGGTCAGTCTTGGCTTTCTTTATTCTACCTTGCAATGCGCGTTATTCAAGTTACTTGAGGTTGTTATCTTTTCTTGCGTTTTCGTTTTTCTTACTCATTTGTTGTTGTGATTGTGCTTGCAGTGTCTCGAATCATTTTCGACCTTCCCAGGTTTCACGTTTTCCTTGCTGTGATACAAGAGCTTCGGGCCGGTCTCGAACTGCGCGCATTCCGCGTGTGAGAGCAGTGTCATGGCGCCAGCGAACGCTCCGGCTCGCGAGCTGGACGGCGGTTCCGGCGCGGGCGCTGGCTCCGGTGGCAGCGGTGGTAGCAGCGGCAAAGGCGCCGGTGGCAAGGGCAGCAGCACAGTTCCGGGCCGCATCGGCCGGCCGCCGCAATGGACAAGCACGCGCTCGCGGAAGCTGGTGCGGCTGTACATGTACTCAACACTCTCCGTCGACAAGATCCTCAAAGTCTTGGAAGACGACGTGTTTAAGCCAAGGTAAGCAAAATCATATGCAATGCGCAAAGGGTTGATCCTACGGAGCCGAGTATAAGAAACATGACGACGGAACTGCCAACAAAACCGGCAAGATACGGCACGAAGGAAAGCCGCATCAGATACTTGAACGAAATAGGCCCCCTGTCAAAAACCTCGAGCAAACCAAGGCTGGCAGAGCCTCAAAGACAAAACCTAAAACGGCGTTATTCACACTCTATTGCTATCTGCAGGAAGAATTCGGCCCAAAAGACAATTCACAACATGCTGGACCACGATCCGCGCTATTTACGCCCCGAGTCGCGTGAGGACATGAACCAGCGCGTCAAGTTGCTGGCCGGGTCGACCCAGCGCAAGCGCCGGCCGTGGAAGAAGCACGGCGAGGCTCAGCAGCAGCAGCAGCAGCAACAACATCAGCACCTGAACTCGCAATATCAGCAGCCGCCACTTCCACCTCCGATGGGCCACTCATCGGGCTACGAAGACGCAATGCTCCATGGCATCAAGCCCGAGATAGGCCACGGCCCGGGACTTGGCCACCTCCCACAGCACCCACAGCACCACCAGCAGCATCCGCATACGCAGCACCCGTACCAAGCTCAGCATCAGCAGCCGCAGCACCACCACCAGCAGCCCCAGCACCAGATGCCTCCGCAGCCTCATCACTTGCCGCAGCAGTATCCGAGCCAGCCGTCGGCAACATATCTCCCGCCGCCCCCAAACCTCCACCAGCACCATCCACAGCAACCGCAGCAACAGCCGTACCATGATTTTTACCACCAGCAGTACCCACAGCAGCCAGCACCACCGCTGCCGCAGCCGCAGCCGCATCAGCACTACCCCCTCTCCATGCAACAGATGACAACACATCACGTCCCCCCGTTTATGAGCGGTAGCTGGGGCCATGTGTACGATAACCAGAGTCAGGCTGCAGATCCCGCCTCCCGTCTCACCATGAGCAACTCGTTTGACCTGGCACAGCACCAAACAAGCATGGCACCGCTCCATGCACAGCAGCAACATGCGGCTCATGCACAACAGCACCTTCACCAACACCCACAACACGCGCAGCAGCACCAGCAATATCAGCACCCCCACGCAGCGCACGGCCATCCCCATCAACCCTATCACCCGAACGAGCACAGCAGCATCGATGGACACGGTAACCTCGGCACACTGGGAGGCGGTATCACGAGCAGCCATTTGCCCCTACTCAGTGACCACCAGCGGCAGCGGCGCATGAGCTCCGCGGCGTACTCAACAGACTCGGACGCGTCCTCGGACGTCAGCACGGAGACGATCCAAGATCTCAAAAACCGCCTATCGGGTTGTTCGACTCATTACGCAAACCAAATCGCCAACTTGCTGCGCAGATTCACGATTAGCAACGGATCCGACGACCCGTCGTCTCCTTCGCCGTCCGTTGTTCTCTCGGGCCCTCGTAGCGGCAGCAACGACAACAGCGCGGACTCGCACCGGATTCGGAAACCCTGGCGCCAGCGGACACAAAAAATTCGTAGCAACAGCGTCAGCAGCACTAGCAGCAACGGCAGTTTTGGCGTCTTCGACAGCGACGTGGACGTGTATGGCGAGCCAGGCGACGATGACGACACTACACAGCGCGGCCAGAGCAGCCACGGTGGTAGCAACCATTCCAGTGTGGCCGGTGCAAGCCCGGATGGGCACGTCGATGAGCATGTGCGCGGTAGTGCTATGCGGCGGGCAGGTGGCTCTGGAGCCGGTTTGAAAACCACGACAGCTACGACAGCTACGACAGCACACGCGACGACGATTCTGGGCGCCAGCGGTGACAACGCCGGAAGCCCGCGTCTTGTGCTCCCAGGTGACTTTTTCAACGCGTACCAGTACCGCGACGACGCTAACTGTCCCTTCCACAACAAGGAGCAACTTCTGCGTGACGAGCAAGAAAGGCGGCAACGGCAGGCCGAGGAGGACCAGAACGACCGGAGACGGGGCCGGAGCGGTGCCAGAGGAGCCAACGCCAAGGTCCCGCGCGAAAAGCGCTGCTGGTGTGCGATTGCAGATGCAGTCGGCTCTGTGGCACTCGAAGACGGCTCGTTCTGGGTCCTCAGTGACGGCCGGCTCACGCCCGAGGCCGAAGCGATGGTTCGCGAGCCTACGCAGCAGCGCCATCAACTGGCACGCCGCGATCGGTTCGGCCACTCCATGCTGCACTTGTTTGCATCGCGGGACGGTCTGCAGATGCAGCTGCTGGCCATGGTCCTGAACTGTGACGATGCAACGCTCCTGGCGGCCAACACAGCCGGACAGACGTTTTTGCATGTCTTGGCTCCCAGCTGGTTTGTGGGGCTTCATGAGCCGTACGCACCCTTGGTCCAGCTTCTCGCCCATTTGCGGAGCCGTACGCGTCAGCCGCCAGCTGGCGGCAATGTTGGGTCCGACGCGGCAGATGACGTGAACGGCCCAGGGCCCAGCAACGCCATGGCACACCTGATCTACGCGACTGATGTCTACGGCCGCAGTTTCTTCCACCGCTTCGGCACCTTTGTCAGTGACCCGCATATTATAACGAGCACGATCATCCAGCATTACGACCGCGCGGCGCTCTTACGGCGCGACGGCTTTGCCCATGTACCGCTGGCTATAATGGGGGCCAGCGGCAGTGGCGGCGCTGACGACTACGGCGCATGGCCCTCGCCGACGGCCACACATGCACTGGTTGGCGGCAACGTCCCAACCGTGTTCTCTAGCGAAGATGCTTTTATCCGCCACCACGAGTCGTTGCTGCGTACTGTCACGGCATCGGACAACCAACCGAGTGTAGAGGACCCTGAAGGTCGCAATGGCCTGCACTGCATGGCCGAGGCGATTGTGGACAAGCGCATTATGGACGAACACCGCAGCGCACTGAGCGCGGGCCGGAAGGTGCCTAAAAAGAAGACACTCGATAAGAAGGATCCCAGCGCTGCGACGAGCAACAGCAGCAGCTTTATGAATGGCCTGCTCCTCAGCGGCGAAGGCGGAAGTGTCGGCGACGGTCTTGGTGGTGGGCCGACGTATAGCAGCACCAGCCCCTACGTCAGCAACCCGGCTCTTGGTGGAGCGACGTCCACACAGAGCCTGCTGCATACGTCAGTGGACGGTGCACAGATGGCAACGCGCCTTCGCCTCGTGCAAGGCCTACTGTCGCCACCCATCGTCGTCGACGTGAACCACTACGACCGCCGCGGGCAGACCGTGCTGACTGCCTTTGTTGTGCATATTGCGGACGACCAAGAGGATAAGGCCAAGAGCCTTGTCGCGATCCTCGAGACGCTACTGTCGGCAGGTGCCCGTATCGAAGGTCGCAACCGCCGCGGCGAAACCGCGCTTCTCGTCGCCGCGCGCCTTGGCCGCAAAATCGCGCTGACTACGCTTCTCGACCACGGTGCGAATGTGCATGCCCGCGATGCCGCCGGCCGCGGTGTACTCGACATTCTTGATATGCAGTGCCGCCGACAGGGACGCAACAATGTCGCCCTCTACGGTCGCCTCGAGGCGTGCCGCGTCCTGCTGACGAGCATCAAGCAGCTGCCCCTCGGCGTCAAGCAACGCCCTACTCTGATGGACGAGTGGACCATTGTGCACCGGCGTGGACCGGAGCCGCGGGATATTTCCATGGCCATGTAGCAAATGAAAATACGGACACACGGCAAGGCAGATATGCGACGCTATGGGCCCGGCAGCTGCCACAACCAACGCTGCTGGCCAAGGAGGACATGGACTCGTCCAACGAGCTTTTGCCATCCAAAGTACATCTAGACAACAAAATTTCTGATCGGAGTTAAGTCAGATGCGGGAGGAGATATCTACAAATGTCGAACTTCACAACATTGAAAGACATAGCTCACTGCCAGTTCCGCAAATAGTTTTTGATATACAAATACCAAAAGATGCTATTAGTCATACAAAGCAATGATCAAAAATCTACCAAAGTCGGCGATGATGAATCGAATGTGGTGTAAAAGTGTGTAAGTCGATGTGGTGTCGGGCCACGATGCTGCAGTCAATTGCGGTCGATAACATTGCCTAGCACGGCGTCTTTTACTGTGTGGTCTGACTGTCGGCCCAGTGCAACCCGACGACCAGCTAGGTCGATCGATATTATTGTCGTTCTTTTTCTTAATATTTTACTTCACGTTTAGTGCGCCATTCAGGTTACCCGCCATCGCTAACAGAAACCAACAGCACTGGGTTGGCCCGTCTTGGCGCGGTGGGCACAAAAAATGGGAAATAGAAAAACACAAAAAGTCGCCCGTCGCCGTTGGCGTCCAGCCCTACAGGGCCTGTTAGGTGCAAACCGATAAAGCCACTGGGATTCCGCATTTGTTGCCTGTGCACAGATCATGCGCGACGTCGTCAGTCGTGCGCAAAGCGACTATATTTGCCTGGTCGAGGAGCCGGGCGAGGAGGTTTTGCGCGAGAGGATGAGAAGCGCTCGTATTTTCTCGTATTTTCTCGTATAGGCATTTGTTAGTGATAAATTACCCAAGTTTTGTGGGAGTAGGCTCTGAGCAGTCTCAACAACACAAAATAGCAACCACAGAATGACTTGGCCATGCAGCAAAACGCAAGAGCACAAACGATGCAGTAAAAATCCTGTACCGAGCGACTTTTTCCACTTTGTGAAGGCCGTGCCACCCTGTGCGTCTTTTTTCCCACCCGTTGTTCAGGACAGTGGAGGGCGGCGAGGGCGGGCGCTGTTTTACTAGGCACAAAAGGTGGTCAGGGTCCTTGTCCAACTGCGATTTCGAACGTCGTAGGAGGGCCAGACCAGTCCATCAATCCTGTATTTCTCGGTAAAACTTTCCAAAAAGACGGAAAATCTTTCGGCGCATGTCTCACACCATTTCGAAGTCCAACCCCTCTCTTTCTCCAAGCAGTTTGTCCTTTTTCCTCTTCATTGTCTGGTGCTTTCTGCAAGCGAGATATCTGCAAGTCTGGGAGCTAGACCAAATGGAGGACCTTCACCCATGCACCCAATTCGATGAAGAGGGAAGCACCATTTGGTTCCGAGGCCATGGCCAGGAATTGCAACGTCGTTCCGTAGCTTCCGTCCTGCAGCTGTCATTGGCTGTTTTTTCAACCAAACAAATGTGAATAGCAAAAAAGGTGCGCTCTACAGATGATGCCTAGAAGGGTCTACTTTGGCTGGCTAGTATCTCACTCGCAGGCGAAATCAAACAGTCCCATCATAATCTTCTTACGTCATATTTTGTGTTTTGTACGTTGTCACTGTTTCCTCCGCTCCCAGAATTGTTCCCATACGCAGTGATTACGAAAGAACGAAGAAATGGGGCCAGCTTTGGCTGTCAGATTCTTAAAAAGGGGGAAACGACAGGGCAGTCTGCCTCGGCGATCAACTAAGGGGCTTCGGTTCCTTTGCGATTTTCGTCCTGTCACGAGCTCTGCCAAGAAAAGGGCCACCACCCCTGCCTCCTTATCCTTATCACTTGTCTTTAGCTGTTGAAACCAAAGAACTTTCTGGGGGTTAATAGACGCGAACCGGTGAGGCGTTTATTGTGAGAGCCAAAGAAACAATGAGGGGTTCGTTTGTAAATTAAAAAAAAAAAAAAAAAAAAAAAAAAAAAGGAAAGTAAAGGGCAATTTAGCGGACTCAACAGGACACTACGTTTTACCCTTTCAGGGAATACAGGCACACAACAGTGCCCATTCCAAATGTACTTCTAAATTCTTTTGCCTGATCTACCCTATTTCTTTCGCTTTCTTTCCGCTCCAACGTAAAGGCAGGATCATATGAGCGACAAGAGCCAATCTCAATGCACACAATACGAGGAAACAGATTTAAAAGAGACGCAATAGTAAATTATCTGGAATGTGGATGGTGGATAAGGTCAGTGGCCTCCGGTATGACACATCCATTCCATTTCCCCCTCTATTGGCACTCATCAGGATTCTCTTTTTCGTAATCTGTACAGGTATGACCTTTCACACACCCCTCGCATTGCTTTGCCACAATGACACGACGGTTCCTGCAGAGGAATTTCCGCCGTCAGCGACGAGCAAAGTAGAGTTCTGACAGCGGCGCGCCTACAGACTTGCCGTCGGGCGGCTAAACCATCAATTGCCTCCGGTCTCCCGGACCGACCACCACAACATTGGTACCAAAGCGGCCTTTTTACGGCAGTTGAAAGCATACCAAGATCCCTGGACAATGCTGCGCCGAGACTTTCGTAGGATAGTGAGTAGCAAAAGGCAGCAGAGGGTAGTATTGAGAGAATAAGCCGTCATTTATGGGTCATCATGGTGCCATGCGGCTGCGTTACAAAAATGAGTGTGGGTCACAGAGGAGCTTGCGATTACAGTAGATGCAACACGAGATGGCTTCAGCAGGAAAGGATTCGAGATTCAAAGGATGAAAATGGTGTGTAAGTGGGCCAGTTGTATTGATTTCTTAAACAAAAATGATTTGTTTGAAGGCTTCATAAGTATGATGTACTGGTAGACAGGTGCAGCAACCCAATCGTACAATGCAAAATCCACCTCGAAAGAAGCAATATTTCTGGACGGTACACAGTGAAACAAAGAACGAGACATGCAATAGACCAGAAAGGACCGGAAAAGGTAAAATATAAAAAAATGGACGAGCAAGGACTCATAAAATCACCAACTCTGAGCATTGGCATCGATGTCCCTCGGTGTTGTATGGCGTCGGTCAAGGCCGGCGAGGCAGGCTCTAAGCTTAGCGTACATTTGGTCAGCTGCTTCGTCACGCGTGCGAGCTGGACAAAAGCCGATAGGTGCAGGCTCGGTCTCCAAGAACCGACGAAGACAATAACCGTGGTCCAGGGGCACTGGCACCGACGGAAAGAAGCAGCCGAGCGTCTCTGGAGCGCAGTCCAGTGGGAGATGCTGGGCATTTGAAAACAGCCCAGGGAGATTCACGGGTGCCGAGAAGGAATGGAGTCGCGTGAGCTTGGGGGTTGCAGGAATTGTAGGGATGATCTCTTGTAAGTCAGCGGGGATTTGGAGTGCATTGGCCTCTGGAATTGTCGCGATTGTAGGGAGAGCAGAGGGGGCCGGATGAAGTGCGCTTTTAGAAGACAGGAAGTGTAAGTAGGACGTTGCACGCCAATTCTTCGTCTAGCTAGTTGAAAGATACCAATGACGGTGACGAGAGACTGGACAACAGGGCACAACATATGTTTGCCGGCCAAGAAAATATCGACATTCATCTTGTGTAACAACATAAAGGAGACTGTCATACTTAATTAGTGAGATGCCCTGGGATTGTTGTGTTATAGACATCTTTATTGTAGCCGGGAAGATGCAACACAAACGGTCGTATCTAGAAGAAAAGCCACGCGATGAATATGACAATGTGGTATCTTCAGTGACTTGAGATGACGTGAGGAGACATATGGCAACTTGTTGGTCGTGACTTGTGAGTGGCTAGTGACCGATGCAAGGTCATAGGCTCAGCAGACTTGTAATGTTTTGCGACTAGTCGTTGGGTGACGAAGTGCAAATAGTAAAATCCCTGCAACAATGTGACTGTGCGATATTGAGAATATGAAACCGACGATTATGATGAAAGGCGAGATGAAACGAAAGAAAAGCGAGGAGTGTTGCTAATAAAAAAAATAAGTTCTCGGGAAGCTATGCACTTTATGTCCTAGGATTGGCTCCTTTTTATAATGAATGGGAGATACGATCATATCATAGAAAAAGGGGGCCATAATGGGTCAGCTCATTCTAGTCTGTCTTTTGCTTTATTCTTGTCCACTCGGTTGCCTATTGGTAAAGTTGAAAGATGTGACATGGAGTTCACGAGTTCACACCGACCATGAGTATTGGATAGTTCCTTTTCTGTCATGACCTACTTGACTGAGGCACGATCCATTAAGCAATGAGAATCTCCGTAATCGGCGATTTTTGTGAGGAAAATATGTCAGGGTGAACACAAATAACCCCAAATCAAGGAACTAGCACCTCTTGACGAGGAATCTCAGGATCTCCTGGAATGAGTAGAAGTGAAACTCGGCAAGGAGACACTGCCTGATTCCGTATCCTTATGAACAGATGCAAAAACCGGATTTGAAGGTTTACAGGGCGTCGGCTGACCGGCAGGAGTGAGAAATCCATACCAAGCAATAATAGTCTTGCTACATTTCCAAGCTGCCGGGGCAATGTCGTGATGAGGCTCATTTTGATTATCAGATTAGGTGCGGCTTTGCGGGGAGATATTCGTTCCGAGAACATATCCCCCACGCAGGGCCAGTCACAATCTCTGTGTCCCGGACCATAAATGACGTATAAAATAGGCTCATAGGATGTGCAGCCTAGAGGTAGACTCAGGAAGGGACACAAGAAAGAGCCTAGTTTGACCGAGGGGCGAAAACACATGGCCTGGCAGGATATGGATTGGGAGAATGCTTCCTGGGCCGGTGCGAGTTCTCCGTTACCCTGCGTTTTCCGCACGTCGCATGAATCAAGACCAAATAATCGGTCTTATTATTCCATGGAGTAAAACAGGTTTATTATTGGCCCTTTGAGTTGGTTTTGCTGTGCTTTTCTGATTATTGTTCACTGTTGGGTCATTGGTCATTGGTCGTTGGTCGTTGCTTTTAGAGGGTGTTAATCAACATATGACGTCACAGGGACGTGCCGGGCAACCTTACGCGGGCCGTTTTCCGAGCGGCACCCGCCATATTGGCGGCCGCCCAATTTGCTTACAGGGTCTTTTTCAGGGTCCCCCGAATACGAAGCCAATCGTACGCGCCGCAGTTGTTGACTGTCTTTGTTTGATTCGAATCAACGTTCTCGGATTTTGTGGTCTTCGTTCCAGCAAGTTTCTCGTCTCTTTGTCGTATCCCATTTCAAATGGACTATTTACTTCTCCTTTTATGTCCGATTTTGTAGTCGGGGTGGAAAGTAGAACTTTGGAGTTTTTTGAATCCGTTTCATAGTCTTAAAACGTAATGGGCCATCTCAGGTCTCGCCATGTTTGAATCATTCAACCTCAACTTTCGTATTTGCCGACGTCATTTTCTCATTTCCCATTTTCTTGTTTTCTTGTTTTCTTGTTTTTGTACCATTCCCACCTTCAGGCGTATCTCTCCGCCATCGGAGAAAGACCAAGTCACCTGCCAGTGGACCACATTCGCCACAGTCGATTTCATGGTCACACTCAACCCCGTGGGGGCATGTCGTTGTCTTGATTTCAGGGCGCGGATAAAGGACGTTACCTATTTTCCTTGATTCGATTATTGATTCTGCCTCTTATCTCACTGGATGTATCCAACGTTATCCTTTGTCATTTTTGGGAAAATATTTGATCCCATCACATTAATTCGTGTCTTTGTGTGCTTTCCTACCTATGCGCTCGCAGCACAGCGGAGCGGGTTCGTCCTGTATCTTACTCTAGGTTTCTGCCTGGCTTTTCAGATGTAAAAGAGGCGACCCTTCTTCGTTCTGACAAGTTTATACCGCGTGTAAGATTCTTGTCTAGGTTGCCGTCGTTGCATCATTCAATGTGCTCCATCCTCCTACTCCTCCTCGTGAGACACATAACCCAGCAGCTTCGTACTTGTAAAGCGTCCGCCAAAGACGGGCTGCAGGTGATCAAACAGTGCCAATATGTCTTCCTCGCGCACACCGGTGATGGTGTCGGGATCATAGGGCAGCATGCGGGACAGCACATCTTTGGCTTCAAAGGCCAGCTTCCGAGCCGCGTTCCGAAGCTTGTCTGTCTGTTCGTTCTCGCCATCGGCTTGGATGCGCTCGGTCATGATCAGCGACAGATGGTACTTGGTGCGCGCCACGGCGGCGTCGGGCCAAAAGTTCTTGCCACCACGGCTGGCCGCCTTGCTCAGTGCTGACTGCATCAGAATCTCGGCATCCTCGAGGCGGCCGAGGTAGTGGCACAGGGCGGCGACCGCGTATTGACTTTGGAGCGTAAAGTAGCTGGCGCGACCCTGGAAGCCGAGACGCGCCTTGAGAATGTCCTGGTGCATGTCGAGCGCCTGCTGCAGATTACCTGACTGCAGCATGATGCATGCGAGATCGAAACGGTACCGCAGCGCCATGGCCATGTCGCTGACACTCTCGATAATGCGCACAGCTTTATTACTCAGCGCCAGCGCCTCGTCAAACTGCCGCCGATACATCTTGCAATAGGCCAGGTGGTGGTGCAGCTTGGCAATGGCAAAGGCGGTCCCGCCGTCTTCGGCCTTGCCAATTTCTGTGTAGATGGCCAAGCACTCTTCGTAGATGGGCTCGGCCTTCCGGAAGTCGTTGAACTGAAGCAACGTGTTGGCATAATCGGCTCGCGCGTTGTTCAGCACGAGCTTGTCCTCATTGGTGACGCTCTCCGGCGGCCGTTGTGTTAGCATACTCTGACGGTATTCGAGAATTTTGGCGGACCGTTCCTTGATCTCTTTCCGGTGGCTGATGCCAAAGTACTGGAGGAGCAGGTTGATGGTGATGTTAATCTCGGAGCGAAGGTTTTCGTTGCTTTGTGGAAGCTGGTCCAAGACTCGCTCGGCCGAGCGAAGCAGTCTCAGTGCGTCCCCATGGATGTACCGCTGCCATAGCAGGACACCGCCATCTTTGAACAGCTCTGCCAGTCCTAGGAACGGCTTCACATTGACAATTGACAGCGGATCGGCATAGGCCCTCTGCAAACTAAGCACATGCGGAAGGTACTCCTTGAACGCGTTCCATTTGGCCTGCTCCGGCGTGTCAAGCGACGGCCGAGGAAGACGGTTCCGGATCAGCTCGTAGGCAATGCCGAAGATAATGTCTCGCTCGTCTCGATTTGCATTCATGTCCTGCAACAGCTTCGACTGTAGCAGACGGTGAACGGTGTAGATCTCGCGGCCGCCCTGTTCTCTCTCGGAAACAATGCTCTGACTTTTAAGCTTGCTGATGATAACACGAAGACTGTGGAATAAGGTTGTTAGAGACGGCTTTTTTGCACGATATATGGGAGGCCAAGTCATGTACGTACCGGCTCTTTTTGAGGTAGGTCGGTCCCGGCTGGTCTGGGTTGTTCCACTCTAATACTTCGCGCTGGATGCCGTTGCTGTCAAGGAAGGCCATAATCTTGAGCAGTTTCATCTCGTCAGAACTCAGATCCCGGAGCGCAACATAGAGTACACTTTCTCGGCCAGCGGTGCTAGGCTCCTGGCGTTCTCCTTGAGTGGTGTTGGCGCTCATCCACGCGTTTGGCCGCCACTCGTTCCAATACTCCCAAAACTCCGAGAGTGTACACCCAGACTTCTTGATGTACCCTGAGACGTAGACAATCAGAAGCGGCAGCCCAATTAACCCTGCAATCTCGCCCGCCACTTTATATTCAGGATCGCGCAGCGACATTTCTTCGGGGCGCAACTCTTCTGGGAGCCCAAAGATGAGAAGTTTCCGGCCTTCCTCGACGTTCAGCTCCTCAAGCATGACGCGGTAGTAGTTAACAGGCCGCGATGGTGCCGTTAGGCTCTCGTGCCGTGTCGTGATTAGGATGGACCCTTGGGTGGCTGATGTCTTGTTGGGCATGTATGCGTCAATGTCTTCCCAGCGGTCCACGTTGTCGAGAACCATGAGCCACCGCCTGTCCTTGATCTGCTCGATAAACTCGCGGCCAAGCCGGACCAGCGTATCTTGATCGGTGCCGTCTGGGGCCAGCTGCAGTTGCTGGGCGATTTGCGAGAAGGTGTCGCTTGACCCGACGGGTGTCTCCGCCTGCACCCAAAAGATGTAGTGATAGCTCTGCTCAAAGCGCCAGCTGTACTCGACGGCGAGAGCTGTCTTTCCCATGCCGCCTTCGCCGCTCACGACACATACTCTGCCAGGCTCGGACAATATCTTGTACAAATTGGCCAGCTCCTTATCACGGCCCATGAAATCCGAATTGCGCGGCGACGAGAAGGTGCGCAGCAAAGGCATCTTTTCTGTGGACGATGCCAAAGACGGTGGCTTCGCAGCTAACTGCAAGGCCTGTCGTGTCTTTTGACTTGTGGTCGTCGATGTCGTCATCCGCCTCGCTGGGGTGTCGCGCTCAAAGGTTTCACCGGTGCGGCCGACCGAAGTCTGTTGCGCTGCTCCAGAGGTGTTTCCCGTCTGGAACATGCGATCGATAAGCATCTGCCGTGTCTCTCCATGACCACCACCGAAGCGCGAGTCTGAGTCTTTGGAGCCGTCGTAGTCCGACATGTCGTCCAACAGGTCCAGCCGGCTGCTACTATCCATGAACAGATCAGGCGGCTGTTTACCTCGCTCCAGATTCAGCTTGAACTGCTCGGTGACAAAGGTGTTGAGAACAAACTCCTTTCGGCCGCGTTCAGACATGGCATCGTCGCTTTGCGAAAAGATGTCGTCAGAATCGTCCTCCTCCGAAACGTCCTCGTTGGCAACGGCAAGGAGCGCAAAGTACTCGAGGTGCCGTCCGATGTGGTCCTTGCAGGCAGAAGCCTCTACTTTGTCGCCGCACAGAGGACATATCTGCGTGCCCACATGTTGACCTGAGAGCGTCTGTCGCAGCATGGCCTTCATCATGGCCACCTCTTTGTCGTCTTTGAGCTCCCCGCAGTGTGTCTGCACAAGATGTTCGGACGCCTCGCTCTTGGTGTCAAACTCTTTCATACAAGCAGGGCACGGCCACGTCTTTTTGATGCGGTGCGATTCCAGCTCGTGGCGGTACCACTCGTCACGCTGTGCGTAGGTCTCTTGGGCACTAAAGCACTTGTCGAAAGTGCATAAATATGGTTCCAGATCTTCGAGGAGGTGCTCGTTCCAGTCTTCCTCGGTCTTGATCTTGCCACCGGCTTCCAGATCGTAGCCGCAAAAGTTGCAGGTGAACATTTGCGTCTTTCCTTTGGGTAACTCGGTAAGCTGCAATGGCGGTCTCGGAAACAGTGCTGCTTTCGTAGGTGGTTGCCCCAACATGCCGCTGCCCGACATCTGGAGTTTTTTGGAGTTGAAAGTCGCCATGGTCGCCATGGTCGTCGCAGATTCGGCTCGAGTCAGCTTTGGTGCCACGGTGTGGTCCACATCGAATATGGATGCCGTTTCAGAGGGTGCCGCACTGCTCGCGGCAATCGACATGAGAGGTAAGAACATGGGCACTTTTGGTACTGTCTGTCGTCTCCCCGGCTTCAACGTCGGCTTCTGGAAGTTGAAAGCATCCTGTGCTACATCGTGATGGTGGGGCTTTTTGCTTCCCTTTTTGGTGATGTGGACCTTGCCATCTTGTTGGATCTGTTCCTGAACAACCGCCTGAGAGACCCGCCGCTTCCAGTTGGCACGGCCAAGGCGAGTTTTGAGAATATTTGATGCCGTGGGAAACTCAAGCTTTGCGCGCTCAATGTCGAGTTGGTCGCTCACGTCGCTAGTGTTGCTGATGCTTGATGAGTATGTGTCGATGTCCTGCGGGTACGGGCGGTCGAGGCTAGGACCGAGCATGATCAAATTCTCTACACGCTCGCCAATGAAGTCGAAAACATCAGAGAGCGCCTCGAGTAGATCAGCGGTCTGCGCGTCGTCCAGCGATGCACCGTCGACTGTGCCCGGAATCAGCTCATCTCGGCTGGCAGTTCCATCTTCATTGTCTGGAATAACTGTGACGGGTGGTAGAGAGCGGTCAGCTTGGTCATCCGTGGCACGACTGGACCATTGTTGAAGTTTCTCATCTTCGAGCAGTTGCAGAGCTGTGCCGTAGTCAGTCGCTGGTAGTTGACTAATAGAGTAGTAGTTGTCAAGGGTACAGGCATACCTTCATCGAGCGATACCTGCAGCTCTTGGAGCGCCTCGACCACCGTGTCGTGGAGATCTTTTGACTTCCGCAGCTTGTAATCCAGAGTGTGGTCCTCGGCCCCTGTCTCGTGGCCCCAGATTGTGAGGCGTGCAAATGCATCATCGAGAGCCTGATGCTGTGTTTCTGTTTGGGGAAGAAGTTGTGCAAAGGGAATGAAATTTGAGCACAGCTTGTTGAATGTTTGCGAAGCGTTCTCGTAGCGAGCAGCAACGACTGCCTTCATGACACCCGGCTTCCTCTTGCCGAGCACATCGTACATGTGTGTTTGCTTATCCATGGCACGTTGGTTTAAGAAGAGAAAGAAAAACTTCAATGACGCAAATGCGCTTTCGTAAGAATGGCCTATGTTGTGACGTCCTCTGTGGCTATCGATGAACCGGGCGATGACATGCAAGTCAGAGTTACTGTTTAACCTCGGGACCCACGATGTTGATATGATACGCGAGAGGCAGGGTAGATGAAGGTAGATCCTGCCTTGAATGTTAGATTTGTTGTATGCACCACGCTAGCCGTGGCGCATCAACAGCTTTTGCTACTTTCGAATCAGTCGAGAAATGCTTCGCCGTTTTGATTTCAAATGGCAGTGCGTACTTCAATCAGCAGTCCCCTTATCTTTACCCTCACGCGACGTTGCCCGAAGACAACCGTCATGTTCTGTGATCGACTTCGCAGTGCGGCTCTGCGTTGGCTCTCGGATGAGCTGATAGTGGCAGAGTCGGGGTAATAATCGCTGCTCGGGTCGAAACAAGCGGGCACACAATTTGGCAATGAGGATGTGTTGGTATGCCTTGGACGAAAGGAGGACTTAGGGAGACCTATTGCGAATTCAGCCTCATCGCATGCCGGCGTGACCACCTGTAGCTTGGCGTGGGGATGCAATCAGGCCACGGCGGACCAGCCAACCGATTCGCTTCTTTGTTCGGGCGGTGGTGGGAGCGGGCGCTGTTCCGATCTGTAAGTGTTGCTAGCTGCATGTTAGTGGAAGCGAATGCACCACAACTAGACGGCCATTTGCGGTCTAAGTTTTGCACTGCCCTCTTTGCTGGCCATACGAGCGGGGCATGCATATTGTCCGAAGTTGTCGTCATATGGATTTCTCTCCAGAAAACAGCAATGCGTCCTCCATACTTCGGTCAGGACGGACAAAGAACACGGTGTGTCCTATATCGGCGTGCTCGCACGGAAGCTTGAAGTCCCAAAAGACTGTAGTTGACAAGGAGCTATGATCTGACGTGTTGTCAAACACTCGGTCCAGATAAGGTCATGGGTTAGGATTGCCCAAGTGGCTTTGCTGCCTGCCACTAGGACCCTCGGTCAAGGTTCCCGATGTCGTTCCCAGTTTCTCTCCAAGAGGGTGGATGGGGCGGGGAATGAAACACCTTCTCTTCCAACCTTCGGTGCCTTCTAGCGTGCTCGTTCTGACATGGCGCCCGGACGGCACAGCAGATCGCTCTTCACTTGGTCGCGGTTTGGTTGCTCCTCGTTGGTCAGCCTGGCCTGGCGATTTGATGTGTCGTTTTGTTTTCACAATGTTTGGTGTCATATTGGGCTGTAATTATAAGCATTCGGTTGGTGTGAAAGAAAGTAAGGCTTAGCCAAAACCCAGGTGCGGCCACCACACCAACTTTCAGATGCCAACCAAACAGCGTCCCAGCGTCCATAACCTCCCCCCTTTCATGGTTTGGCTTGGAAACGGTTCATAACGTTGATCTCACGTTTGCATCTTTTGTCTCGGCTTCCTCTAGAAACATTCAAACTCCGTGAGCCTCATGTTTGCCGATTCATTCTCATTTTCATACTTTGGACTGCCGTTGCCAAAGTCAAACGAGATTCAACACAACATACCCCGACTTCGGTGAACACCAAAGCACACTGCCCCTGATGTCGGGCATGGAAGTGATCGGCCTAGCTCTCGCCCTATGGCCCGTGGTCGGGTTGCTCAACGAGCTTTACTCGTCGGTCAAAGATGGGTCTGCCAGCCGGTGGGCCATGACCATCAAAGTTCAGGAGCGCATCTTTAAGGAGTGTGTGCTCAAACTGTTGCAGGGCGACGAGGACCTGTCAGAAAAGGACCGCATTGGCCTGATCACCGGCGACAAGAGCTTTACGAGCCTGTGGCAGGACGCCGAGTTCAGTGCGCGACTTGAAAGCCGTCTGGACAAGGAGCTGTGCATGCTCATCAAGCACGAGGTCTTGGAAATCTCCAAGCTGGTCTCGAATTTGCAGCGGTACCTTGGCGAGATCAAGACGGAGCCAGCGGCCAAGCGGGTACTGCCGTCGTTCCGGGACGTGAAGAGGGTCCTGCGCAAGGACGAGATCAAGAAGAATTTGGACTACCTGGCGTTCCACAACTCGGCGCTGCGCAAGCTGCTCAAGACCTGCTCGAGCACGGCGTACGCGGATGCCAAACCGGCGGCGAACACGGTGCAGCGGCAGAGCACATTGCAGGAAGAGCGGCAAAAACGGATCGACGCACAGTTCTTCAACGGCTTCCACGAAGTGCTCGGCAAGAGCTTCCGGTGCAACTGTCCAGCGGGCCACGAGGCGAACCTGTCGGTGACGGACACGATGGTCATGTTCCAGTCGTCCGACCTGTCGCGTGTCATGTCGAATCTGCGCCTTCGCGGGCGATCGGCCACAATGGAGAGCGATATGACAGCCTATGAGGACGCAGATGACGGCGAAGACATGATGAGGTGAGTGTCGCTGACATGCCCTGTTTTGTGACCGATTGTTGTTTTTGTCCATCACTAACAAACAGTGAATGGATCCGGTCGACGTGGTCCCGCGCGCGGCAGGGAAGCCTGTCGATGCGGCCAGGCGACAACCCGGCACTGCTCGTCAAGTACAGCGAGAGCCGCGGGGTGCAAAACTTTACGCCCATCCCGGACCTCTGTCAGTGGATCCACACGGTGCGCATGTCGCCGCCCAACTCGCCCAAGATGAGGACGGAAGAGTTGCAGGGCGTGCTCGGTGCCCATGATGGTAAACGGTACACAGTGCGTGCACCGCGGCAGCACACGGCGCTCACCATTGTGTCGATGGAGGAGTGGCTCGCGACGTGCGGCACGGCGAGCAAGCGGCGGCGCGTGCGGGCAGAGCTGGCGATGAACCTGGCGGCCACGATCCTGCAGTTCTACCCGACGGCGTGGATCGAGAAGACGTGGACGTGGCAAAACTTTTCGGTGGCGCGGCATGAGTTGTCCCACGACCTGATGATCACGCAGCGGTTCTGGTCGCTGGACATGCCGCGGCGGCAGAGCCTCAAAAAGACGCCAGCCGCGGCGCCGTCCAAGTTCTGGAGCACCTTCCAAGACCTGGACCCGATGCTCGTGCGGCTGGGGTTTGGGCTGATCGAGCTGGCGCTGGGCAAGCGGCTGGCAGACATCCGAATGGACAAGGACACGTTGGCTGACGGTGGTGGAAGCGGTGGAGACAGCGGTAGCAGCGACGCAGATCTGGCCGACTACTACACGGCGGTGGATGTTCTCAACAGCAACGAGATCGAGGACGAGATCGGCGTGACGTACCAGCGCGTGGTCGAGGCGTGCCTGCGATGCCGCGTGATCAGCGACGTGGGCATCAAGCTGCTCAAGTCGAATTCGAGCAAATTCGAATCGGACTTGGAGCGGTTTGTGGTCGAGCCACTGCGACGGCACCACTCGTCGATCTGGGGCACAGCACAGGTGACGACGTATTAGTGGCAGTAGTGGCTGACGGCACCAGGATGGGACTCACGATGTATGATGGCGTTATTGGGTTGTGCCTGTAAGGCGTTTCACATTTGTGTACATCTGGGCAAGCGATGTTTTTTGTTTTGCTCTTTTGAGGCTCCGTCCATTTGGTCACGAGATTATGATTTTCCTTCCAGATTAGGCAATGACAATGTAGAATATCTTTAACTTGGAAGGAGCGTGGTGGGAAGGACGTGGCGTGTCTTTTTGGGAAAGAGCATCTGGCGATGTCTGCGTAAGGTAGTTTCTTTCTTGCGTTTATTTTCGAAGTTCTATAATAC